>NC_072439.2:43972343-44277109 GCF_028878055.3 Symphalangus syndactylus
ACCGCAGCTGTCCCTCCACCCCAGGGCTCAATCCCAGGGAGATCAGAATTCTGTCCCTAATTTCGTAACAGTGGGGATTTTCCACATAATTTTCATGCTATTGATTTCTAATTTAATTCCACTCTAGTCAGAGGATATAATTTGTGTGAATTAAAAACCTCTTAAATTTATTGAGACTTGTTTTATGGCCCAGAATTTGGTCTATTTTGGAAAATGCTCCTGTGCACTTGATAAGAATGATATTGTTGCCTGAAGTGTTCTATAAATATCAATTAGGTCAAGTTTGTTGATAGTGTTATGTCTTCTGCAACATTACTAATTTTCTATCTACTTGTTTTTATAAATTGTCAAGAAATGTGTATTGAAATCTTTCTAATCATGAATTGGTTTCTTTCTCCTTGCAGTTCTATCAGTTTTTGCTTCATGCTGCAGCTCTGTTATTGGTACATAAATGTTTATACACCACTTGATGAATTGACCCATTTATTTTATTTTATGTTTTATTTTATTTTTGAGATAGTGTCTCACTCCGTCACCCACGCTAGAGTGCAGTGATGCAATCTAGCTCACTGCAGCCATGACCTCCCAGGGTCAGTGATTCTCCCACCTCAGCCTCCCGAGTAACTGGGACTACAGGAATGTGTCACCACAGCTGGCTATTTTTTTTGTATTTTTTTGCAGAGACACGCCATGTTCCTTAGGCTAGTCTTGAATTCCAGCCCATCTTGGCCTCCCAAAGGTCTGGGATTACAGGTGTGAGCCACTACACCTGGCCTGACCTATTTATTATTATGAAACAATTTCTTTATCCCTAGTACTATTCTTTACTTTGAAATCTGTTTTGAATAATGTGAATATAGCAACTAACACTTTTTGTGTGTCAGGAGTTTCCAGTTTTTTATTCTTAACCTGTCTGTGTCATTAAGTTTAAAGTGTACTTCTTTGTAGGCACATAAAACTCGGTCTTTTTTGTTTGTTTGTTTAAGCTGACAATCTCCAACCTTGAATTGGGGTATTTAGACCACTTACATTTAATGTGTTTATTGATATGATTAGGTTTAAATCTATCTCCTTGCTACATGTCTCATCTATTCTTTATTACTTTTGTTCTCTTTTTCTGCCTTCTTTTGAATAAATTAAATATTTTAAAAGATACCTTTTTATCTCATTTACTGAGTTATTATTTCAGTGTTTTTTTTCTCATAGTCTATCTTCAAATGATATTAAACCACTTTATAAATTATAGAAGACCCTTTCAATAGTTTACTTTCATTTATCCCTTTCCAACCTTTATGATATTTTTGTCAGATATTTTATTTTTCTGTATTTTACATTATTATTATTATTCATTAGCTATCATCCATCTTTTAAAAAGATTTAAATAATAATAATAAATCTTATATATTTACCCTGTATTTATCATATCCAAAGCTTTTCATTCCTTGATATAGATCCATATTTCCATCTGTTATCATTTTTCTTATGCCAGATGGATTTTCTTTAACATTTCTTGTGGTGTAGATTGCCAGGTGACACATTCTTTCAGCTTTTATGTGTCTGAAAATGTCTGAAAAAGCACCATTGTTTTTGAAAGGCACTTATAGAATTCCAAATGGGCAGTTTCTTTTCTTTCAGTACTTTAAAGATGTTGCTATATTCTTTTCTCACTATTATCTCTGTATTACTTCTGATGAGAAATCTGCTGTCGTCCTTACCTTTGTTCCTCCTTAGGTAATTTATCTTTTATTGGTTGCTTTTAAGGTTTTTTTTCTTTACTACTGATGCTTAGCAGGGAGGCATGCTGGGACCTTAATGTACTGGTCACTCTGGACCAAGGAAACATGGAATGGCTCTGTATATTGGGATATGGGTTGTAGAATCTAGACTGCTCTGGAAAGTGGCTGGCCAGGGTTCCCTCTGGAGGGCAGGGGCCTCAAGTCAGGAGTCTAGTGCTATAGAGTGGGCCATATGACTAAGGATGGAGCAAACACTGAATCGAGACATCTCTGGTTCTGGCGTCATGATTCATTCTAGGACTCTGATATTGATGACTGAGTCATAGGGTAGGAAAAGCATATGGCTGAACCTAAAGAAGGAGGCATCAGAGATCCTGTTGGAAGTGCCAGGAGATGTCAGACCTCAAAATGACCCAAAGGAAAAGCAAAGCAAGATAATGGAAGTGTTAAAGGGAAATTGAAGATCTAATTCTAAGTTTCTAACTATACAAAGAAAACATTTAGGTTTCAATCTTTTTCTCTCTGTGTGTGTCTGGGTGTGTGTAGATTTCCCTGGTAGAATTCCAACATTTTCAAAGTTGCCCTTTCCAAGGGTGCGAAAAATGAGAAGCACTTTGTATACAGTAACTTACTTATAAAATGTTTTTGGTAAATATTATTTAATTGTACAGATTATTAATAGTGTTTTTAAGAAGTAGTTTTGTATTAGGGTTTTGGAATAGTATCAGGAAGTAAAACAGTCCAAAAAACTTTTACTATTCTCATTTAATTAATTTTTTTAAGGCAACTTGCATTTGATGTAATTTTGGTTTCACTTCCTATTGTTTGCCTCTTGCTCTGTAAGGACAAGTTTCTACTGTCTATAGCTATCTTTGCAAATAGGGCACTCCTCTAAAAGCTTTTATTTAATCTAGTTAAGTAAATTCTAGTCATCTTTAAGTAGGGACAAGTCCAAAGTCACCACATGAAGAATAATTCATAATAGTTTTTTCAGCAACAACTTTCTCCTTTTCTTGCCAAGCTAGTCAGCAGTCTGGCAGTTTGGTTTTTGCAATGAATCAGAATATATGTGCCAGGCCATTTGCACCATCTGCTACAGGAGTGTCATGGGAGAGAGGACTGTGAACACTTGGTGGGTGGACATTAAAATGTCAGCTCCAGGGTAAACACCAGCTTCAGTGATGAAAGACCAAGAGAGCAAACGCCGGGGAGGAGGAGAAGCTGCTGGTAGCAGAAAAACAGGCATACCTGTTTCTTAATTCAGAAGAATGTGTGTATGTATGCATGAATGTACATATGTGTGTATGTATGCCTGCATGCATGCATTTATTTTTAGTATCAGTAACTTTTCAGAATCTTAATGACAGGATGAGGTTAAATTCCTTGGTGGATTAGTCTGCTCTCATGCTGCTAATGAAGACATACCCAAGATTGGGTAACTTATAAAGGAAAGAGGTTTAATTGACTCACAGTTCCACATGGCTGAGGAGGCCTCAGAGTCATGTCAGAAGGCGAAGGAGGAGCAAAGTCACATCTTACATGGCAGCAGGCAAGAGAGCATGTGCAGGGAAACTGTCCTTTATAAAAACCATCAGATCTCATGAGACTTATTCACAATCAGGAGAACAGCACAGGAAAGACCCACTGCTGTGATTCAATTATCTCCAACCAGGTTCCTCCCATGACACATGGGAATTATGGGAGCTACAATTCAAGATGAGATTTTGGGGGGTATACAGCCAAATCATATCACTGGGAAAGGTAAAGAATGTTTGGGTGATAGTACACATGTAAGTTCTGGTAAAGGAATTTGATGCTATTTGTTGAAAGAACTCTAAAACATGCACATATTTATGTTGTCTAAAGGTGGCCTGAAGTGAGATTTTCAAACCCATTCTTTGCCATAGGTTCAGAAAAGCTTTTTTTATTCTCCTTATGGCATATAGATAGAATACAATTAATTTTGGTTTATTTTTCATTAAGAAACTATTTGTTAAGGAAATATTCAATATCACCCCAATTTTTCAGGTGGTCAAAATATCCACTAGTTGAAACCAGCCGAGGCGAACTTAAGGACATTGGTTTTGAGTAACGTAAAACACCTGGGGATGATGGGAGAGACGTGTGAGCCATTTCTCAGTTACAGCCTCTTGAAGCTGGTTCATTACTGTGACGGTTCCCTGCAGAAATAAAAATAATTGTGGTATCCAACTTAAAAGTACACACAGAGATGTTCATGCCCCCACCCACACATTCAAGCACAAACACACATCCTTTCCTTCTCACTGGTGTTACAAAGGAGTAAAGATCTTCATTAGTATCATTTAATTATGATCTTATTTGAGTTCAAAGTTGCATAGTCAGTGTGGAGCCAGTTTTCAAGCCCAGGTCTGCCCAGCCCCGTGCATATAGCCCATGCTGCATGCATGCGTGCATTCAGCCCATGCTGCATGCATGCGTGCATTCACACTCCACCATGCAGCCTTGTAAGATTGTTGTTCATTAGTTCCAACTTGCCCTAGGAGGTCCTGTAGTAGAATGTAGTTGACCTCACTGGCATCAATTTAAAAAGTCCAGACCCAATACCAAGCATTTCCAACTTTCTATAAGTGTAAACTTATTGTAATAAAGATAAATGTAAATCATTTTTCCTAGCTGCTGTGCGGTTATAATTTTAGTATACATCTAAAATTTATATCTCTAATTTCTCTGTGTCTACTCTCTCATCTCTCTCAAATCTGTGTTCATTTTCACTGTCTTTGTCTTAGTTCAGGCATGTACAATTTTACACAGGGACCTTCCCAACTTACCAACAGGCTTTTCTCCTCCATACTATGACACACAAGACAGTTTATAATGTGACCTTTTAAACCTTTCTTTCTTCCAGGCACCCTGAACTACCTTCTGTTTTTACTAAATGTAAAATATACAAGATTGTTTTGTGTTCCTGAATGCTTGTCTTTTCTCTGCCCTAAGCCTTTTATCTAACCTGCCTGATGAACTCAATCCTCAGACTCAGCTCAAAGTTTTCCACTTGCATGAGTTCTCTCCTGATTGTTTCAGGCTTTCCCCCTTGCTCTCTTAGCATCTTGTTTGTCCTAATTACATTGCTCTGATTATTTATTAATTGCCATTGGACTCTGCTGCATTGTGTGCACTGGGAAGCCAGGGCCTTAGTTATATTCATCTTTGTAGCCCCAGAACCTAGCACAATGCTTGGCAGATAAGGGGTACTTAAGGAGAATGTTTTGAGTTCATTGTTCCTGAATGCCATCTGAAACCTTCAGGAAATATTGTTGGTGTTTTGGGAAAGTATTTTATTGAGTGTCTATATTGTGACTTTAGAAGGGACAATACGCACAACTGGGAGCTACTGAAAGGAACTTGACCAATTTAACAAAATGCCTTGGAATTGGGCATAATTCAGTTCCCCAACTCTGATCCTCAATGGACCAGAAGCTTAAACTGCCAAATACGTGCAGGTGATTCCCATCTTTAACTGCTGCCGCCAAAGCTCTTTAGATGGAGCCCCAGACCAAGAACCAGAGTATCTATTAAACATGCCTGCTTGCATACCTCCCAGAACCTCTAAATCCCTCCTTGACTCCTCCCTCAGAGAAGACCTAGATCTGCAAACTACAACCTGGAAATTATTCTGGAATACCTCCTTTCCCTTCATTCTCTCACATGCAACAGTCACCAAGTCCAGCTAATTCTCCTTTCTTGATAATACTGCAAATCTGTTCTTTTTGCTCCAGTTTCATGCCTCCTCTCCCCTATCATGGGGCTCCATTCTTTTCTCTTCAGATTACTGAAAAATGCTCTGGTTTGTTTTGTCTCCCCCCTTCATCTGCTCTTTACAATGGAGTTGGGTGGTTTTTTGAAAAGCAAATCTGATCATGCATGAGTCCTACGGAAAGATGCCACCCTCAGAACTGAGTTTGAATGCCCACACCCTTCGCCATTAGGTGCCTGTTTCCTTCTCCAGGGAGCTGGACTCTCCGTCCCTTCCCCCCAGTGCTTTAGCCACATTGAATTCCTTGTATTTTCCCTAAAAATGACTTTTCTTTTGCCTTCAGGTTTTTTTTTTAACATAACGTTCCCTTTTTCTAGAACTTCCTGCCTACCTCTTCATTCCTGCCTTCAACTTCCTATTCATCTTTCAGACCCTAACTTAAACATTCTCTTTTGGAAGAATTTGTTTATTCTCTAAAACTGGGTTAACTGCTCTTCTAAGTGCCCCATGAATGCATCTATTATAAGTCTTACCACAAGCATTTGTGATTATCTGTTTTATGTTTGTCTTCCTCGCTAGACTGTGAACCCCATAGGGACAAGGGAAAATCTTATTATTTTTAATGCTAGTTTCTAACACAATGTCTGAACACAGAAATTTCTCAGGAAGTCTTTGTTGACTAAACACATAATTGTCAATACTCAGCCACGTAAATATACAGTACTGGGCAATTTGCAAATATTTTGAAGATCTGCTCAGGCAAAACTCTTCATAATCAATACAACCTTGAATTTGTTTCTACCAAGCCACTTAGTTTTTAAAAATTCCCACCTACTTCCCACTCAGATCTTTATCTATTTGTTGATGAAGGACGAAGGAGTCAGTCTAGCCTCTTAGGAGTGGGAAGGGTCTGGAGTATGCATCCCAGACCTACAGTACACATGAAGGGTACGCACTGTCCTAGGCTCTGCCAATTAAAATAATAGCAAAGAAGTGAAACTAGGAGAGAATTAGTATATCTTCTTTTGCCAGGAACGAATTATAAATGTAAGACAAAGACAATTATTTAAGTAGAAAATATTTTGACTTCGACTAATAAAAAGAGTAAATTTTGTATAGACAGAGAAATAACGCTCGCCTTCTTGCCCTTGGTAACTATCGAGGGCAAAATTTACATGATTGCAATAGGTACATGGATAACCTCATTTAAAAGGTGTCGAATATCAGCTACCATTATATACACTGACCTCGTTTGCCCAGTTGCAAGTCTAGGTGCAATGGCGCAATTCATGAAACTTTTTGGGAAGCTAGTTAAAGAACACATACTATACATGTGCACACATGCACACATACAAATTCACTGTAACAATTAGTCTGTTGCAAAGATACTTTTAAAAGTTCTTGTTAATTTTTTTTGTTTATTTTTATTATACTTTAAGTTTTAGGGTACATGTGCACAACGTGCAGGTTTGTTACATATGTATACATGTGCCATGTTGTGCTGCACCCATTAACTCATCATTTAACATTAGGTATATCTCCTAATGCTATCCCTCCCCGCTACCCCCACCCCACAACAGGCCCCGGTGTGTGATGTTCCCCTTCCTGTGTCCATGTGTTCTCGTTGTTCAATTCCCACCTATGAGTGAGGACATGCGGTGTTTGGTTTTTTTGTCCTTGCAATAGTTTGCTGAGAATGATGGTTTCCAGCTTCATCCATGTCCCTACAAAGGACACAAACTCATCATTTTTTATGGCTGCATAGTATTCCATGGTGTATATGTGCCACATTTTCTTTTCTTTATTTTATTTTATTATTATTATACTTTAAGGTTTAGGGTACATGTGCACAATGTGCAGGTTTGTTACATGTGTATACATGGTGCCACATTTTCTTAATCCGGTCTATCATTGTTGGACATTTGGCTTGGTTCCAAGTCTTTGCTATTGTGAATAGTGCTGCAATAAACATATGTGTGCATGTGTCTTTATAGCAGCATGATATATTATCCTTTGGGTACATACCCAGTAATGGGATGGCTGGGTCAAATGGTATTTCTAGTTCTAGATCCCTGAGGAATCACCACACTGACTTCCACAATGGTTGAACTAGTTTACAGTCCCACCAACAGTGTAAAAGTGTTCCTATTTCTCCACATCCTCTCCAGCACCTGTTGTTTCCTGACTTTGTAATGATGGCCATTCTAACTGGTGTGAGATGATACCTCATTGTGGTTTTGATTTGCATTTCTCTGATGGCCATACTCATCTGACAATAGGCTAATATCCAGAATCTATAATGAACTCAAACAAATTTACAAGAAAAAAACAACTCCATCAACAAGTGGGCGAAGGATATGAACAGACACTTCTCAAAAGAAGACATTTATGCAACCAAAAGACACATGAAAAAATGTTAGTTTTTTTATTTTTTCTCTTACCATATGAAGAATATTTTTAACTTCTAAAAAAGTAAGTATACTATTTTTAAAAATTTATATCCATAGTACGCTTAGAAAAGTCAGTTGCTAAAAATGTAGGAAAATGTTTATCATCCCAGAATTTGTTGACATGATAGTGGTAAATCCTTCAGAAAACGTCACTGTTCTGTGTGAGGTTAGTTGTTTTTGGCCAGCTTGGTGATTTGTTGTTATTTCCTGTGCGTATTTCTTGTCACTTTACCTGTATCTTGACTTCCTGGTTCATTCATTCAATACTGTTCATATTTAGCACATAAGTTCCATGTACTGCATTGTAGCCCCTGGGTGTAAATAGTTGCCTGTGATGGAGAGGCTGCCTATGAGGAGTACCCAGACTCATGGGGATATAAACACATATACATAATTAGAGTTCAGCAAGATTGGTGAAGTGACTAATTCTGCTTGGGAAGGAGAGGGGAAGCTTCAGGGCTGAAATGATCATTGATTTGTATAAACTCCTTAGGCAGGAGTTGTCCAGGATTTTGTCAAGGTTGGGGAGTGCAGAATAGGAAAAGGGATGGGGCTTGAGGAGAACTTTGCAGCCAGTAGGTGTGGGATAGGCAGAGCACACAAATATTAAGGTTTATGGGATGTCAGGAGAAGGGCAGGTATTTTGTAAAGGGAGGGGAGTAAGATGTATGGAGAGGGAATGACTGAAGATGACGCTACCAAGGTGGACTGTTTCTGGATGATGGAAAACTAACTTCAAGACATTATTACCATATTCTATTTATTCCTGTGAACTTTTAACATTAACGTCTTAATTCAATCAAAAAATTATATGTAAATTTATATTTACTACACAGTTTTCTTCATTCATTCATTCATTCATTTATTTGTCAGACATGAAGATTGTTCTTCCTATGTGTTTGACTTTACCAAAAACTTTGCCAACCTTCCTGATATGGTTTGGCTGTGTCCCCACGCAAATGTCATCTTGAATTGTATTCTCATAATTGCCACGTGTTGTGGGAGGGACCCTGTCTGTGGGAGATAATTTGAACCATGGGGGCAGTTTTCCCCATACTGTTTTCGTGGTGAATAAGTCTCATGAGGTTAATTTGAATCATGGGGGCAGTTTTCCCCATACTGTTTTCGTGGTGAATAAGTCTCATGAAATCTGATGGTTTTATCAGGGGTTTCCACTTTTGCATCTGCCAAATTTTCTCTTGCTGCTGCCATGTAAGAAGTGTCTTTCACCTCCTGCCATGATTCTGAGGCCTCCCCAGCCACGTGGAACTGTAAGTTCAATTAAATCTCTTTTTCCTCCCAGTCTCTTGTATGTCTCTATCATATGGACTAATACAGTAAGTTGGTACCTGTAGAGTGGGGTGTTGCTGAAAAGATATCTGAAAATTGTGGAAGTGAATTTGAAACTAGGTGACAGAGATTGGAACAGTTTGGGGGGGGGCTCAGAAGAAGACAGAAAAACGTGGGAAAGTTTGGAAGTTCCTAAAGGCTTGTTGAGTGGGTTTGACCAAAAGCCCAATGGCAATATGGACAATAAGGTCCAGACTGAGAGGTGGTCTCAGATGGAGATGAGGAAGCTTTTGGGAACTGGAGCAAAGGTGACCCTGGTTATGTTTTAGCAAAGAGACTGGCAGCATTTTGCCCCTGCCCTAGAGATCTGTGGAACTTTGAACTTGAGAGAGATGATTTAGGGTATCTGGCAGAAGAAATTTCTAAGCAGCAAAGCATTCAAGAGGTGACTTGGGTGCTGTTACAGGCATTAAGTTTTAAAAGGGAAGGAGGGCATAAAAGTTCAGAAAATTTGCAGTCTGACAATGTGATAGAAAAGAAAAACCCATTTGCTGAGGAGAAATTCAAGCCAGCTGCAGAAATTCGCATAAGTAACAAGGAGCCAAATATTAATTGCCAAGACAATGGGGAAAATGTCTCCAGGGCATGTCAGAGGTCTTCACAGCAACCCCTCCCATCACAGGCTCAGAGACCTAGGAGGAAATGGTTTCATAGGTCGGGCCCCAGGTCCCTGTGCTGTGTGCAGCCTAGAGACTTGGTGACCTGTGTCCCAGCTGCTCCAGCCATGGGTAAAAGAGGCCAATGTAGAGCTCGGGCCATGGCTTCAGAGGGTGCAAGCTCCAAGCCTTGGCACCTTCCACATGGTACAGAGCCTGCGAGTGCACAGAAGTCAAGAATCAGGGTTTGGGAACCTCTGCCTAGATTTCAGAAGATATATGGAAACACCTGGATGCCCAGGCAGAAGTTTGCTGCAGGGGTGGGGTGCTCATGGAGAACCTCTGCTGGGGCAGTGTGGAAGGGAAATATGGTGTTGAAGCCCCCGCACAGAGTCCGTACTGGGGCAGTGCCTAGTGGAACTGTGAGAAGAGGGCCACTGTCCTCCAGGCCCCAGAATGGTAGATCCACTGACAGCTGTCACCATTCCCCTGTAAAAGCCACAGACACTCAATGCCAGCCCTTGAAAGCAGCTGAAAAGGAGGCTATGCCCTGCAAAGCCACAGGGACGGGGCTGTCCCAAACCATGGGAGCCCACCTGTTGCATCAGCATGACCTGGATGTGAGACCTGAAGTCAAAGGAGATCATTTTGGAGCTTTAAAATTTGATGGCCCCACTGGATTTTGGACTTGCATGGGCCCTGTAACCCCTTCATTTTGGCCAATTTCTCCCATTTGGAATGGCTGTATTTACTCAATACTTATACCCCCATTGTATCTAGGAAGTAACTAGCTTGCTTTTGATTTTACAGGCTCATATGCAGAAGAGACTTGTCTCAGATGAGACTTTGGACTGTGGACTTTTGGGTTATTGCTGAAATGGGTTTGTCTTTGAACGAACATTAAGGTGTCTTGTTTTTGTTCTAGGCTGGGGGTTGGCTGTAGTCTTAGGTAACTGAAAGTTCCTACTCTCCCTTAAGATATTAAATGACTCTTTTTCCAAAAAAAAAAAAAAAAAAAAAAAAAAAGACTTTGGGAGACTGTTGGGAATGCATGATTGGTTTTGAAATGTGAGGACATGAGATTTGGAGGGACCAGGGGTAGAATGATACGATTTGGCTCTTTGTCCCCACCCAAATCTCATCTTGAATTGTACTCCCATAATTCCCATGTGTTGTGGGAGGGACCTGGTGGGAGATAATTGGAATCATGGGGGCAGTTTCCCCTATACTGTTCTCATGGTAGCGAGTAACTCACAAGATCTGATGGTTTTCTCATGGGTTTCTGCTTGTGCATCTGTCTCATTTTCTCTTGCCTTGACCATGTAAGAAGTGCCTTTCGTCTCCTGCCATGATTCTGAGGCCTCAGCAGTCATGTGGAACTGTAAGTTAATTAAATTTCTTTTTTTACCCAGTCTCTGGTATGTCTTTATCAGCAGTGTGAAAATGGACTAATACAATTCCCTTATTTTGAACAAAACACTGCAGTCTTCTTTCCCTCTCTACATCACATACTTGATTCTTATTCCACCGAGACAACTATTTTAAACTGTTTAAACTGTTTCTTTTGGTGTTTTCTTCCATGTTTCTAGATAACATACATCACCATTTATTGATATTATCCATTGAATTACTGCTATGATATAGATATAGAATTATTTTTGGTTAGATCAATATTCAGTATTATGAATTCACATTATTAGGATCATGCAAATATAACTCACAGATGAGGCATATAGGACTCTATGGTAAGTTTTACTTTTTTCTTAAAAAGGTTTTGTCCTTTCTGAACATTATACCTGTCTTCTCTGATACCTGCTTCTTTTTCTATGTACTTATCACTAATTGTTCCCCAAAATCTTTATCAGAAGTGTTAGTATTCTCTTAATACATCCACTACATCAGGAATCCCATCAACTTCTCCTTTTGGAAGATGCCCCTCCTGGAGCACTCTTCTGCTCTGATCTGAGCCTTTTGCTCTCCAGGCCTGCTGCCCAGTGGTTGCCATAAAATCTCCCCTGGGCCACCATTCTGTGGTTCTTCCCACTATTCTCCTGGGTTGGGTTCCCTGTTTCTTGGATTCTGTATAGTCCTTTCTTGGTGTCCTCTCTTGTTTTGGCAGGACATATCTGCTTCAGTAGCTTCTACAGAAATTATGTACATGACCCTTTAAGGTTGTACTCATTGAAAAGTATCCTGTTTGAGGTAGAGCATGTTTAGCCAGTTCCTGCATCAGTTGAGTCGGCTGGGTTTTTTGTTTGCTTGTTTTTTACCAGGTCATTGTGGTAGGTTGAGACATGGTACTCAGCAAAATAAGGAATATTCTCAAGTGAAATTGTGAGGAGGGTGACTCTTGTCCTACCCAGCATGTAGAAAGAGTTTGGAGGCCATGCTACTTCCTGAGGCAGGGAAGGACTTACAGGTAATCCACTTATAAAACAATGGGTCAGGATTGGTTCTCAGAAGACAGTGGCTCTTAGCGGAATCTTAGATGGGGACCCAGTAGGAGTTCCATGAGGTGACAGTGCATGAGGTAGAGGTGAAGCTCTTACGATGTAGCCATTGGAGACTCAGTCCTTCTTCCTTAAGAAGGTGGGAAAAAGCTTAGAGAAACCAATCTCTGCTGTGCCTCTAAAGCTTTTTGAGAGAAACTTACACCCATTATATGTAGGAGAAATGGGCCTCTTATTGTCTTGAGGTTTTCCAGTGTGGATCATGAGAAAAAAAGGTAGCCAGTAGGAGCACATTAGATTATGTTTTTAGAAGTTCTATTTGTGATAACTTCCACTTTGGGCAGCTTATCCTCACCCTTTAGAATGGGGGAAGACGGGTACTTTAGGAATTTGTTGAGAAGACGATAAACCTGGAAAGAAGTATATTAGAAGAAGGTGAGATTTGTAAGTGGTGCAAACAGCGTGACCAAGGGCCATCTACTTTGCTTTCTCCTGTGCAGAATTTCAACATCACCTGCCCCCTCATAAGGCAAGTCTCAGGGGCGTTAGACAGGCAACTAACTTGCCCAAAATTCACAGGTTGTGTATGTTAGAGGTCACAGATTTGAAAATACGGTTTCCCATTTCATTAATTAATAAGTTATGTATTTATTTTCATTTTTAATATCCAGTCTTACAAAGGCTAGAAAATGCATTAGGAGCACCAGAAAGGCATTTTTTATATAGGTGGAGATGTGAGAAGCTGGCTAGAGGACGGAAAGGAGGATGAGGAAGAAGGGCTCAGTTGTCCCTAATTATGGTGGTTTGGGTCCTTCCCATGCTACCATAATTAGGGATGTTTGAGGACTTAAGCATTTTTATAATGAACTTGAAGTTCATTATAAACATATGCTAAAGCCAGGAAACAATATAAATTTTTTTTAAAAATGAGGAAAAATAAAAAGGGAAGTTGGTTAAGTGGGGGTTAAAATTTAAAAAGAGGGGAAAAAGTAAGCTAAAAGGGAATGATATGAAAGCTAAAATAAGAAATTTAAAATCTGCATGAAGATAAAAGGTTAAGAGTTAAAGAATACAAAACAAATGAGATTTTAAAAATAAAGGATAAAATACTGTAAGCCAATGAGATAAAAGGTTAAAACATCAGTAAAAGCTATAATGGTTTAGGCTAAAAGGCTAAAGCCTGTGAGATGAAAAGCTAAAAACAGACCAATCCTTGGGATTAAGGATTTGGAACAGGAAGTCAGAACTAAAAAGGCCACAGAAGAAAAATAAAAATTAAATTAAAACTGTAAGAATAAAGTGGATTAGGGAAACCATTATTTTTTAAAAACATTAACGGAAAAGCAAAACTATTTAGAGGAGTAGAGTAGGAGACAACATTCTCAGGACAGTGTGGCGTTCCCTGCGGGAGGGGCTGGGTGGAGGCCATGTTGACTGTGCCTTCTGCATACGGCATCCACAGGAGAAGGGCAGGGGCTGTCAACCCAGGCAGTTGCAGGGGTGGGCCTGACCTCAGAAGCATCTCCTCCTTCTATTAAAAAAATACATATACCTTACTTGTTCTCCCATCTTCCACTGCCTCTGTGACTCCCTTGCCTCAGCCTTCTGAATCGCCACTAGGACCTTTGAATTGGTTTGAATTGGTTGCTGCCCTAAGTCTGTTTCCTTCCAATCTTTCCCCACACTGCAACCAGATTAATCTTTTGAGAACACAATTTTTGTCATGCAATTATAGTCTATGAAAGCCTTCTGTGCTTATTTTAAAGACCAAACTCCAAGAAGCTCCGCAAAATCCGGCTTTCTTGCAGTATTTTTTTTTTTTTCTTTCAAGTAAGAGATCTTTGTTTGCTCCTTCATTGAGCCTTGTTTACTGCATTACTTATGTGAACCCCTAAGATACCTGGAGCTTATTTTGAGGTTGGGAGTTGGAATTATTTCAGGGAAAAAAAGAAGGAATTCTTAGTTCTATTCTGGAAAAGTCAAAGCAAATTGATATTGATTTTGTTTCAGCTTTTGGTTCTCATAGAAAATTGGAGAATGGGACAGACAGAATGAGCAAGGTAGAATTCATGTTCATGTGCTCCTGGGAAAATTAGATTTTTTTAAAGGAATTAATACTAGAGCTCCCTTCTTAGCTATTTCCCAGAATGATTTTCTTTCCTGAGTTTAAGGATATATTACCTTAAAAAATGCTTCCTGAGCGCTTCTCTACTCAGTTCTGAAAATAATGAAAATTCAACTTCTTTCAGTGTTTGAAGGAAATAAAAAGATTTGGGAAAGAAAACTAACCATATTTAAGATTATCCCAATGAGTTTTCTGCCAAAACACCAGATGCTACTGGAAAAAAAAGATAGCTGCCACAATTTGCTGTCTGGGAACTGTGCCCGCCTGTTTAACAGGGAGAAGGAAAGCGATGTGGAAGAATGAGGTAAATCTCAATCCTATTGCAAATAAACAGTGCTTTTATGTATTTAAAAAGATATAGTAAATACTATTATGATTACAGCACTAATTCACATCAAAATTCTTTATCACATTAAATTAATTATCAAATTTAAAGTATTTCTCAGAAAATACAAGAGCACCTTAGAGCAAATACAGTGTGAATGCTGGTCACTGTCACAGCCATTGTAAAAACTTTTTCATATCTTTATGATAAAACTTTCTGGCAATATTGTCAGTGTCAGCCTGGGAATGTTCTAGATTCAGAGGTAAGCTTTGCATTTCAATTTTCTCATGTTGATTTTTGTTTTCCTTTTAATTTTTCCTGGATTTGGATATGTCCCAAGTTTTTTATAAGCCAAATCTATGTTGCATTTGCCTTATCCAGATTTAGTTTCCTTCCCTCTCCTCTCAGTGAATGAAAGCAGCATTAGAAATAGAATTAAATTTTGAGAAATGGAATATGTGTGTAGTTTAAAGTGAGGCAATTGAAGCAAACCTCAAATTAGATGATAATTCCAACTTTATATTATTGTTGAGCATAAAAAAATGCTCAGGTGACTTGTCTCCTATTTTTATGCAATTTTGTGCTATCTGGCTCTAGCTTATAGCAGAAACAGAAGTTTCTATAAATTGTGTGAAAAGCAGACTTTGCTGCACTTCTCAACACTCTCCAGGGTGTATAAAAAAACCCAGAAATAAGAAGGGATCTAAGATTTCCTGCCTTCTGCTTTTTGAGTTACTCAAGTCTCACTCAGCCTGAGGTTTGGATTGTTCAACGGTTCATCTTACGTATTTTTTAATTTGTTGTGGACTGAATGTATGTGTCCTCCCCAATTCACATGTTGAAGCTCTCTCCCCCAGTGTGGCTGTATTTAGAGTAAATAAGTAATTAAATAAAGTCATAGTGTGGGGCACTGATCCGATAGGATCAGTGTCCTTGTAAGAAGAGACGCCACAGAACTCACTCCCTTGCTGCCTCTGTGTGTATGCACTGAGGAAAAGCCATGTGAGGACACAGTGAGAAGGCAGCTGTCTGCAAGCCAGGAAGAGAGCCCTCACCAGCAACTGAATTGGCCGGAACTTTGATCTTTGGATTTCCCAGCTTCCAGAACTGTGAGAAAATAAATTTCTACTGTTTAAGTCACCAGTCTGTGGTATTTTGTATGGCTGCCCAAGCATAACAAACAATATTTCTGTTTCTACTGATGATAAAGGAAGACAAATTGGCTCCAAAAAGGAGATATGTTATAGATGAGGGCAGGGACCTGGTTTGTCTTTTTAATGACTGTCTCCCTAGCACCCAAGGGAGGGCCTGGCTCATGGCAGGTACTTATTTTGCTAAGTGAATGAGTAGATGAATGAATGAATAGGTAAGATATCCAAGCTTCTTATGATAGCTAAAATTGATCACTGAAGTAGATTCCAAAAAAGAGTATTATGTTTCCCCTCTCAAAACTTCTTATATGTATGCTTATCTTATTTACTTCTGATTGTTTTGGAACAGTCCCCACTAAAGGCCATCCTGAGTTTTTAAAAATAGTAATCTCCTGATTCTCTGTGAATTTCACCAGTGTTTCTACCAATGTTGTCTCTTGTTTCTAGGATCCATTTCAGCATACCACAGTACATTCGGTTGCTATGTCTCTCCAGTCTCCTTTGGTCTGTGACTGTTTCCTAGTTTTTCCTTGTTTTTGATGACCTTGAGGCATACTGGCCAACTATCTGGTGTAATGTCCCCCAATATAGATGTTTCTGATATTTTTCTCATGATTAGAATGGAGCTATGGGGTTTTGGAAAGAACACCACAGAGGTGAAATGTCCTCCTTATCACATGATATAAGAAGGTACATGGTATCCACGTGGAATCACTAGTGATGTTAAACTGAAGTTGTTTGTACCACGTTAATATAACTACTTAACACATCTATAGTTAATTCAATGCTATGGTCTAAATGTTTGTGTCCTCCCCAAATTAATATGTTAAAACCTGATTGATTATCCGTGTGATGGTATTAGGACATGGGGTATTTGGGAGGTGATTAGGTCATGAGGACAGAACCCTCATGAATGAGATTTGTGCCCTTATAAAACAGGCTCTAGAGAGTTGCCTTGCCCCTTCCACCACCATGGGAGGACACAGCTAGATGGTGCCATCTATGAACCAGATGAGGCCCTCTCCTCATCTGGCTGTGCCTTGATCTTAGACTTTCCAGACTCTAGAACTATGAGAAATTGATTTTTGTTGTTCATAACCACTCAGTCTAAGGTATTTTGTCACGGCAGTCTAAATGGACTAAGACATGCAACGATGTCCCTTTAAACTTTCTGATATAGAAGATCTCAATCTCATCTCCTTAAATTCAAAAATGAAAACCTCTCTTCTGCTGCTCATCTTCTAGAAAGTAAGATTATGTGTGTACTTTTGTGTGTGGTCTTACACACAATAAATACTATGTAACCTAATATTTTCCTCTTTGTCTGAAGAACAGTGGTGAAATATGCTTAATAAGTTAACAGGGAGGAATTTTCTCTAAGGTTCTTGGTTCATTTCTGAGATCCAAATAGGAACTTTGATGGCAGGGGGCTCAACTTAGCCCTCCCAGTATTAGCACATTAGGCACCTTATAAAGTGTAATTTATTTAATGTCCCACCAGCCATACCACCCTTAAGTGTGATGTCATCAACACATTAAATGAGAACATTTGAGACTTCCAAGTTAAAAAAGAAGTAAATTTTGGCAGGGAACTCAGAAGGTGGTACGGAAACGGTAGTGTGGTCTCTTTTCAGTTGCGCCTGAGTAATGCAGTAAGGCTGATGAGTAATGCAGAGGTCAGTGTGCTGGGCGCTGATCAGCAAAAATAAAGTGATGTAAAACTGAGAGTCAGACCCCTTTATTCTTAAAAAAACACTGAGATGTTTCCCTCTGCCTGATTTTTTGTGGGAATATTTATACTGGAACTTATCCAAAGTTGTGTCAAGTCAGGGTGAGTGAAGCAGCCTCCGGGGAATAGCGTGCCCGTCCAAAACAGGTAATTACCTTGGCCGGAGTTTGGTATATGAATGCACACTTTGCTCCCAACAAAGCCTTTAACTTGCTCAGCCTCTCTCTTGAATTGGGCCCATTGTGCCTCACTAAACTTTTGAAATTTTATTGGCTCTTCATATTTTACTTTCTGTCTTTAGATACAATTTAATGCATTTACTGTCACAATGCAATCAAGTGCTGTGACTAAGAAAGTAAGAGATAACTGTGGATAGACAAGAAAGAAAATTTCTAGATTAAAGATGCACATTGACTCAAACTGTTATTTCAGAAAGAGCATCTTAAAATCTTCTAGATCAATAACTCTTTTTGAATACCTTTTATGTGCAAATCAGTACGTTAGATTCAAATATGTACAAAGAGAAATAAGGAATGGTGCTACCTTTACATGATACATTGTGAAACAAGGATCAAATCCATAATTAATCAATAATCAAATCCAGCATATAGATACAAAACTATATTTATTCATTTATTTATTTATTGAGACAGAGTCTTATTCTGTCACCCAGGCTGGAGTGCAGTGGTGACATCTTGGCTCACTACAAACACCGCCTCTTGGGTTCAAGTGATTCTCTTGCTTCAGCCTTCCGAGTAGCTGGGATTACAGGTGTGCGCCACCACACCCAGCTAATTTTTGTATTTGTAGTAGAGATGAGGTTTCACCATGTTGGCCAGGCTGGTCTCGAACTCCTGACCTCAAGTGATCCACCCACCTCAGCCTCCCAGAGTGCTGGGATTACAGGCCTGAGCCACCTCACCTGGCCAGCATATTAAATATAGTAAAAATAGAATGAAAATATAGCAATTGATTTTGTGAAGCTGTTTACATTGTTAAAATAGAGATATGCAAATTGGATGAAAGCTCACTTTGTTCAGAGGTAAAGGGAAACCTTAAGTGGCTTGCATTTGGTTATCCATAAGCATTCTGAGTCTCACAGATAAAACTTGGGATTTTATTAGGAGGTTGTTATCACACTGAACTAGAAGTCAACCTTAGACCTCTCAGCTGCATAACTTGGCAGTTCCAAATACTGCACCCACATTCCTTGGCAGAAACAAGCTCCCAAGAATTTTGAGTTCTTAACCTCTACATTTTCTTGGTGGTATGTCATCAACCACACCTGTAGGCACCATCTTTGTTCCTTTAACATTCCATTGAGCTTTGTACAAACAGTTAATCTACCCAACACATACCCTCAATTTTCAGAGTATTGGATGGTGCAATAAATATTGAGAGACTTGCAGAGATAAAACAAGCAAAAGCATTCTAGTGATTCTTATTTTTTATTAATTCTGAGATGTCTTTCATAATCTATGAATTTTCTATTTAGGTTTTATTTTGAAAGGCACTGGCTCAGAATAAAGACTCTCATCTCTCATTTCTAGGAAAGGCATTGTGTCTCAGGGTATCCTCACCTTTTTTGGTTTGTTTTCTCCGTATTTTGGGCCTGGGAAGGGTAGGAGCTTGATTTTTCATGTTTTCGTATATTCCCAGCAATGCATTTAAAATAAAATTTTATATTTGATTCAGCATTTAGGATCTTATTGTTCAACGGCTATTGAAAATATTTAGTTCACCATACTTTTTAAATTCGAAGTTTTCTCTAGAAACTCAAAGGAAGTGGAATAAATGAGCATGACTTTATCTCACTCTTTTCAGCTCTATCTCATGCTCTAGCCATAAAACACTATTTTTTTTGCAATGAATAAATCACGTATTGCAATCAGTTCATTGATATAATTAGAAAACACACAGAATTCTATTAGATTGTCTTCTATACTTTCTGCAGCACCATTTCCACTCTCAGCCCCCATTTCACTCCCTAAAGCAACTTCTAGTAGCTAGGATATTTTAGTAGTTCTTGTGGAAATAAGAGATGTGACCTGGTCCTCTTCTGAAAGAGTAATAGAAAGTCAGACTTCTTTTTGGCTTTTTATCCATGCAGTCTTATCTGATAAACCTTGCCTCATGGAAGAGAGTTTCATGGTGGAATGTGGGTTGGTGTACTGTTGTTAGGGCTCCAGATAGAATTGGGGTTTTATCTAAACAGCCAGAAGGGTCAGTTAAGATACAGAAGTAATCACGATGAGATTGGTAATGATAACAAATACATATCAGTGTTTTATGCATTTGTTTTATGCATTTTACGTATTTAAACCATTTAATGCTCACAACAACCTTATGAGGTAGGGACCATAATTGTCTCTGTTTTACACTGTTTACATAACTTGCCTAAGGTCAGCCAAGTAGAAAGTGAAGGATCCACGCATCAGCCTCGTATTCTAAATCTTCATGCTGCATCTCACTCAATCACTAGAGATGACCAACCCTATGGCCACATAGCCATCCACTGAAATATTTAAAAGAAGACACACTTAGTCTTAGCCAAAAGGCTGAGAAGTGATAAAAAGAAGACAAATTTCAGTTTTGTTTTACATTAGCAATAGGTGATTAGTTACATCTGGGCCTTTTTACATGTTTATTTAGTGAGTTAATAGTTTAGGTTTTTGTTTCAGAGGCAAGTGGTAGGTAAGAATAGGTGTGTCTTCTTGGCATTTAGGACAAAAAAATTGAGAACTACACTAGATTTGGAGTTAATTAAATTAATTAAACTATAACCCTTAGAGCCCTTTCCATCATTTGTATACAATGGGTGTCTATCACCTGGCAAATGAGCAGAGAAGAAAATGAATTATTATCTGCCTTTATATCTGCCTATGTTCCTCTATAATTTTCAGCAAATATTTCTTCTTCTTTTAAGTGTTCCCTCAATGCCAGCTGTTATATTAAGAACTGAGATGACAATATTGAAAGAGCAAACAAGGTCACTGGGCTATGGAGGTTTACAATCTGTTGGAGGTTATAGACAAGTAAATGAGAAATTTAAATACAGTTGGATAAAGTAAAAGAGAAATCTCGGTTTCTTCTACTCTCAGATACCTAGTGTCTATTATTTTGAGATTTGCTATTTCACTATTTTGTGAATGTTGCTTAGTGAATTGCTATTTGTAAATTGCTATTAGTGAATTTCGCTATTTCACTATTTTGAGATTTTGCTATTAAAGTAACATTGAAACATTATACAGAAAAAATCCTCTATATGGAAATGAGAAAACCTTAAATAAATTGTGGCTGTGAATCCATGAACTTCTGCAGTGATGATTCCATGGCATGGTGAAATTTTACTTAATAAAATGCATTAGTGCAGACAAGCTGTAGTTTTAACATTCCCATATATATAATTTAAGAAGATGGCAACAAATTGGAATAGCACCAAATGAAACTCAGTAATAAGTGTCTGTTGAACGGATGAATAAGGAAAAACAAAACTGACTAAAGAGCTCTTCCTCTTGCCTCTTAGTTGAAAAACATTTGAATTATTCTTTGTAACATGCTTAATTTCATTCCTCATGTTAATGGCTGCCTTGCTAGATCTCAATTATTTTTTAGGTTTAATCTGTCTTTGTAAGAAATTCAGTAATTCTCTTATTTGTTCTGTTTTAGGAACATCTGTTGCAAATCTAGTATTGGGTTTATTTGAAACTAACAGCTGCCCAGTAGCCCATCAAAAGAAATAGCCTGGGTGAAAGCACCCCATAGATTCCTTTCTAAAAGGTCTAGTTTCTAAAAATTTAGCCTTAATTAAATTTACATTATGTGATATGAGACATACAGGGATGGAAACAATTCTCACTATTTAGCACGATGGATCAGTATTTTGTGCTTATGGTAATCCTGATGTATTTAATCCAAATATTTAGATATTTCAAAGCTACATAAGAGAAGAAAATGTTATAATTTGAACTTGAGGCCAGCTGGCTTATCTGGATCTTGGCTAACACTTTCCAAGTGAAGTGCCCCAGCCTAGACTCTGCAAGTTTCTTTGACAAATTCCCAACTCATGTCTTTCTACAAATTACGTTAAAATAAATTTGAATGATGTAACAGTGAGTCTTTGAGTGGAGTTTGCTTTTCAGAACTAAGCAAACAACAAGCTACTACTAAAACAATCATTAAAAAGAAAACCACAAAACTGCTACCAGACTAGACTCTACAAATCCTGAAGCCTGTGATGCCCGTCTCAGAAGTTTTAGCTAATTTAGCAAGGGGCATTTATGAAATGCTAGCAAAGACTCCTCTGGCCACATAAAATACGACAGCAATAATATACTCTTTAAACTTTGAATTTGTAGATTTTCTCAACACCTAAATAGGACTTACGCTCATACAACTCAACTTTTGTGTAGAGTCTACTGTTCTAAGTTTCTACACACTGGCACTGTTCTAAGCTTCTACATACACTAGCCAACAATCATTAGAAGTGAAGACGGTTGCTAACCTCAGGTTGTAAATGAGCAACTGAAGTCGAATAACTCATTTAAAGTCACACAGCAAATGGATGGGTAAAGTCTACGGTCACTGAGCTAGCAATGGGAGGGTTGAAATTGAGACCCAGGCCTCTCTAATTCAAAATTCTGTCTGCCCTACTGCAGTCAAGGGCTCATCTTTTGGCAACTGCCTGCGAGAGTACAAAAGTAACCAAGAAGACACTAAGGCAGAACTCAAGACACAGCAACACTGTGTACCTCTCTGGCAATATGCTGCTTCTCTGTTTTTACCCCATCTCCTAAACACGAAGCCCTTTCTACCTCTTGCCTCTCTGCTCATTTCCTTTGTTCTCCGCATTGCTTATTCTCTACCTCTTGCCTCTCTGCTCATTTCCTTTGTTCTCCACATTGCTTATTCCTACCATACATGAATACAGGCAATTCTTTCTAAAAGTTTATCAGAGACTGACAAAATGTCTATGTTATCAGAAGAAAAAAGAGGAATCAAAAAGTATCTAGAAAAAAGGACTTCACAGAGACCAAAATATATTATTCACACCTCAAAATCAGGTTTTGTTTTGCAGTACTATTTCAATAAACTGACTATAGAGAATCATTAATCGATGACATTCTAGATTTGGAAAGAACCATAGACAGAATCAAGTCAATCTCTTCACTGTAAAGATTAAAGAAATGGGGCCTAGGGAGCAGAGATGACTTGTCCAAGATGACAAAGCCAGCAAGTGGCAGACCTGAGACTTTGCATGGGGACCTTCAGGCTCAACTCATGTTCTTTCCTCTAACTCATTGTTAGAGAAACCCCCTCCTCAGCACACAGGATGGCTGCTTGACTTCTCTTCACTGGGATTCCATGCCTTACTGAATGAGGCAGTGTACCTTGCCTTTAGGACTTGGAGTTCTAGAATTAAGTAGACTCGGGTTCAAATCCTGACTCTGCTGCTTGCTAATTGCATGAATCAAGTCTTAGTACTTACCCCCTTTAAGACTCCATTTCCTCACCTGTAACATGATCCTGCATGCCTCCTGCGGGTGTTGAGAAGATTAAAGGAAATAGTAGTTAATGTTTATAGACTCCTTGCTCTGTGTCGTATTCTGTGCCAAGTATTTTATGTTGATTTTTTTCATGTAATCCTTAAAAAGTACGTAAGTGCTCAGTCCATATAACAATAAATATGTTTGTTTGCATGCAAAGAGACACATACCCATACACGTATCAATTAGGAATCACACACACACACACACACACACACACACACACTGGGAATTTCATTTAAGCTTTGACTACATTGGCTTAAATAAATGTAGTCCTGTGGTAGGCAGTCCAGGGTCCTTGTGGTTGCCTCATGAAGCTCCAGGGACTCACACTCTTCCTGTCCTTCTGCCCTGCCAAAATCTTAGAAGATTGACACTCTCAAGGTCACAGGATGGCTGCTCAGTCACACCATCTGTGCTTCAGGTGCTTAAATAGCAGGAAGGGAGACGGGAAGGAGCAGGAGGGCAAAACATGTTCTTCTGGAAGTGCTGTCCAAAGACATGTAAGTGCTCCTGTTTTCATATTGGCAATATTTCCCTCTATAGAAAAGGCTGGGAAAGGTATTTTTTATTTGGGCACGTTCTAACCCCAAGGATATGAAATGAGCAGGTAATTGACAGTTTCTGTCATGTGTTTTTCAAGTTCAGATGAAGACTTGCAACTGTCTCCAATCTATTGAGGAGGTTACTCTATATACAGATTGTGTATGCATATTTTATTATAAAGAAAGCATGGCTATTTATTACATGTAGATGTGGGGTCTTAGAACATATAGAGGTCAGGCATGTAAATATGATTTCTACATTATCTCAGAACTGGTGGCTGGGATTTAGGGCAAGGCCTCAGGAAAAAAATTGTCAAACAAACAAAATAGTTTGTTGTGTTTTTGAGTCACCAAAGCAGGATTCAGAAAGGAACACAACAGCAGAGCAGAGGCAAATCAGCTAGAAATGTGATCAAAGGAAATCAAAGGAATAGGTGTGTAAGGACATGCCTTGGTAGAGAGAAATTATCTAGGAAAGGGAGCCGTATCTCTAAGGAGGAGTTCTGGAGAGTCTGAAAGGTACTCCAGCTCAAGAAGTTAGGAAGCTCTTTGACAGGGTAGTGAGACTTAACCTTGAGGTCAACACAGGGAGAAACTGCAAAGAGATGGCCTGGCCTCCTCACTGATAGAAGGAGAGAGAGAGAGAGAGTGTGTGTGTGTGTGTGTGTGTGTGTGTGTGTGAGTGTGTGAGAGAGATAGAGAGAGAGAGAATGAGAGAATAAATCTCCAGTTCTCCATTTCATTCTGGGGTCAGGAATGAGGTGAGAAATAGAAGGAAAATATAATACCTTGTAATAAGTTGCTCCAAGTTAACTGGAGTAATGAATGTATATATTTACATTTCATGACATGTAATAAAATAAATTTTCTGCCCTCACTGCCTCTCTGAGCTTAGGCTTTTTTCAACACCCCCTACTCAGAGCCACCGGGGAGGAAAGGAAGAAAGCAGCACAGAGCCAAGTTTGAAGTCTTGGAAGAGAATCTCCTGAGACATTGGCTGAGAAACATAGAAAGTTGCTTGTGGCAGAATCTTTCTGGAATTTTTCCATTCTGGGATACTCTGAGCCCATTTTGTCATAGGTCATCATGACTCGATGAATGAATATCATATTGATTAATTCCTGCAGCTGAAAAAAATCCTTTGTTCAAGAATAGCATGAAATCTTCAGAGTGTATCAACTCCTTGTTAGCTATGATTGAGACTAAGAGTGCCTGGCACATAATAATCACTCAATAAAAATTTAATTAAATTTATTAATAAAATAAATGAATGCAGAATTATCTAGAGAGCATTTAGTATGACTCCAGTAAATGGCAATATGGTTATAATATGTTTACTTAATCAGTTATTAATAGTGCTAGAAAAAACTAGCTTTATAAAGTACAATTTGAGTTTTTATTTTCTAGCATTGGTTGCGACCATTATGGGCAGACTCCTTCCATGGGGTGAAACAGTACCTTGAAAGAATATCACAAAAAATCACTTTAAAATGTGTTGGTTTCCTGTTAAAGTGCCCTGAAACCATATCACTTTTTAAAAATCTATTCATGAGAATAAGAAAATCATTCTCCATGACCTCCCTGAAGAAAACAAAGAACAGGTTAAATTATATTTAATATTTTACAGATATTCATAACAGATTGGCTACAAAGTCTTTCCTGACTTTATCTTCTTTGTTCCCCTAAACATTTTTTTTTTTAAAGGATAAGCCTTAGAGACATGGATTTGATTAGCTCAATGTCTGTCCTACTTTACATACTTGAGTGTTCATTCATGCAATAAGAGTATGGGCCTACTATGTTCAAGGCAGTGTGTCAAATAAGATCTGGTTCCTGCTTTTAAGAAGCTTTTAGTCTGCAGGAAGATAAAGATAAATAATCAGTTAAAACATAGTGCTATTATGTGATGTAAGTACTGAAATACAGTGACGGTACATGTTATAATGGTGATTTGCATAAGATCCTCTGGCAATGTAGAGAGGTGGTTCAGCGTAATTTTTTTAAGAGCTCAAACATGGGTATTTGAAGTCTGGTTTCTAATACTACCCATATCCCTAACTAGCTGCGTGATGTTAGGCAAATTACATTGTCTCTCAGGTCTCAGTTTCCTTATCTGTAAAGTGAAGACAACAGTAGTATTCATCTCAAAAGGTGTTTTGATTTAATGAGATCTACTTATTATGAAATCACTTAGAATAAAATAAAAACTCCTTGCAATCATGCTAGATTCCAGTCTCTGCCCCTCTCATCAGTCTCATCTTTCCCACCCTCTCCTTTACTTGTTACACACCAGCCACACTTTCTCTGTGTCCTGTAATATACCAAGTTTTCCCTACTTTGGGCCTTAGAACATGCTGACTCCTTTTCTGAAATGCTCTAATACCCCAACTCCCACCAACTAATGGTGACTCATCTCTGAGATTTCAGCCTAAATATCTTTTCACAGGTCACAGCTCAAGCATCTTTCTCCTGATCTCAAAGTGCGTATCAGTTCTATTCACGTTTCTGTTTTCTTCCCTACCTGCCTGTTGTTTTCTTACACAGTACTTGTCATAATTTTAATTCTATCTTCTGTATATATACAATATTTATCTTCCTCCCTAGACTGTAGCTCAAGGAGGGTGAGGATCATATCTTTTTCATCACCGTAAACTCATTTCACCACAAAGCTTGGCACAGAGGATATACTTTAAATATTTATATTTAATAGGAAATAAATGAGTGGAAACATGGCTTTGCATATAAAGCATTAACACTGTGTCTGGCTTATAGTAAGAGTTTTATAAATGCCAACATTTATAATTTTAAACAGCAGGTATTAGATTTAGAGAGTGAGAGGGGTCAGAAAATTTTCCTGGAGGAAGTGACATTGGAATTGAAGTTTGATATCAAGTTCTTACATTCCTCATGTTTTTGGGCTTTACAGAACAGAGGTTGTTAGGCTATATCGGTATGTTTTATGACAATCCATAAGAATTTTAAGAAAAAAAATGACTAATCCCTTTACTTTTGAAATTATTTAGCATAGTTTCTTCTGATGTGTTCAAAGCACTGCTTCACATTATCTCTTGGAGGCAGGTCACAGGAAAGATGGTTATTTCTGTTTCAGAGATAGAGAATTACAGAACAAAGAACAAAAGTGAAGTCAGGCTATGTGGTGGAACTTCTGGAACAGATAAAGGAATAAAAGGCAAAGGGCATCAAAGCAAACTTTAAAGCCAACAGGTCAAGGAAAGTATTACTGAATTCCCAGCAAGTTACATGTTTGGCTGCCACAGGCTACATGCTGGAGCTGATATGCCCAAAGGGAGCATTCCAGAAAAGGGAGTGGTCTCCATTCCAGCAGTCTGGACTCCCCAAAGTGAAACTCAAGATAGCCTCATTAGGAATCAGGATGGCCCTGTCAGAATAGGCCCTAGCCATGATTCCATGGACTGAAATGACCTCCAGCAGGTCAAAATAAGAGCTGATGAAGTCTGAGGACTTGCAAGGTGCTCACAGTCCTCATTTAGGAAGATTTTCCAGGATATACGGAAGATCTCAGATTAGAATACCTATTTATGGGGTTTTATAGGAAACCACCATGCTGCCACATACTCTATTATTTCAACTTTGCCAACTTAAGCTCATTTAAAGAGCTTAAAATAATCAAAGATGCTAAGTATTTAACATATGTTTCCCTAAAATGAGTGGAAGGAAGAAGGATAAGATCTTCCTTTTGGGCAATTCATTGGAGACTACTGCAGGAAGAAAAAAGTTTTGATTTTTGTTCAAGGAAGTTTTTTTTGTCTTTTTCCATTCTTCCTTCCTGTCTGGCCCCTAAAGTAAAAACTCCCAGAAAGTGTAAAAAGAGACTATCAAGCCTGACTCAGTTTCCTTTGTCTCCGCATTGGCAGGCTTTTTCCAGCCCATCCAAATCACTGAAATCAGTATCATTCTTGAAATGAATACAGTTGCTTTCTCCTGCCTAACCTGCCAGTCTCAGAGACTAAGGCTATGATTTCTTTGAGTCAACTTTTATTTAGTGTTTATTATGGGCCAAGCTCTAAACTAAGCTCTAAATCTGCAAAGACAATAAAATAAGATGACTACCAGTAAGAAATTCTAATCTGCTGGGTAGGGAGAAACACCAACAATTTGTTGCAACGTAATAAGTATTCCTTGATAGACGTAGTTTCTATGGGAGCCCAGGGAAGAGAATAAGACAATTAAATCATTCATTTATGGAGTGCTGACCAAAGGCGAAGCCTTACCCTGTGTCTGGGAAAGATAAACACTGAAAAAAGAAAAGTTTCATTTCCTTCAGGAACTTAACATGCACTTATGAAAGGCACACACACACACACACACATCAAATAATATATAATGATATCTATTTTAGGTTCCTAAAAACTAATTGTGAAAAAGTACTCCATGCTCAAAGGGGACTATTTCAAGCATTACAGCAGACTAGAAATCATAAAACCCTCATCTACCTAAAAATGCTCAGTAAAATATTTAATATTTATTTTTAAATGCATTGCTGACCTGGAAACAAATTTGTATGGAGCAAAAAATAATGCAAAAGTAAAAATCCATAGAAGTAAGCCAGTGGTGAAAATCCCCCATTTTCCTAAAGTCACCTGCCATTTGCCCATAACTCAGAGCTTTGGTTTTGTTATTAAATTGGGGCCAAGAAGCAAAAACTAAGACCACGTCGGCATAGATATCAGAGGTAAAAAGCTTAGACCCACCACATGACACTCTTGGTGAAATAGTGAACTAAAAGTATCTCTACCTTGACTTCTACTCAGAGTGGAAGAAAAAATTCTTCCCTGTGCCGGCCACCTCAGAGATTGGAGGCCCAAGTTTATACTACTCTTGTGTTTGAGATACCTTAAACTTAGAATTTATTATAAAGTGACCCTTGGTTGGCAATGTCCCAAGATGTCTGGCAGAAGCAAATATAAATCTCTCTGGAATAACATGTCTTTAACTTAGGACTCAAAAATTCCCATAGATAAAGTTTTTTGAACATGTACTCATGATTACAAAATTGTATAACCAAGGAAAGAAGCAACCATGAACACAAATCAGCAAAAATGAAGCCAAAGAAACCCAAACAACCTAACAAATTAAAAAATAGAAATGGCAGACTCAGACCCACAAAGACATTATATATTGTAATTATTGAATTATTATATTTAATGTGTTTAAAGAAATAAGGCATGAGTATAGAATAAGATTTTAAAAATGAACAGGCAGATTTTAAAAGACTCAAATAGAAATTGTAGAAATAAATATAATTGAAATAAAAAATGAATAGGTTAAACAGATCAGACAAAGCTGAAGAGAAAATTAGTGAACAGGAAGATATCTGAAGAAATCTAGAATGTAATAAGAGAAACAGATAAAATACTATAAAAGAGATAAAAGTAATATAAAAGAGAAATTAAGAAACATGAAAAATGCCAGTGAGGCAATGTAACAAATGTCTAATTGGGTTCTAGATGAAAAGCAGAGGTATTGCAGAGAGACACTATTTGAAGTGTTAAGATCTGAAAATTATCAAAAAATTATATAAGAATGTGAATCCCTTGGAATCCTTGGAAACAGGAAATCCAGAAGTTTCGAGCAAGTCAAATAAAATGAAAACCACATCAAGATGCTTTGTAGTAAAATTTCTTAATACCTAAGTCCCCTCTTTCCCCAACCCCAAATAGCTAGAGAGAAAAAAACACATTGTTATCTATGGAAGAATAATGGTCAAATTGCCATCTAACTTCTCAGAAACAACAATATAAACTAAACACAGAAAACTATCTTCAGACTATAGAGAAAATACTTGTCAACCTAGTAGTGTGTGCCCAGCAAAATTATCCTTCAAGCTGGAAAATAACATTGAAGTTTTTTTCTGATAAACAATACTGATGGATTTCGATCAATAATATACCCTATGTGAGAAAGATGAAAAAAAATTTGTATAAACAATAACAACAATGTCTAATTTTGTTGTTATAATAATGATGTAACTAAAATATTGTGGTAAATATATCTTACTGGCTTTAGACTTTTAAAAATTAAATGTGCATGTTAAATTCCTATGTTCAGGATTAAAATAATAAAGGAAAAGTTTGTAATTCTAAATGAGTTGTGGAATCCAGAATGAGAAAAAATAGCACAAAAGTATGCAAAAAAGAAGATAAAAAGAAACAAACAGAAGAGGGAGAAAGTTTAGGAAACAAAATAAGAAAGTATAAATGAATTAAAATATGTTGGTAATTACAACAAATGCATATGGGCTACATTTTTTAGTTAAAAGACCAAATTGCCAGACTGGTTAAGGAACTAAATTTAGTTATATATTGAATTCAAACGGCACACCTAAAACAAAAGAACTCAGAGAGGTTGAAAGTGAAGGGTGGGACCATAAACATTAAAAAAATGCTCAAATTCTAATAATCAGGGTGGTGCAAATAATACCACTAACACACCCTCCAGATGACAAAAATGTAAAGGTTCATGTTTGGCAAGAATATGGAACAGTAAAAAATTTATATACTGCTGGTGGGAATGTCAGTTGGTACCATATATATATATGAATATTCATAGTGGCACTAATTATAATAGCCTAAACTAGAAACAATGCAGATATCTATCACCAAAACAATAGATAAATGTGCTGTATTCATATAATGGAATATTATGCCAAAATAACCAAGATAAGGAATTGTTGCGGGAAGTCAGGGACCCCAAACGGAGGGACCGGCTGAAGCCATGACAGAAGAACATGGATTGTGAAGATTTTATGGACATTTATTACTTCCCCAAATTAATACTTTTATAATTTCTTATGCCTGTCTTTACTGCAATCTCTAAACATAAATTATAAAGATTTCATGGGCACTTATCACTTCCCCAGTCAATACCCTTGTGATTTCCTATGCCCATCTTTACTTTAATCTCTTAATCCTGTCAGCCGAGGAGGATGTATGTCACCTCAGGACCCTGTGATACTTGCATTAACTGCACAAATTGTACAGCATGTGTGTTTGTGCAATATGAAATCTGAGCACCTTGAAAAAAGAACAGGATAACAGCAATTGTTCAGGGAATAAGAGAGACAACCTTAAACTGACCGCCGATGAGCCAGGCAGAACAGAGCCATATTTCTCTTCTTTCAAAAGCAAATGGGAGAAATATCAGTGAATTCTTTTTCTCAGCATGGAATATCCCTGAGAAAGAGAATGCACACCTAGGGGTAGGTCTCTGAACTGGCCCCCCCGGGGCGTACCTGTCTCTTATGGTCGAGATTGCAGAGGTGAGATAGACTCCAGTCTCCCACAGTGCTCCCAGGCTTATTAGGAAGAGGAAATTCCCGCCTAATAAATTTTGGTCAGATGGTTGATCTCAAAACTCTGTCTCCTGATAAGATGTTATCAATGACAATGGTGCTCGAAACTTCATTAGCAATTTTAATTTCCCCTCGGTTCTGTGGTCCTGTGATCTCGCCCTGCCTCCACTTGCCTTGTGATATTCTATTACCCTGTTAAGTACTTGATGTCTGTCACCCACACCTATTCACACACTCCCTCCCCTTTTGAAAATCCCTAATAAAAACTTGCTGGTTTTTGTGGCTTGTGGGGCATCACGGATCCTACCAACATGTTATGTCTCCCCCGGACACCCAGCTTTAAAATTTCTCTCTTTTGTACTCTCTTTATTTCTCAAGCCAACCGATGCTTAGGAAAATAGAAAAGAACCTACATGATTTTCGGAGCAGGTCTCCCAAAAAGGAATGAAAATGAAAGAATAAGTGTGCAGGGAAGGTTGAGCCCTGAGTTAGACATGTTGACTTCAAGTTACCTGTGAGGTGGAAGAACTCAAGGAAGTATTGCTGATGCTGGAAATGTGGGCTGGACTCAAGCAAAATAAGGGCTTGGGCATAATTCGCTTTGGTGATAACAAATCAGCAGCAGTTTCTGAGAGAAATGTCTTCAAAGTAGCATGACCTAATCCCACATGGCAAAGATGAGAGTAGAGAAGGATGAAAAAGTGCAAATACCTAGTGTCTGCTAATCTTTTAAGAAGCTGGGGCCAGTCACAGTGGCTCACACCTATAATTCCAGCACTTTGGGAGGCTGAGTGGGAGGACAATGTGAGCCCAGGAGTCCAAGGTTGCAGTGAGCCATGATTGCAGCCTGGGTGACAGAGTGAGACCCTGTCTCAAGAAAAAAAAAAAAAGGAGCGAAAGTTAAGGAGAGAATAGTAGACTGGAGGAAAATGGAGTCAAACTGGTGAAGATTGCTGACATCTATTGAGTGTTTATTAGAGCTTTAAATAAATTACCTAAATTAATCCTCACCACTCCCTGAAATAGATACTTGTGTTACATGCATTTCATAGGTACAAAAACTAAGGCACAGAGAGATGAAGATCACACAGCAAATTATATGTATTATAGGAATTATACATAAGCAGTCTGAAATATACTCTCTAAACATTACATTAAAACATAGCAGGCTGGGCATGGTGGCTCATGCCTGTAGTCTCAGCACTCTGAGGGGCTGAGGTGGGTGGATCACTTGAGGTCAGGAGTTCGAGACCAGTCTGGCCAATATGGTGAAATCTCATCTCTACTAAAGATATAAAAATTAGCTGGGCATGGTGGCACAGTTCTGTAATCCTAGCTACTGGGGAGGCTGAGGCAGGAGAATCAGGTGGTGGAGGTTGTGGTGAGCCAAGATTGCACCACTTCACTCCAGCCTGCTTGACAGAGTGAGACCCTGTTAAAATAAATAAATAAATAAATAAATAAATAAATAAAGCAGCAGCAGAGTTCTTGGCTGGCTGTAGTGAGATTTTAGAATGCTTGTAGCATAAATGGAGTGGAATTAGGAGAGGAGTTAAGCAGAAAAAGGGCAAGATATAGTAGAAAATAGGACATGTTGGTAGTCGCCAGAAGGAGAGGTAGGGAAGAAGGAAATGTTTTCCTTTGGAATTAGGAAAAAGAAAATGTGAAGGAGGTGGTTCAATGTTTGGGTGGCAGGAAGTAGTGGGGTTCATTTTGGGTGATTTGGTCCTGCAGTTTGGTAACGTTGAGATCATTTCTTGAGGTAAAGGTAGACCAGAGTGGCTTAATGGCACTGAGAAATAGCTATGGTTTGAAAAAGCTGGAAACACAGAAATTAAAATAGCAGCAGTGCCATGAAGTAGCACACTACTCGGGGTTAGAGTCTAATGTCAGCACATAAAGTTAAAGTCACATGCAATCAAAATTACTTTTAAAAATCTCATAAAGTACAGTATATATAGTTTTTTGTGTACTGTGCTGTCTCTCTATTAGTCTGACAGAGCCAGCTTTCCTCTAGCAATGAAACGGGGCTGTTTCTTTGGTTGAGCTCCAGCTGAATGAATTCGCTCGCTTTGGGACCCTTTGTGTGTGTATATATATAGCCAGGCATCATAAGACTCTACTCTGGAAGCATGGCCTGTGTGAACAAACTGGGAGGTGAATCCTGGCCTGACCCTATTAGCTGTGTGATGGTGTGCAACTTTACCAAATCTTCCAGAGTCTGAATTCCTGGCATAGATTAGATGCTCGATTGCTAGTGGAAAATAAGAAAATGTAAAACCAAACAGTAAGATCAGCTACTACTACCAAATAGAACCAGCTGATGTGGACAAGTTAAAGGAGGATGAACCAAGGACCTGGCCAAGGTTGGAATGTCTGAAGCAGTCATGCATTATTTGTTCACGGAGCTCACAATATGGAACTTAAAGTAAGAAAGCACAGGGTTAGGTTTACCCAGATTTGAGGATTGGTGTTCATTGCTGTATAGGGTATGGCATAAGATCAACAGTATGGTACATAGGGCCCTGGGAGGAGAAAGCATTATAAACAGTTGCCCAAGGAGATTACACTGGGTGTTCACAGAGTGGTGGAGAGAGGTAATACCTTGAGAGAACAGGAAAGATCAAGAAACTAAATGTCACACTGACTTTGAAAAGCAAGGTCAGTTGGGATGAGGGAACAAAGAAAGTGAAATATGAGTGATGATAGATTAGGGGAACAAAGACTTTTCCTGTATCCTCTTATGTTCTATGGCTGGGGCCTATAAATTAAGCTGAGAAAAAACATTAACAGAAGAAATAAAGCATAAAAATTTTATTTGATATTAATGTTTTTATGTGGCATGGAGGGCTTCCTCGAAAGAAGGGAAAACCCCAAAGTAGCAATTAGATTTGGGGGCTTACATACCATTTTAACAAAGAATGATAAATTGTGGAGATATGATAAGATGAAGGAAAAAGGGGTTTGGTTTAGGGGCAGTAAATTGTGGGAAAGCAACTAAGAAATATATGAAGGGCAACTAATGGAAGATAAGGGTCATTTTAATAAGATTTGTTTAGTTAGGCACAATGGTTCATGCCTGTGATCCCAGCACTTTGGAAGCCCAAGATGAGATTATCACTTGAGCCCAAGAGTTCATGACCAGCCTGGGCAACATAGCAAGACTCTGTCTCTATTTAAAATTAATAAAATTAGCTGGGTGTGGTGGTGCATGCCTGTAGTCCCAGCTACTTGGGAGGCTGAGGCAGGAGAATGGCTTTAGTCCAGGTGATCGAGGCTGTAGTGAGCAGTGAATGTGTCACTATACTCCAGCGTGGGTGACAGAGACCCTGTCTCCAAAAAAAAAAATAGCTTTGTTTATACAGATGCATCTTTGCATCAGTTTCCCATCTCTGGCAATATAAATGTTCTTCTCTTCCTGGAACAAAGAAGGCACGTTTCTTTTGGGAAATGTATGCCCCAATGGTAGGTAGAAAGGAGGAGAGCAGAGACCCCTTTCTGCATCTGCCGTTTCTCAGTTGCCTTTAGCTCAAAATAATCTGGGAGCCAAAGTGGCATATTTGGGCATAATATGTTATGATCTCCTTCAATGGAGTTCATAGACAGCATCTGGAAATTGTCTGTACTGATACAGCACTCTTCTCCCACAGTGATGCCTTCTATGAACTCAGGAATAGTCAGAGCCAACAGAACACTTCCTTCCTAAACTTAGATTTGAATAGTGTGTCTCAGCATGCCTCTTTGAATATTATTAGAGCCCAATTATTTTTAAGGATGACAGCAGTGTATGCTCTTAAGATAATGGGTTCTGGAACCAAGAGCATAGATTCGGGAACTATGTTATCTAAGTTCAAATGCTAGCTCTTCCATTGACCAACTATGTGACCATGGACAATTGAATTAACTGTCTGTTTCTCAGGTTTTTTTCATATATAAAAAGAGAGTAAAAGTGGTTGTTGAGAGGCTTAAAGAAATACACTTAGAACTGTGATGAGCCCTTAGGAAGTGAACAATAATGAGCTGTCATTGTTATGAAAATGATAAAAAAAAAAAAAAGCTCATTTACTGATAGGTGCTGAACTTTTTCTGGGCTGGTTCTAGTTTCACTGTCCAGTTTGCTTTTAATCAATGACATGTACTTTTCAGTTTGCTGGCTAAGATGAAAAGGGCCATCTGTGGCCACAGAGCACACTGTGCTCTCTGTTAAGGAAACAGCTCTGGGTGGGATGAAGGGTAGCTCAGGAGTGCTGTGATCAGAGCAGCTGAGAAATGCTGCTATCCACAGACACCCTTTGTCACCACAGGGACAGATCTTTTTCCCCACTTTTTTTTTTTTTCCTAGAGACATGTTCATTCTTTAACAGGAAATCTGTCCCCTGCTCCTGAGTTACTCTTAGAAGGACACCTGTACAATCACATCTGTTGTTTTTGTTTGTTTGTTTGTTTGCTTGTTTGGTCACAATTTTAACCCTTTAAAAAATGTATACAGTTTGCAACATAATGACTGTTTCTGTAACATCCATCACTCTGACGGAGATAATAATAAGGAATTATCTCTTGCCCAGAAGAAGGAATGAATAATTTAACAGGAAAAATTAGATTCCTAGTATAAGTTTCTTTAAAGAGATTTTCTGAATTAAAGTTGAGGTAATCCGTTTGGTGTAAAAGAAATTAACCCATTCTTTGTGTTCAAAGCTCCTTGGAGGATTGTTCACATGTTACACGAATGAAGCTGAAACAATTAGGTATCATCTGTGTATGTGAAAGCATCCATACAAGATACTCTTATTATGTAAAAAGTCATTTGAATGGTTATTGTAACAACCTGTCTAGCTTAGATGGCTAACCTAGGCCCCTGTGTATAGTCTTTAAAAATATCATTCACAGTATAGATTCCTAAAGCGATAGGGCTCTGAAGCCACATCACTTATGATTCTTATTGATTGGAAAACCAAACTGCTTTGATTTCTTTCACAAAGTTCAGAAACTGACTCTGATGAGACCTCAGCATTGTATGCTCTTAATGTTAGCATGGGCCAGAAGCCAGTTTTGTCATGCATTTTTCTTATGTATTGACAGTGTTTGCAAGTGCTTCCTAATGAAAAATAGGATAAGAGAAGCCATTAAAAGATACTGGTATTTTCAAGCTCCATAACGGTTAAGGAAAATGTGGAGGCCTCAATGAAATGCAAGTTTAAACAAAGAGGAAAGATGATTTATAGTTTAATACACCATTATAATTTTTGACTTTAGAATTTCTTTTTGAACTAGAAATCTGGAGTGCAGTAGCCAGGTAGTGGCAGTAAAAAGTTTAAAGAGGAAAAGATGTTTTCAGTTTCAGTATCTCTTTTAAATCATGCCTCAAAATAAGGAATGGAGGTTTGAGTCTGCAGCTGGGAGGTCAAAAGGCCAAGGGAGAAGAGGTTCTTCTTTATTGTAAACATATGAATTAATCATGACTCAAAAATGGAGTCAAGAGACTGTCTGCAGCTGGAAAGGGAAATAAAATAAGAAAAAATTATTTGTATAAACATATGTATCTATATACACACATGGTACAAATATGTGCTCATACCCATCTTCTAGCTCCTAAAAATCTTTGACCACATGTAAGTGTATAAGTAACACCAATTCAACACCTGAGAAGAAAAACCACATTCATATTTTCACCTAGGGCTTGATTTATTCATATTATTTATCTAGTTACAGAATTTGGGTTTAAGCAGAAGTCTTAACATTTTAATACAAAAGGCCTTCCTTAACCACTATTTGAACACAAAATCTGGTATATTTTAGAAAGCAAAAAGTAAATTAAATGCCATGTGAGTTTTTATGTGACAGAGCTTTTAGAACTATAAAGAGGGCAAATAGCCACAAAACGACATCGAACCAGTAGGAGGTTAACCCTGTGGTAAACTGAGTTCTTCCTCATTGCTTTGAAGTTTTTTTCTTTTTAAAATTGTATTTATCTGTCATCTATCTAATCTTCTGTGTATACCATAGTATGACATACAAAGACATGGGAATCTCATTTCTACATACTTTACTCTTTTTATTTTTTTCTTCCAAATTAGACTTTCAGAATTTACAACCCAGAATACTGACTCTAGTCAATGTGGTCTTGGGTTAGTTCTCCCTCACAATTACTGGCTACTCCAGAGGGCTGGGGTCAGAGGCTTGATTAAATAAATTACAGCTTCGGGTCTCCTCCAATAAACCATGTCAGGCTTTAGGCAACCCAAAACAATGCTCCCTGTTTTAACCCATAATGGGCAGTTGAGTTCAGTAAATGGCCTAATCACTGCAGCATAAATATTTATGGGAGAATTTTTCCAATTAAGGTAGAGACTTGTTTAGATGCTATCAGTTTAGAGAGGACTTTCCAACAAGAAAATTACTGTTAAAAGACATCAGGAAATGGTTAAACTCCAGAAGGCTAAAAGGTCAGTGAGTCTGCAATGTGCAAAGCCTGCATTCATAGTAATGCTGTCTATGTGCATTAAATCCTCCCCCTACCCTTTTAAAAGGGGATTTAAAAATAGCCCTTTGTACCTAGGGAAAAAATATTGGTTCATTCATATAAAAAATATTTATGTTGAGAAATAAAAATGTGAGGCAATGGCTCAACCATACATAGTGTTATTCCAACTCTTACAGCGTATACACAGCTCTTGCTTGTTTGCTGGGTCCAGAGTATGGAGGGTAGTGATGATAATGGCACTGAATGATTTCCATAGTAGGTGCTGTCAGCATGGACTTCAAGGATTCCTGTTGCATGCACCCTAGAAAGAGATGTAAATATGCACTTTGTAAGTCATATTACCAAGAAAGCTTTATAAAATCTGAAATGTGGAGTACAGGCAAAAAAACTCCCAGAGGAGGAGAGTGTGTGATCTCAATGGAAATTCATTAATCTACCAAACAGTGTACATGTGTATCTGCCATATGGTATTTTACTCTAAAGGAAAACATGAAAAAGAGAAAGTGGGAAAAACAATCCCTATAGAATGTGAACACAAAGTACCTTGGCCTGAAAATAAACATACTAAGTTTACAGCAGAAGAAACACAGGAGAGTATCCTAGATTGTGCCATTAGAACTGAGGAGGTTTTAGAAGCACTACCATGTGATCTTGATTCTCCCTGGAAAAAGGAATAAAGTGTTAAAGATTAAGGTTATTTAGCAACAATTTCAGCAGAAAGCTATGATGTAATATATAGCATAAACCACACAAGATGGGGAAGGTTGGTCTTCTGTGTCAGGATAGCTCCGATTTGTTTAAGCCAAAAGTACTAACGGCCCTTTCCAAGACACAGCTGTGGCCAACAAAAAGGCAGTGAGACACCTGAAAAAATGTGCTACTATAAAAAGAGACATCTGCCATTTCACATAATTAAACTGGAAGGCAACTGACTCGGAGCCCCTACTCAACTCCCATGTCCACCCCCATTCTCAACATGAAAATCTTAAGAATCTAGAAAAAAAATGTGCCTCTGATCTCAACACCCCAACAGTGACACTTGGCATTGCCCTAACTGCTCTTTTCACTGGGGGGTTGACCAAACCAGTGCTTAGAACAGCACAGGGAATGAAGCCTGAGGATTCTCTGAGCATCCTTTCAACCAGGAAGAGTGTATACCTGTAAATGCACAGATGGCTTCCAGTGAGAGCCACTCTGTGGCAACTCAGGGTTGTCAGGGCTGACTCAGGTTCTGCACAGGAAGCCTCTGGGACCTGAGAGAATGTGGGCTGGGTTATCTTCTCAATGCTTGCCCCTCACTGGGGTTGGCTTAGGTGACAATAAAATGGACATTTCAAAATTTTCAAATAACTGTCATTCCTATCCCTCTTTATGGCCTTAAAATAACATATGTTCTTAGATTTCCCCTTGTATTTTATATCTTCACCTTAATATTAGCTGTTTCAGAACTGACTTTCTCTAGAGAAGGAAGCTGAAGCACCCATCTGTGGGTAGAAGTACTGTCTTCATTTCGGCCTTGATGAACTGTAAGACTCTGTGGCCAGGAAGGGAGCCAGTTATACAAATCTAAGCAGATTCGTATTCTACTCAGACTCTTACCCTATTATGTAAAAGCTATGTTTATAGTTCGAGAACTCGAGTTTCTACTTAAAAGAGGTAATGTTTTATAATACGGAAGATAGGAATCAGTTCTTATCCTGATCGTTACCCTTTTCTCTGAAATGTTGACTAACCTAGGTTTAGAGGCAGCTACACTTTTTATGCTGTGTTTGGTTCATGAACTAGCAGCAGGAAAACAATGGCATTCCAAACGTTCTGCTTCTAGAGTACATCACTAATACATGTGGAGACTGGAGATTTGGATGAGTTTGATCTGGTTTTCTGATTTTCCATCTAGGGATATTTTAGAGCTCAACAAAATGATGTTGATAACTGCTTAAGGAAAATGGTATATAAATATGATAAGTTGAAGATTCATTACTAATTAAGAAAAGGAATAACCTTCCTTCTACATCATCGTAGGTCTGTTTAAAGAAACCACCACAGACGATTTTACGAGCTCTGACAGCAATGCTAGATTATCATGACTATCACACTGAGACTTTGGTGGGGGGTGATTTCCATCCTTGTCTCTAGCTAATGCATATTGCAGTCTTGACCATCTGTAATACGCGGTAATGCTTCCTTTTCCTAACATAAAGTCTTAAGCATGAGCACTAATTCAGGAACTTTTCAAAATGGTTATTTTTTATTATAAAAACTGTAATCTGTCATTTAAAAATAAGCCCACAGATTACAAGAGCAGACAGAATGTTCTTTAGGTTGAGTGAATAGAATGCAGTGGCACCTCTCCACTCAGACAGCTTTCCAAGTGGTGCTTTTCACATGCTTAAGAGAAGGAATGACAAAGAAGACACGTTGGATTCAACTCCGATGTGTCATCTGAACCCAAATATTGAAGAGACAGTTATTCTTGCTGGTAATGCTGTGATTTGAAGTGGACTGTTAGTCATGTGTTTCATTTTTTTGCAGTGGCTGTGACTAGCCCAAACTAAATAACTAAACCTCCAAATCATAAAAAAAATAACAAAACCAGGACATGTATGAGATGTTGTAGGAAGTCTATTAGTTGTATGTAAATAAATGAACCTGTTTGAGACTCACGCTGAGCCAAAGCAACGCCTCCAGTCTATGGTAAACTACACTGGCAGAATGGTTTTGAATGAACTGTTTACTCTCATAATCCAAATCAATTCTATTCTAAGGCTTTGGGCATCATTTAGTGCCGTTGTGAAAAGAAGCAGTGCTCTGCATACACAGGAAAATCAGGACTAGACTAGAGAACTTAGGGTGAGAACTTAGTTATTCAATATGGTCCTTCCTTTTTTTTTTTTTTTTTTTTTTTGCTTTGTTGTTTTTGGTTTGTTCTCATGAAATCTACCACTGATGAGGAAAGTCTGAATTTATTTGCTCTTAGCATAAGTTGGTGCTATGTTGATCAAGTGATATAAAAGAAAAAATAGTTGTATATAAGCTGATTGAATTGAATGCAAATTTTGAGAGTAATCTTGAATTGCTCATGGTTGGATGAATGGGCTTAACATCTTACACCACTTAACATATGACTCTTCAGTCATTTTCTGTTTTATCCCATGAATGGATTTCTTTTGCTCATATTACATCATTTTATATAGATTCAGTTATAGCCACTAATAAAAACACAGACAACACAAAAGGACATTGTAGTGAAAAAACTCAATCCTAATTTTAATAACATGTGACCTTACTAAGATACTACTAAAATAAGTCCCAAATTGACCTGCTTTTGTTTGCAACATACTACTTAAAAAAATAAATCTACAATGCACAATACTAATACTATAGTTATGCAGTACTTCAAATTTTTTGAAATTGTTTTATATCTACTATTTGAAAATATCTCCCAGAATAAGCCTGTAAGAAAAAGACCAAATGATGTTATGATGTTTTGGAGGTAACGTACACTTGGTTCTCTCTACCAGAATTCCTGATGGCTAATGGCTAAGACTGATTTTTAATCAAATCACTTGATATTGTAGCCACTTGGTGGGAATTAGATTTGTGGTCAGTGCTATGTTAAAGCAAAGCTGCTAGATCACCAAAATGTCTCTAAATAAAAAAGGAAAACCTACATATTTTTTCCCTAAGTAAGTGGCATAAAAATGACATACATGACGTCTGAAACTCCAGATGATCTGCTGGTGTTTAAGATGGATAGCATGATGCCAAGTAGTGGGTTTTAATCATTTTCGGGAAGTGGGGGTTGGAGGACTCAGTTTGAAGTTTCTGAGACAAAAGTTTATAATCCAAAAGTTGGCACTTTGGATAATTGTGGCACAGACGACATTGCTATAATTCAAATACTTCACAACTAAGGAATGTGTGTCTGGAAATTTCCTTCTGAAGTGAATTGTTCCTGATGCTGATAAATGCAGTGCTGAGAGTTCCACCCCGCCTCGCAATTTCCCTTGCTCCATGGCTAGTCAGACTGCAGATGAGAAGTCATGTATTCAGACAGCTGGAGCCTCCCTTCCTAAGACCTTTCGAAAGCATCCATCTTTCACTTCTTTGTACACCTGCTGACAGTTTCTTAAATGGATCAACAGTTTCCTTACTACTCTACAGAACTGATGACAGTTTTCAAGGGAGTATGAAAAATATCCCAGCCTTGAAGTTGTTTATACCAATATTCACAGTTGATAAATTGGGCTGTCAGTATGATCCTACCATAGAGAGCAAAAAGGGGATTTAGTAGTGGTGTTGATCACAGCGATACAAGGCACAAACTGATCCTACATCCATTACCAGATTTCTGCGTTTGCCACCATATGTTATTCTCCATCTCTGCTGAAGGTAGGAACAAAAGGCCTAACCTGCAACAAGAAGGATGCAGGTTTTGATGTAGAGGAAAGGCTCTCTGGGAAATCAAGGCTGTTAAATCCTGAACTAGACACCTGAGGGTGTTTACGGGCCCTCCTTATGCTGTACGGTTTTAAATATAAACTGGAAACGCTACTGTCTGGGGACTAGTTTATTAAACATTGTTGTTAGAAGACAGATGAAGACACAAAATGGCCTCTCAGTGATTGTTTCATGATTTGGGTTCTTCATTGTCCTCACTTCCAAATGACTGAAATGTGTGGATAGGGAGGCTAGATTACAGAGTTTAGAATATATGATGCAACTAAAGAGGTTTTGCACAGCAAAAGAAACTATCAGCAGAGTGAACAGACAGCCTACAGAATGGGAGAAACATTTTGCAAACTATGCATCTGACAAAGGTCTAATATTCAGCTCCATAAGGAACTTAAAAAAATTTACAAGAAAAAAACATTAAAAATGGGCAAAGGACATGAACAGATACTTTTCAAAAAAAAAAAAGACATACATGAGGCCAGCATTCATATGAAGAAAAGCTAATTATCACTGATCATTAGAGAAATTCAAGTCAAAACCACAATGAGATGCCATCTCACACCAGTCAGAATGCCTATTATTGTAAGAAGTCAGAAAAATAAGAGATGCTGGTGAGACTGCAGAGAAAAAGAAATGCTTATACACTGTTGGTGGGAGTGTAAATTGGTTCAACCATTGTGGAAAACAGTGTGGCAATTCCTTAAAGACCTAAAAACAGAAATACCATTCGACCCAGCAATCCCATTACTGGCTATATACCCAAAGGAATGTAAATCATTCTATCATAAAGACACATGCATGCATATATTTATTGCAACACTATTCACAATAGCAAAGACATGGAATCAAATGCCCATTAATGTTTGACTGGATAAAGAAAACGTGGTACATAGACACCATAGAATAGTATGGAGCCATTAAAAAAAAAGCAAGATCATGTCTTTTGCAGGAATATGGATGGAGTTGGAGGCCATTATCCTTAGCAAACTGACGCAGGAACAGAAAACTGAATACTGAATGTTCTCACTTGTAAGTGGGAGATAAATGATGAGAAAGATGGACACGGAGGGGAACAATAGACACTGGGGCCTACTCGAGTGTGGAAGGTGGGAGGTGGGAGTGTGGAAGGTGGGAGGCGGGGAGAAGATCGAGAAAATAACTAATGGGTACTAGGCTTAGGGAAGAAGATCAGGAAAAATAACTAATGGGTACTAGGGAAGGTGGGAGTGTGGAAGGTGGGAGGCGGGGAGAAGATCGGGAAAAATAACTAATGGGTACTAGGCTTAATACCTGGGTGATGAAATAATCTCTACAACAAGCCCCCATGACACAAGTTTACCTATGTAACAAACCTGCACATGTACCCCTGAACTTTAAAAGTAAAATATATATATATATATACATATATATATATATATATATGATGCTGTATTTAGGAAATATTTATTTTTTATTAAATCTCACTATACATGATTCCCAGTTGGTGGTTCATGTCAGAATTATCTGGATAAATTTTGCAAACCATACAAGCCTGGCTCTCAAAACTTCAGTGCTGCCAAACCAGAGACTTGAGAGTGGGCGAGATAAGTGCTGGGCCAGCAAGGTCTGGGCATGTCATTAGCAGCTGTCCTGCTGGTCAAAAATCAGTGGTTTGGGTAGGTCATTGTTGCCTAAAATCTCAGCCCACCATGATCACCTGGGGAGCTTTATCAAAATATAAATATCCAGTCCCCACTCCAGCATAAACACTCAGAATCTTGTGGGGATGGTGGTGGGGCAGGACCTGGATAGTTTGAAAGATCTCCCCAGGTGATTCTGATGCCCTGTCAGGTTGAGGGACCACTCCTCCAGGTGACAGACAACATTAATGAAATGAGAACAGCATTTTTAATGATGAAAAGGTCACCTAGCACCAAGGGAGAGATTCATGGAGGGTATAAAGCTGAGATCTGGTGATGGTTATTTTCTTAAGATCATTATTCCACTTACAAAATCAGCTCATCCAAGTTGGATTTTTTTTTTCTATTTTTCTTATTTTTCTTTTTTTTTTTGCCAACTGGAAATATTTATAGTGTTAATAGTGGCAAGGGAAGCATATAAATGTTTCTGAACCCTGGAGTAGGGAAGCTGAGAAATGGCTTTTAATTCAGAAATGAGTCTAAGGGATAAGGCTCCTAGAACAAGAAAAATGGAATTGATGAAGAACTAGCTTATCTAACTTGTGGGCTATTGTGTGAATAAACACGGGAAAATGCAGACCCAGCTGCTAAGCTCTTTTCAGCATTCTTGCATTGAGCTCCTTGTGATGACATTGCTTTGAGAAAGACTGCAGCCGAGTGCTATTTAAATACAAAGGCAGTCACCTCAGCCACCGAGATTAGCAGAGTGCTATGTTTGGTGTGAGTGGTGGTTGGTGCTGGGGGTGGAGGAGATGCAGGAAGAAGCTGAAGGATTTGAGGAAATGGAGGGCTGGAAATCACTTTGGGGTCTGATAAAAGTTGAGGAGAATAGATGTTTACATGGAAAAGGGGCAGGTCCTTTTTCATTTCTAGTTTTCTGAGAATGACAATCAACTGAGTTAACATTAAAGTGTAAAATTTTCATTTTAGAAAGAATAGGTGTGCCAATATGAATTCCTTGGTTCCACAAATCTCTTTTGAAACTGAAAACTGGCAGAAATGGAGCTGAACTTTTGTAAAAACAAGTCGTTTTTATCAGAAGTGGCCCACTAATAGCAAAACTGGGGTTACAGGAGCAGTTGCAACTTCTGCAGAAATTGGATAGGTGGTAACTGAAACTGGTTTTCCAAATGGCAAGGATCAAACCATTTGGAAGCTATAGAGGCAGTAACAGAAGGACCTAAATAAAGTCTTGCTCTGGGAGCCTCACTCTAAGGCCCTTTAAAGTTATGCCACTGACAGAGGAGATCAGTGGTGATAGGAGACAAACAGCAGCAGGGCCTGGACTGTTTTCTTTCTTGCAAACAGCCCTGATTTGGGTTCCCCAACTCCTACCCCTTCCCCTATTCTCCAAATTATTTATGGCTGTTTGTTTGCTTTTTAATACTGCTAACTTTCAAATGTAAGATCCTAAAGGAATAAGGACTGCTTCATTTGAATGTTGTCATGTATGTTTCCCAAGATAGTGGGAACTTTGAGTAAATACTAATAAACTCAAAAGTTTACATTCACCACCCTAAACTTGTGCTTTAAAACACATTCCATTTTATAAGATTTCTTGGAAGAGAATCTAGCAGGTTTCAGAGAAACTTCTAAGACATTTGACACAAGAATGAAAAAAACAAAAAAACAAACAAAAACTTTTGCTAAACAACCCAGGCTTCCTTGTAGGGGGCATTTATGCAGAATTGATATATGCAAAATGATCAATGATCAAAATCACACTGAGAAAGCCAATTTGAAACCAATTTAATAGAACTTCAATTCTCTCACAGGAAATGTGTTTGGGCTTTTGGCGAAGGGCATGAATCTAAATCTCATGGATTTTTATTCATTACGAGAATGCTATTCGACTTGGTTAGCAAGTATTTGAGAAAATATCTGAAAAGCTGCCTAAGTTTTCAAGGCACTAGAATATTATTGGGAGATCTGGTAATTTTCTGCAGTTCTGTTATCCCCTGACCTGAGCAAAAAAGCATTCAATTCTGGGACATAAGCTGCGGCCCAGTAGCCTAATGAATAATGGTATCTGAGCGATAAATAAATGTCAGAAATAACTGAACAATCATGACTTACAAGCAATAATCTGATTTAGAAAAATATTAAATTAGGATCTAAATGGAAAGCGGTGTTTAAACATTTCCATTTGAGAGACCCAGATTGTGCTTTGCTAAGTGGTGTTGGTGGGCAAAGGGCATTTGTTTCTGCCCTGGCAAGAGTGTGATTGATGCAGCTGCTTCTGCAAGCCTAGTAACCAACTATTATTACAGCAGCTCTGAGGTTTGTCGCTGGGCTGTGCAAACAAATGATCGACATCATGTGGGAATGGCAGTAAGTGGAAGGGCCTCGGTGGAAAACATCGTTTGTGAAATAAGCTTTTCAGTCCAGAATTTAGCTACCGAGAGTGTAAAAACAAAGGTCTTTGCAAGAGAGACAGTGAGCAAAGCATGATGGATAATCTCGGCCATGCACATAATTGCTTCCAGGTGTCTGGCCACTTTATTACTCTTGGGGTTATGCTACCACCCTGACAATGTTTTCTTTCTCAAACACGATAACTCCTCAGAAGGCTGGTGCCAGCAGTTACTGTTACCTACCTCACTCTAGGTTGACTCGGTTAGGGCCCAGTCTCTAGACAAACTGCCACATTAGGGAGATTTAATAAGGTGAGCATATAAAATGGAGTTTCGGGAAACCCCCTGAAAAGGTAGCTGAGAAGTTTGTTTTCTCCATGTGGGTTAAGTTGTATACTGCTAGGGCTATTGCTACTTTTTTGAAAGGCAGTTTTTTTCTCCTCTGTGTCACATTTTTAAACAAAGTACATGGCTTTCTTTTTGTTTAACTGGTTGGATTTCTAATGCCATTTTTAAAGATTTTTGGTATCCACAGTTTAGTGTTTAATAATTTAATTCCCATGCAAACAGAGTAAAAATATAAGGTGTTCTTGCCTGAATGACAACACCTAGAAATAAGAATGTTGAAGCAGTTTTCTTAACCACCTGCTTTTCTAGGCTAGGGAAAATAATCACAAAAGCTTAAAAATAACATATCGTATTTCATTACTAAAAAGCTTGTTCCAACAATAATCAACATAAATTCTAATGTCCTTTACATTCTTTGATACAGACAGATTTAGGAGTTGTTGAAAATTCAGTGTCTGATTTGCTATAAAAAGAACAAAATTTTGTAAATGAAAATAAATACTATGACATTTTGTATCTATTTACAGTTTTTCTCCCCACAGTATCTCTAGAATCCATGGAGAGAGAGGGAATTTTTTTTTAAATTGGAAGTAAATAATAAGATTTGATTAAAATATGGCATACAAGATAAATATGTACAATAGCTCCTCTAACTTATTTTACCTTTAGATAGTAGTTGACTGAAAACATCCTCAAAAGAATCATATATAAAAGAAACATATATATACGTATATTTATATGATATTATTTTATACTTTGACAAAAGCATTTTTATACTTTTTAAATTCTGACAAAAAAGTCATCAAACAATAGGAATAATTTTATGTTTATTAAATTTTTTATTACTGTGTTATTTTAAACAAATTGATCCTTGGTCTTCAGAAAAATTATTTCACACTATACACTGGTTGGCATGTACAAGATGAGGGTTCTGCCCTTGGGGCACACGAAGACAATTATATTGTAGAGCACTGCAGTTTGGACCATCAATCATTCATTTTTTCACAAGTATTTGGGTCCTTCTTCTCTTTTTGACCTTATTTCATATATTTGCAATTCAGGAATGTGCTCACAGGTTGGCTTTGATATGTAAAAATTTAAATATATTTTTACTCATATGGTTCAAACAAATTTTACACTAAAAATGAATTGTGTTGGAATTTAGAGCTAATTCTCAAGGAGGCACTGAAGCATCACTATTGACCTGGGTGAGGCCCAGATGTGTCTGTACACCAACAGGGGCACACAGCATAAAGCAAGATGGTTATTAAAAAATGTAATAGCCTGAGAATTCCAATGCATTTTAATAAACTCATCTTTCTACAGTTTAAGTTAATTTCTTCTACAAGAATACATGTATATGTATAAAATGGTCCTCTTTCTTATTAAAAAGGTAATAATAACCTTTCACTGTGCAAGTGTGCCAAGCAAGAGGCTTTTATTTTTTACAAAGCAATTTAAATGGGGACCCGGAGTAGACCATTTCACATGATATTTACAACTTCACCAATTTTAATAATTTATCTACATTTATTTTACATTCTCCATGACTGAATGAGGAGTCTAGAATATGGCATGAATTTTGCCCTCATTTACTAGGCCGTTCTTGCTGGGAAGGTTCTTTTACTCTGTAGCCATTTAAAGGTTTCATTCTGTTTCTCTTGAACCTACCCTTTCTCGACCATCTCTTCCTATTTCTCTTAGTGATAGAAAAAAAAATAAATCATCCCGGTAATAACCTTCGGTTCCTTCCCATGAGGGTTCTGCAACCTCCCTGAAAATAGAGCCGACACCCCAGAGCCCCTTGATGTGCTTGAATTTGTAGTGTGAACCCCGCATAGGGCCTTTCTCTGAGAACCTTACCTGAAAAAGTGTAGTGAAACGTTCAGAAGGAGTGGTCAGTGGCTCTAGCGGGAAATGGCCCAGGACAAAAAGTCTCCTCTTCATCTAGGGACCTGGAAAGGCTTTCAGCAAAGAAAAAATATTATAGGATTATTATTTTTCTCTCAAAGGTGTCAAACATTCTAGAAGACCACCAGAAAACAGGTGAGAAAAGCAAAAGCTTTATTGCTCATAGTAGGAAGGTCAGTAGGAGAGCAAGACTGACCCTACCTTCTAGTTGTTAGCAGAGGTTTGAGATGTGACACAGGCATTTAGGTCTCAAGAAAAGGGCACAAGACACAGCGATATAAGAAGGGGTGGATGCAGGGATAACTGAATAGTTCTGTTTGCAGAAACACGTTCCTAAGCCTGAGCCAGCCAGGGTAAAGAACATTCTGTAATCATTGGTTCATCAATAATATGGCTAGGCAGGGCACAGTGGCTTATGCCTGTAATCCCAGTACTTTGGGAGCCCGAGGCTGACGGATCACTTGAGATCAGGAGTTCGAAACCAGCCTGGCCAACATGGTGAAACCCCATCTCTACTAAAAATACAAAAACATTGCCAGGCATGCTGGTGGGCACCTGTAATCCCAGCTACTGGGGAGGCTGAGGCAGGAGAATCACTTGAACCTGGGAGGTGAAGGTTGCAGTGAACTGAGATTGTGTCACTGCACTCCAGCCTGGGTGACAAAGCAAGACTCCGTCTCCAAAAAAAACAAAGGCAATTTGGGCTTGGGTCTTACAGTTCTTTTTACCTATAGGTTGTGAGAAGATCTGAAGCTGTTACCATGACACTGAGTCCTGTCATGCCAACAGGATGAGTACTGTCCCTCAGGCAGTGCTCTGTCCTGCTGCTTCCTACCTCTGAGACTTGAATCTTGCATCTTCTCTGTTTCTAAAGTCCTCCCTCAACTTCACCTACCCAGACCTTAACCATTCTATGTGGCTTAGCTCAGATGTTATTTCCTGAAGTTTTCTCTGATTATGGCAAGGACTGCTATCTCCTTTTGAAGTCTATATGGACTTCACTGCTATTATTGCATTTCCCTCCTATTGCCTTCTAGTGAGTTTATTTGTGTATTTATCCAAATCCTTTATTGGATTTATAATCACTTAGCAGAGAGAAAATTCACATGTGCCAGGCAGTGGGTTACATACTATCCGTACCTAATCTCCTTTAATCCTGGTGAAATCTTTCTAATCTAGGCATTATTGCCTTCATTTTTAAAGTGAAGAAACTGAGGATCAGTTGGTGAGGGGTGGAATGGGGATTTGCACTTACTTAGGTGTGTATGACCGCAAAACCTAGGCTCTTTCCCACCTCCTTATGCTGATACTCTTAGGGCAGGGATTGGAACTAATTTTTATTCTCTGTAGGAACTGTTAGATATTTGTTGATTTAATTAATGATCTTAACCAGTCATGTGGCATTTGGCTTTGTAGATATTATATTCTGAAATCGTTGAAAATGGCATTAAAGAAAGAGGAGTAAATCTTGAATTAGACATTGGGATTCATTGATTCCATGTCATTTTTGCATTAGAGGTTCCAGTGGTAGAGTAAAATGATGAGGAAATGATCTATTTAACCCAAAGTCCTTACATTTATCCCTACTCTTTTATTGCACTTTTAATATGAATGAATTAAAGAGTTTTGGGGAGCAATTAGTTGATTTAAAATACCAATAGCAAATAAGAGACCTGGTCTTCTGATTTTTCTTGATCTCATAACAGATTAAGTGGATATTGAACTCTGGGTCATCCTGAAAGCAGAGAGTGTACATACATTTTGTCTGGAGTCACTGTTTCTAGGGAGGAGATCATTTCAAGTTCTGTTTAGTGTAATGTCCCTGGAATTGTCAAGTGGTCCATTTCACGGAAACCTGTTGCGGTTAATATAAAAAGCTGCAACACAAAAGGTGCCTCAAGGTGCTCTGTCTGCTAACAAAGTCAGTGAGCTCAGTGCAAGAGAGGCAACAGGCAGCTGAAGAGACCACTGGGGTAACATAGAGGAGTCATGTGGCTTTGGCAACCAGGGAAGGAGGGTAGCAAGAAGGTCAAGACGACGAGCTCGACAAGAGTAGAGGCTAAGTCTCTCTTGTTCATTCCTTTAATTCCTAATACCCAGCAATTTGCTTGACACAAGGTGCTCAAAATCTAGTTGAATGAAGAGTGATTAAAAGCTGCCATGAAACTGTTTTTGCCAAAATATCAATTATGCTATATAAGATGTGAATAACAGGCTGTATTATAGGGGACCAAGAGACCCCTTATTTGTGAACACTAGTGAGACATTCTCAGGATTATCCTGAATTAGGTCGAAGGAATTTGGGGGCTGAGGAGCAGTGATTTTCCACAGTAGGACTAAACTGGAGATTCATGTTTCTTTTCCTCTGATCCCATTATTGCCCCAGGTACTTATGGCCTGAGAAAATGTAATATATCTATGTATTTATGCCGAGCTTTATACCATAGGAGATGGCTTACAGGATAACAAGATGAGTTCTCTTGGAAACCGCATTGTAATTTTCAGAGACCATTTAGTAAATTATCATTATGATGATTTTCAAATGTCAAATAGGTCTTATTATAGCTAGAAAGAGTTAATGTAACTTCAAAAAATCCTTTACATAGTCCTAGGGGCTAAGATAGTCCCAGGTTGGCTGGGCGCGGTGGCTCAGGCCTGTAATCCCAGCATTTTGGGAGGCCAAGGCGGGCGGATCATGAGGTCAGGAGATCGAGACCATCCTGGCTAACATGGTGAAACCCCGTCTCTACTAAAAATACAAAAAGAGTTAGCCGGGCATGGTGGCAGGCACCTGTGGTCCCAGCTACTCAGGAGGCTGAGGCAGGAGAATGGCGTGAACCCGGGAGGAGGAGCTTGCAGTGAGCCGAGATCGCGCCACTGCACTCCAGCCTGGGCGACAGAGCGAGATTCTGTCTCAAAAAAAAAAAAAAAAAAAAAAAAAAAGATAGTCCCAGGTTAAGCCATTTCCAAATTTAGTTTATAAACACAAGACAATATATGTGGTAAAAGATTTGGAGATATTATAAAATTATTTAATTTGGCCATGATCTTAGCTCCAGTTTGAGACTGCTGACTTTGAATTCCATTTTGAGCTTGCAAGCCTTTTAAAAAATGTTATTTCCTTAAAAGGAACAAGTAGCCCTGTTTTTGTCCCTCACAGAGGAATTTGTGCAGGAAACAAGGAGGTAACGCGGTTAGTTATTTGAGGCAGATTCCTCCTGTGTGCTGCATCATTCACTAAATTGCATCTGAGGCTACAAAGACAGTTTGCTTAAAATAGGTATAAGAGCTTTCTGTTGATCCTAGAGAGCAAATGAAATCAAGAGCACACCATACGTCTTCTGCATTTCAGAATTCCTAGAAGATGCTTCTGCTTTTTCTTATTGGGAGGTGATGTAAAAATTTATGGTGAAAGGCAGATGTTCTTAATTAGCACCTTGAAATATTGCAGATAGCATATAAGTGTATACATTTGGTAGTAAGTCCCTAAATGAACTTGAGAAGCAAAGACATATTTTGAGGAGAGAGGAATGGAGGGCCTGAGAAAACGAAGCTTGGTTGGATGAAGAATGATCCTAATTCTCAGTTGATGAATACGGTCCTTGTTTCCAGAGAAATTACATTTATCCTCAGGAAAGAAGCAAGTAGAGCAAGTCTCAAACTGGAGACGTGGTTTCCTTGGCTCCTAAGGCTGAAGGCAGCAGCTGGAACCCAGCACTTGATGTGTCCTGAGCAGCTGGATTTTCAACGGTTGTCACCACGTTGCATTCAGAAATGGAGGTTTTGGGAGCTTTTTGTTTTTGTGTTTTTTCAACATTGTCGCTTAAGTCAATATGGTTGTCCAAGGTTTCTGAACAGATGGCTGCAGAATTGTCCTCCATATGGCTTTGGTGGACTCGGCTCATCCATTTATCCATTGTTTAAAAACAAAACATAGTCGGACTTGTAAAATGGTTAGGACTTGTATCAAGTCGAGATAAGCAGCCTAAACGTTATGAGGGAATAAGGTCAAGGCTTTGAGGACAAAGGCCACGCTTCCGTATAATGCCAGGTTCCATGTAGCAAGAGGCAGAGTGGGAATAAGATAAAACATGGACAAATCAAGGTTGTCCATGTGGAGAAGGACGGAAGAGAGAATTCCAGGGCTGGATGCTAGAGAAACCACACCAAAGCCTTTCTTCTCTACTTCCTGAGGAAAACTGACTTACGCCTTCTATGATAGGATAATACTTTGGATTTACATAGAAAAAAACATGCATTCCACAAAATATTGACAATTAGAAGAACTAAATATTTTCTCAAAAATGTTTATGTATAAACATTTCTCTTAAATTTACAATATAAACCTTATAAAAACAAGAACTGTGTTTCACTCACCACTGAATTCCCAACGCATAGGACAGTATCCAGTAAATGCCAATTAAATGAATAAACCAGAAATGAAACTCTCATGCACCAGGTACTGTGCCAGATGCTATGGACAAACACAGCTATGGCCTTGAAGGGTTTATAGGGAATTTAGGGCATATTTACAAATAACATATGCAAGGTAGAAAGTGGTTCAGAGGAGACTATATTTAATGAGTTTATGGTGAGGATGGAGTTTCCCTCATGGGTGGGAAGTGGGGATAGAAAAGGGAAGACCCTGTATGGTCACTTATGTTTAGTGTTAACTTTACAGGTTGATATGGGGCTTAGAAATGGCAGAGATGGACAGAAAGATGTTCCAGGCCAAAGGAAATCTATAAATAAGGAGATTTTAGAAAGTGTAGGGGACTCTGCGTAGCTCATTTCAGCTAAAGTGAAAGCTACTTGATGGTGATCATGAGAAGTGAGGTGGGGAATGTGAATCAAGATAAATGGATGGAGGCGCTGGAATGCCACAGAAAAGAAAATGGGGGCATTATTCCATAGGAGTCATAGAGAGATATTGAAAGTTTTGGAAAAGGAGAAATATGGTCAGGGTTGAACTTTCGGGAAGTGCATTTGACAGCAGGATAGGTGATACATTAGAGGAGCATGAGGCTGGAGGCAGCTAGGGAGCCCTTCATGGGGCTCAGGCAAAAGGCCACAAGCATTTGGACCAGGGTAGGGGCTATGAGCATGAAATGTGGAGGCAAATGTGAGAGATGCCCCAGAGGGAGGGGCCCTTAGTGCAAGTGTTTGATGCAGAGCTGGAGATGTGAACTGGAGGCTCGGGAGAGAAATCCGGATCAGAAAAAGATTTGGAAGCCATTTGGACAGAGCTGTGAGTTGAAGCTGTAAAAATTGAACCAGGCACCAAATGAGTGACGAGTAGAATAAACAGAGAAGGAAAGATCCTTTGAGGACACCTGAATTTATGGAGACAAATACAGAGGAAGGACTGGAGAAGAATGCAGAGAAGGGATTGTCAGAGACATAAGAGAAGGAAGAGTATGCATTAAGGAAACCACAGGGAAAGGATTTCAAGAAGTCCAATAGCGTCTAGTGTGGTGAAGAATGTAAACTGAGGAAAAGGCTCTGTCAACAAAATGTTCACCAGAGACATTTAAGAGACAGTACATGAGAGAGATGGATTGAAGGTGATATTGCATCACTGACAGTGAGAAAATCTGGCAGCAATACAATCCACTAATTCAGGAAGTTTTGGAGATTAAGAGCAAAGAGATAGAGTAGGGTCTTGATGGGGTGCTGAAGGAATTGGGGAAAAAACTTCAGAATGGGACAGGCTTATGCTGCTTGTTTGATGGAGAGGAGAGAGGAGGAAAGGAAGAGGGAAAGTGAGAGGAAAGGAGAGAGGAAGACAGGGAGGGAGAGGGAACGGGTGGGCATTGAAGGAGAGAGAGAGAATATTTGATGCTGTAAGGTAACAGGAAGAATAAATGTCCTTAGATTGTTAAAATTAAAAATATTCTGAAATCTCCTGACATAGTGTGTAAACAATGCAGACGAAAGCTGGAGATTAAAGGGACTTTACTACTTCAATTCGTGTGTGTGTGTGTGTGTGTGTGTGTGTGAGAGAGAGAGAGAGAAACAGAAAGAGAAATGGAAAACTGGAGGGAGCACCTGGGAATATCCTGGAATCATTAGACATTTTTATCTTTGATTCTTTCCAGTAGGGCGTGGAAAAGCGGTTCAGGAAGCAGACATCTGATAGTTTATTGTGTATGGAATGTTTACCTGAATTCTGCTTTTTGCTAAGGCCGAAATTATGTTTTTGCAGATCTTTTTTCTTGTTATGTTCTTTGCATTAGTTGAGCGGAGTGTCCCTGAGTGCTTCTAGTCGCCAGTTTGGAAACACAGACCTAGACTTTTTTCTTTTTTTTTTTGAGATGGAGTCTTGCTGTGTCGCCCAGGCTGGAGTGCGGTGGCGCGATCTCGGCTCACTGCAATCTCTGCCTCTGGGGTTCAAGCGATTCTCCTGCCTCAGCCTCCTGAGTAGCTGAGATTACAGGCACCCGCAACCACGCCTAGCTAATTTTTGTATCTTTAGCATAGACGGGGTTTCGCCCTGTTGGCCAGGCTGGTCTCAGAACTCCTGGCCTCAGGTGATCCACCCACCTGGGCCTCTCAAAGTTCTGGGATTACAGGCATGAGCCACCACGCCCAGCCAGACCTAGGCTTTTGGTTCCAAAGTACAGAAACTTAATATTTGAAGGTGTGGTCATGATCTGCTTATTCATGTGAATGGCCCAGGTTACAATGGCCCGATCTAGTCATGCTGTACCTTTCAAGGGCTATTTCTGTTTGTTTCTGGGCATGGGTTTAGGCTGCTGCTGAAAATGGAAGCCAGTGCCAAAATTACACGCATATTCATAAACTATAAACAAACACATGATTATATACACACAATCTGACACACCCCCTATAATAATAAAACTGAAACCAAAGGCACCACACAAAATACTTTTTTGCTTTGCTGGCAGAGTTTGTGGAAGAGTTTTTGTACTATAGGGCTCAATTTTCAGAGTTTATTACAAGTCCACAATTAATGATAGTACATACAAAAGAATTATTCTCAGATGTACTATTGCAGTACTGTTCGTAACTCAAATATGCACTATCTGGGGCTTTGTTTGAGGTTGACAATATAGGACTTATAATAGACCTGGTTGAGTTTTCAACATATTCATGGAAAAGTTCTTTTGTTTGCTTTTTAGCATACATGAATCTTTGCAATTTGTTCTCCTATTTGGACTGTATAAACAACATCAAGATGCTTTTCCTATTCATTCAAACAAACAATGACTTTGTAACTAAGAAGAAAATTAGTAACAGGTGAAAGTTTATTTTTAATGATGTTGATATCACATTACTGTTTAACTTACAGAACAAACTTCCCCATGTCTCTTTAATGTTTCAAAATTATTTACAAATTAAACTTATACAACCTCTAAACATGCTCAGAGCATAAAAATGGGAGCCTCTTTATCCTGTATTACTAACAGAATACAAAGGATATTGCTTTGTTCTGATTTTTTTTCTTTTCAATTTATTTTTAACACATCTTGCATTATAAAAATTTACATAAAGCTGCCTTGGAGATGTTTTATTTTGTACTTGTATGTAAATCAAATTTCTGTGCTTGGAATTATGTTTCTTTTAAAATCCATACTAATGTTTGCTTTTATTAGCTGCATTTTTATATTGTATACTGTATATATTTGTTCCTGTTCTATTTCATTCTTTTAACATGATTTGTCTTTTGGCGACTCTTCTTTGTAAGTGTTCCCTTTCATTACTGTAAATCTACAGAGCTTTTTTTTTTTTTTTTTTTTTTGAGATAGGGTCTTGCTCTGTGCAGTGGCACAATCCTGGCTCACTGCAACCTCCGCCTCCTGGGTTCAAGCGATTCTCCTCGCTTAGCTTCCCGAGTAGCTGGGACTACAGGCGCCTGTCACCATGCCCAGCTCATTTTTGTATTTTTGGTAGAGACGGGGTTTCACCATGTTGGCCAGGCTGGTCTCGAACTCCTAACTTCAGATGATCCACCTGCCTCAGCCTCCCAAAGTGCTGGGATTACAGGCGTGAGCCACCACAGCTTCTAATAATCAATGTAAGAAGAATATTTATTAAGTGTTAAATCCTCCCTACCCCTTCCTCTTTCTTTAAAAAGTCGTAGTGTCTAGCACCTATTCAACTACATAAGATCTAGTTTTACTTACTATGTCCCTAAATCTGTTACAAATTTGTGTTGGAATAGTCAAATTTTGAATGATTTTATTAATGACACCTTTATAAAACATTTAGACCAGAAGGAAATCTGTCTCAGTTCAATACAAAGAATGTTTGAACAGTCAAGAGCTCTTTGGAGATGGGAATGGTGGCCTTGAAAGGTAGAAGGGATTGATGGATTGATGTTCCCCTGGGGGAGAAGTGTCCCTCTTAAATAAGATACTGAGGGAAATTGCCCGTGCCTAGTTGTTCTTGTTATGTGGGATGCTAAGAATCTTACAGTCTACGAGAATTGCAGACTTGAGAGTAATTCCACGATGGATCTAACTGAAACAATGCGGGTTTTGAATACCAAAGTGTGAAAGTTTATTTGTGAATAGGTTTGAGGAAGGGGAAGTAGGTTTTTATAGCCTTGAAAATGACTTTGATGACAAGTTAGCATTTTATTTTCTTTTGCTCCAATAGATTTTCTGTCTCTTTTTGAAGGCTTTTACTTGTAAAAACTTTTTAAAATATATGTGAGTGTCTCCAAACTAAATACTTTTAAGTCTTTTCTCAAGTATAAAAAAGGTTGATTAGAATGTGAACTTCTGAGAGCATGACTTCTTTATCTAGCCTTTGTCATTCTTGTGTCATATTCTATAAATTCTTGTGAATAGTAAATTCTGCAAATACTGCCCAGATTTAGTTCAATTCCACTTAATAAACAATTTATTAGCTATGAGTTAGGTACAGTAATCATGTTAGCATAAGACCCAGTTTTATAATTAAGGATTTTGCATCCAGAGAGAGAAAAATAGGTATGAAGAACCAAATGGCTTAGATACTTTTTCTTCCCTTCTATTTCTCCGTCAAATTTCCTTTCTTCTTCCCCCTCTCCCCGTCCCGCTCCATGCACTGGTGAACTGAATGAGTAAATGCAGACTAGGGTGCCAAGGCTGGTTTGAGAGCAGTTTAGCTTGCAAATATGTTCTGATGATGGAGGTGTCAGTGGCTTAGAGGAGAACTAGGCCCAAGGGAAGCCTGCAAAATTCCTTTAGGCCAGAGAATAGGTTCAATTCATCCACCTACTGCCAGTGCCCAGCAAGTACCCAGCACCAACCCTATGGATTTAAGCCATGAATAGGCAGGACTAATCTCACTATCACTCTCCCACCTACTTTTCAAGGACCTTTCTTTTTCTCCTTTCTTTGGGGTAATCCCCACTATCATGCTTCTCAGGTAGTCTGTATTCTCCGATGGCCTTAAGCTAACCCAAGGCCCTCCCACACCTAAGCTTGATCTCCAAAATGCACTACCTTCTTCTACTCTAAGGAGGTTATTTGGGTTATTTCTGCTCCGTAATGAAGGAGTCCCAGGTTCCTAGGAGGTGTTTGCATTTTAAAGACAAATGCATTGATCAAGTGATTATCTAGCTAGAGTGAGGTGTTGGGTGACGCTAGTGGAGAGCATAGTTCTGGGCTGGGCGATCCTTGGCTGATCTTCTCCCACGTTTGCTCTGCCTTACTTTGTCAAAGTACTAAAATGTGTGGAATCAGTGCTGCAGTTGCAGATCATGGACTGTGACTTTCTCCCACTTTTGCAGAGACACTGCATCTTAAGGGCTCGGAGAAGAAAGAGCTGCTACTTAGAGAGTGTGTGTTGACAGACTATCTATATCACACATATCTATCTATGTGTGACAGACTATCTGTATCACACATATATGAAATCTAGGCTCCCAAATGTGGGGGCCTCTCAATTTTCTGGCAGCACAGTTCTAAGCACATTATTGGCATTGCTCCAGTTACCTATTGTTGCATAAAAACCACCGCAAATGGCCGGGTGTGGTGGCTCACGCCTGTAATCCCAGCATTTTGGGAGGCTCAGGTGGACAGATCACCTGAGGTGAGGAGTTCGAGACCAGCCTGACCAACATGGAGAAAACCAATCTCTACTGAAAATACAAAAATTAGCTGGGCATGGTGGCACATGCCTGTAATCCCAGCTACTCGGGAGGCTGATGCAGGAGAATCACTTGAACCCGGGAGGCGTGGGTTGCAGTGAGCTGAGATCACGCCATTGCACTCCAGCCTTGGCAACAAGAGTCTCAAACAAACAAACCAAAAACTGAACTGTAGAGGTATAAAACATCATCCATTTCACCATGCTCAGGATTCTGTGAGTGAGGATTCACGTACAAAATAGCACTGTGATGTCTGGGGCCTCAGCTGGGAAGACGCAAATGACTAGGGGTAACTCAAGAGACTGGCAATGGAAGCACCTGGGGGCTTCTCCACTCATATGTCGGCATCTGGACTGTAATACTCTAAGGCTAGGCTCCACGAGATGGTTTCCTGGGACACCTCCATGTCTCCTCTCCGCATGGGTTCCCCGTAACATAGTAGCTGTGTCCCCAGAAGGAGTGTCAGGGAAGCAAATGTTCCAGGAGAACCAGGGGAAGGTGCATGAGTTCTCTCACCTCCCTTGGAAGTCATGAGGCATCATTTCTGCCACATCCTTTTGGTAACAACGGAGCTGGTTGGCCAGCCCAGGTTCAAGTGGAAAGGAAGGAGATACCACCCCTTGTGGGTGATGGGACTCCTCTGTGGAAGCTTGTGTGGGATGAGAGTTAATGGTGTGGTCATGTTCAGAAAGTGCCACAGCACTTCACAGTCTTGTCCCTTATTAGTGTAGCCCACGCTTGATTCAGAGTCTTTAATACTCTCCTCTACCCTGCAGAGTAAGCATTATCCTCATTTCTAAGCTAAAGAAACTAAGGTGCAACGAAGCCTAGAAACTTGCTTCAGGCCACATAGCCCCTGAGTGAAAGAGCCAAGATTGGACTCAGGTCTGTGTTACTTAAAAGCCCACACTCCTTTCATCATGAGATATTTTTATATTTGAATATATGGGGAAAGGGGAAAATTGTATTTAATAGAACTAATTTTAACCTGCTCTGGTAATTAGCAAATTATAAGGGATTATTTAAACTGAAACAAATATATGTTCATATTTGGGGAATGAGAAAGTTCCCACACAAGTCATTTTCCTTTCTTATTAATTTTTGTTGTTCTACTCTGGCATGAGTTAAAAATATGATGTAAACATGAATGTAGACTTTCTGAATTTAGTTTATGTACTGCTTAGGCATTATTGGTGTAGTCAAATGTTTTGTAAGGGAAGGAACAATATCTGTAACTTTTTTTAATAGTCATTGTACAATAGATTCTCTGAAAATGTTAACAATATGTGACAGACGTGTTGTAACAAAAAAAAAATCAAATTGTTTTTAACTACATTCCTTTTTCCAAAATTTTCCAATACACTCCTCTGCAGCTTCTCTGACATTAATTAAAAACAACTTGTTGAAGCATTCGTGATGTATTAGATAGAATTTAAGATATTTTGTTTTCAAATGAAAAGCATAAATAGACAAAAGCCTGTGTTTGTATCTGTAAGCATTTGTACATTGCTGTGACCCAGAGTTAGCTGAAAGGGTAGAAGATATTTTCCAAAATGTATACAAATGCTGTGTCTGGTTCTAGATTCTTTGTGCTTGTGTGTGTGTGTGTGCGTGCATGCACGCATGCGTGTATGTGGGAGGGGGTTTGAAGTGGATAAAGTTACTGGAAGAAACACGTTGCTTTTCCACAAGGAAAAATATTGCTTTAAAAATAGGTTTGATTTATATAACTTGCATATATTTACTTTAGAGAAGAAAGAGTAAATTATTAGGCCTTTGAATGACCAGTAAATTCCACGGACAGAGATTCCTCATAATAGTGTGCTGTTTTGCTTTCTAGATAAATGTGTTAATAATTTATAATTCTAAGGCAGTTGGAGTGGTGATCCTGAGATGCTTTCAGAGAATGGAACCTTGACTCTATGTCATTTTCGCTAATTGAGCCTTTGTGTCATTATTCACAGTTTGATTTTAACGTTTCTTCTCTAGAGCTCCCACGGAGCTACAAGCAGCTGACATATAGGATGGCCCATAAAAAGCATTATAATTTCAGAATCTGGGAGGAAGTGGTGTTTTTCTAGGCAGGAAAGCTCAGAATCTAAGAAAGGGCAAGGGCTGTGCTCCCTCCTTTAGACTGTTATTTTGCAAGGGTTGCTATAACAAAGTGCCACACACTGGGTGGCTTAAACCATGGAAAACTTATCATCTCGTAGTTCTGAAGCTAGAAGTCAGAAATCAAGGAGCCAGCCTTGGTTCCTCTAAGGGCTGTGAGGGAAGGATCTGTTCCAGGCCTCTCTCCCTGGCTGTAGATGGTCATCTTTTCCCTGTGTCTCTTCACATCATCTTCCCTTCATGCTGTCTCCAAATTTCCCCTTCTCATAAGGACATTAGTCATATTGGATTAGAGCACACTGTAGTGACCTCATTTTAATGTGATAACCTCTGTAAAGATCCAGTCTCCAAATAAGGCCACGTTCTGGGGTACTACTGGGTGGTTAGGACTCCAGGATTTGGGGGGTACGATTTTACCCAAAACAGATTCCACCATGAGCTTTGACTCAAGCATCTGCTCCGAAGAATCACAGTTATGGATTTGGAAAGGGACATGAAGCCCTCCAGATGCTTGAGAATCTGGTGGCTCAAAAAATCCCCCCAGGAAAAAGATCACGAAACTTCTAGTGCCGGGGTGACTGCATGATTTATTATCCAAATGGGGACCCTTGAGAGCCAAAAAGAGCTAGCTAGAAGACATGCTGGGCCACAGGTACATCCCAGGATGGTCACCCTACTCTAAACAGATATATGCCATTTTGAGAACCCTCCATTTAGAACACCTGCATTCCCACCATTGTGTGGCCACCTCCAAGTGCCTGAGAGCCCTTGTGCAGCACGGAGCATAATGACAGCTACAGTCCTTGTTTCTGAACATCAAGTGTGTGCAATTCCTCTCTGGATGTTGTCTCATTTAATCTTTGTAATATTCTGCAAGGTTAAGTCTTCTTTCCATTTCACAGATGAGTAAAACAAGACCCAGAGAGGGTCAACAATTCAATGGAGGTCACATAGCCATTGAAAAGAAAAGCCTGGATTCCCATCCAGGTTACTCAGTTCTCAAGCCTCTCTCTTCATCAATCTCTTTTAACATTTGGTGGAGCCATTTTGTTTTCCTCTCACACACGTTGCCCACCCGCTGCCCTGGAATGCAGAAAATTGGTGTGGAGGGACTTTTTTGAGTCTGAATTTGCAACTGCTGCAAACAAAAGATGAATGCGATAAACATGCCTTGTGAAAGGGCTGTGGGTCTTGTGTTGGTTCTATAACTATACTTGCCCAAAGCATCCCCAGTATAGAAAAGTTCTGTCCCAAATCCCATTACTGTGTATATGCCCAGAGGAATATAAATCATTCTACCATAAAAACACATGCACACGAATGTCCATTGCAGCACTCTTCACAATAGCAAAGACATGGAATCAACCGAAATGCCTGCCAATGACATACTGAATAAAGAAAATGTGATACATACAACCACGGAATACTATGCAGCCATAAAAAGAACAATATCGTATCTTTTGTGGGAACATGGATGGAGTAGGAAGCCATTATCCTTAGCAGACTAACGCAGGAACAGAACAACCAAATACCGCATGTTCTCACTGATAAGTGGGAGCTAAATGATGAGAACTTAGGAACGCAATGAAGGGAACAATAGACACTGGGGTCTACTTGAGGTGGGTGGGAGGAGGGAGAGGAGCAGAAAAGGTAGCTACTGGATACTGAGCTCAATAGCGGGTGATGAAATAATCTGCTCAAAAAACCCCTGTGATGTGTGTTTACCTATGTAACAAATCTTGCATGTACCCCCAAACCTAAAAGAAAAGTTTAAAAGAAAAATGCTGTCCTGAAACATTTTGTTAATCTAACTTACATAGTGGCAAAGATAGTTTTTTAAAAAAAAAACCTGGGTGGATTGTGCACACATGCCTAGTAAAGTAACACAGGCTTGCTGAGCCTATACTTCCCACATGACCCCTGAAGCCTTTGCCACTGGTTATATACTTGGGGTCTTGCTGCCTTTTTCCTCACAACTCACCATTTTAGAGCTGCTTATAAGTCTAAGTGCTGGTACATGATCACACATGTAGCACTTAGCAGGGCAGATAATTATGCCCTTTGACCCAGAAAAAGGATTAAATGATTCAATTCATATTTAATCATTTTTATTTCATTCTGTTGCAGAAATCCATTTTCTTCAGAATGAAATAAATGAGTCAGTCTATCTCCAGGGAAGAGTTAAGGTAAATGCAATTGCCACATAAAACCCAAATGGCTTAAGGTAATATTACATATTTCTAAAAGTAGGCAGTTGAAGATGGAAATGAAACTTAGTAATAATATTACCAGCATGCACTGGGATTTTATTATAAGTTTATTAGGATTATAAATATGGAATTTACATGCTATATATATATTTCAATATTATATTTTGTTAAATTAGTTCAGCAGTCATTAGCATGTTGGTGGTATGTTACTTATATTCCCTTTACATTACGAACCCGACTTTTGAGACCCACAAAATGAATTAAAAATCAGTTCTTTACCTTCACAATATATTCTAAAGCTGAGTTTACGTATATTCTCAGTGTTTTAACCACTTAGGAGGTTTTTTGGCTATAGCACCTGTAAAAAATTAAATCTGTTTTGTGATCTGTGTACTTGTGGGGGTGTGTATGTGTTTAAAATTGAGGTTTTGACATGGAAATTAAACTATAAATGACTTTTTGACCCACCTCATGATCTACAAAGAAATCAAATGACTTCCTTCTCCAAATTCCTAAATGACACTTCCAGGGCAGTCTATCATATTCATTTACCACGGAATCCTACGTTGTCTGTATCTGAGCTGTCATTTCCAAACACAGGCTGGAGCGAATCTCATGCCTAGAACTCAGGAAGTCTGCCACTCTAGTGCACTGCGAGGAGCAGATCCTGCAGTGAGTTGCCCCTCCCCGCCTTCTTCTTCTGTTTTGTTTTTGTATCTCGTCTCCCTCCACGTTTCCACATTTCTACCACAACTCACACACACACACACACACACACACACACAATTAAACAGGAGCAGGGTGGCCACTAGTTTTCCTAAAATTTCCCGTTTCCAAAGCCAAGTCAAATAGGTTAGGACAGTGTATTTTCGCTTGCTTTGGACTAACCTGGGTCTTCCTATGAATTAACATGCATTTCAGTGCATGTCAGAAAGAGACATACTTTTAGTAGATTCTGGTTCTGTCGACTACGTTAATTCTTAGAATCCTATCTACGTTAATTTCCATTTAATGTGAGCTTGTTGTTCATGGTTTTAGGGGGAAAAGTATCAAAAGGACTTAATTTGCAGTATTTTCAAAAACACATAATGTTCTGAAGCCTCACTAACTCATTTTAGGGTTCAAATCGCACAAGTACACAAATACAAAGTTTTCCCGTACTTTTTGTACTAAATGTACTTTGATGAAATTCAAGGCAGATCAATTACATAGTCACAAATTGAATTGTTTTATCCACGAATGGAAGCTGTTTTTACACCCATGCCGCATACTAGTGAAAGCATGCAGGCAGCCAATAGTGGCCACAGAATTTTTTCACAGCAGGGTTTGGGGTGGGAAACTGGAGTGTGTGGTGGAGGGAAATGGCATTTGTACGGCAAGCACATTTTTTAGGTAGAATGTATGTTACAAGTTAATTAAAGTAACAGCTTTCTACTTCCAGATGCTTTCCTTCACACCTTATTAACATAGAGAAATGTCAAGGGTCTATATTGGAAAATATTATTTCATTTTACTTGGGGTCATTGGGGGATTGATAGATAACATTTGTATGTGGTATTCAAGTTCCCTCCCCACATTCAAGCAACCCCTTAATGCCAAGGCTGGTGAAAGTTTAAGCAATTTAAGAAAACATGAGCCAAAAATAAAATGTTGACCATGTGAACTGGTTGGTTCACTCAGGTCTCTGTTTTCCCATCCCCAGGTCTCATAGCCTGACAGATATCTAGGAGATGATGCCATTGCAGGCATAGCATAATTATGGAAAGAGGAAAAACATGTTAAGCTTTAGAAAGAGAAAAAATCATAAAGATGCATGTAGAAGACTATACTAGCAATGTGAATATAGAAATTCCTCCAGAAACTCAAGCAAGATTCTAAATGTAGTGACCGTTTTCTCCCACTCCCCAGTGCCACTGAACCTAGGGCTACAATAGGTGTCTTTCTTGCTTTCATTACAACTTCAGCTCATTGTTTCTACTTCTTGCCTACAACTCCCAGACTTGCTACTCATATCTTCAGACTATACCACCCTCATCTCCTCCGTGTTGACCACATAGTCTTGGCCACTTTCTCTCATTACTTAACATTTTTAGCTTTTGTTTACTGGCTCTCCATTCAAACTTCAGGGGTATTTCAATATCCACATAGATGATCTTTCTGATAAGCTGCCCTTAATTTCCTCTCGTAATTTTTTTCTTCTCCACCCCACGTTAGTCATCAACTCCTATTGTCATGCATACAATAAGCCTTTATATTACCAATAACGGTATCCCCAGTGGTGATAAACATAATTGATCCTACTATCATCTCATTGTTTTTCATCCCTTTGTCATCCTTATTTCTCTCTTTACTCAACATAGATCCCAAGGTCTTTCATCATCATTACCATCATCATCACCATCATTATCTCCACTGCCTTACTATAACTTCATTGCATGCACCTAGAAAATCCTAACTGCATGAATTAAACCCTGCATCCACACAGTTAGATGTGGCTGGAGGAAATAAAACTAAAACACAACCCATCACAAAGCCTGGTCTCACTTTAAATTAATGACTGCCATCATCAACTGGATTCTCAAAGTTGCCAGGCAATCCCACCCCAAATCCCTAGTCAATTCACTCCATCGTTCTTCTAGATAATTATTTTGTTCCTTCTCCCTTTCCTTAAAACTTGAAAAGCCTTTCCCTCATCTTCACTCTCAGTTGATAACCTTGCTTCCTATGTCACCGAAAATTGTGTCATATATTCCTATCACCACATCTACCAGACCCACTGGCAACTGTATCCACAGGCTTTGGCATTCACCTACTACTGTGGAAGAAATGTCTGTGCTTGTATCTGCTTAATCCTCTGATTGAGATTTAGATGGCTTCTCCTTTCCTTTTCTCAAGTTACCACTTCAGCAAATTTTTCCTCTCTTTTCCAGGAATCTATATATTTTCCTCTCTATGGGAAGAAAATCCCATAAATATATAAGCATACCATAATGTCCCCAGCTAAAGCAATACAAAACACTTTCTTGGGCCTGGCGCTGTGGCTCATGCCTGTAATTCCAGCACTTTGGGAGACCAAGGTGGGCGGATCACCTCAGGTCAAGAGTTTGCGACCAGCCTGGCCAACATGGTGAAACCCTGTCTCTACTAAAAATAGAAAAATTAGCCAGGCATGGTGGCACATGCCTGTAGTCCCAGATAGGAAGCTGAGGTGGGAGAATCGCTTGACCCCAGAAGGCAGAGGTTGCAGTGAGCTGAGGTCGCGCCACTGCACTCCAGCCTGGGTGACAATGAGGCTCCATCTCAAAACAAGAACATAAACAACAACAACAATACCTTCTTGAATCTGCTTTCTCCTCCATAAACTGCTTTGTCTTTTTTCTTTACTGAAAAAATTCCTTCAAAGAGATTAACATTAAAGTTTACTAGTTTTCCTACTGAATATGTGTTAGTGGCTAAGGAATCCTAACCAAATTATAAGTTGAAGAAAACATGCACCAGTGTAAAGAGGAAAAGGCAGGAGAAGAAGCAGGTATTTCTGAGTCTTAGCCAGTCAGACTTGATCAAAGTTGCTGTCCCTCTCATCTCTCTCTCTCCATACATCATAACCATTAATATTCTTATCCATGAAGATCAAGCTTAAAAGGAACTAAAAACCTAGAATTTTTGTTTTTATTTTGCTAGTGCTTTTTGGTGAGATATGTATTTGACTCCCAAACACTGAAACTTTTGGTAAACTTTAATCAGCTTTTTGTTGGATGTAAGCCATTCAGGGAGTTTAATGGAAAAAGAGGTGAACACGAGGACAGGCAGAAAGAAGTATCAGGACAGACCGTATTCTGCATTTATTATAGTCTTTTTTTGTTAGAAGTTTTTCTATATTTTTCAAATAGACTGGATTTATTCATTTAAGTATCCCTTAGATGACTGTAAGTCATATGAAGAATATTTACTCACTTTGCTTACAGCTTTAAGATTTGCAACTAAAATGAAATCCTACTTCTGCACCTCTCTCTCTCTCTCTCTGTGTGTGTGTGTGTGTGTGTGTGTGTGTGTGTGTGTGTGTGTTGAAATCATATATTAAAGCTGAATGCCACCCACCATGATGTACAAGAGACTCAAGCAGAAAAAAAAAGGTCAGAGCAAAATTCTATGAATAAATGAAATAAATTGCAAAGTGAAAGAAAACTCCCTAGCTGAAAAATAAAAAGAAACAAAATTTTTGGAGAATTGCATATTCCAGGGCAGCAGGTAATGAATTAGTCACCCTTGAAAAGATGCACCATTTAACTGATCAGGACTTCATTTCATATTCCTCATGGGAAAATATTAAATAAAAGTAGTTTTATGCTTCTGAAGCATTTTGTCTCTATAGTTACAACATTTCACAATGTAACTAAACACCTGGCTAATTCAAGAGTCCAGGAATTAGCATAATTCAGTAGTCAAGAGACGTAAAACTGTTGTCGAAATAGAATCTTTCTTGGAAAAACTATTGGGGACATAGGCTTTTGAAAAACACTTGAGGGTCCCATTCATTTGTACTTTTGCGTTTTATGTATATATGACTTCTGTATTTACTTATTCATTTATTCCCAGAAAAATTCAGCATCAAAGTCATTCCTTAAGGCCATGTATAAAAATGTGAAAACCAAGTTAAACAAGAATAAACAAAAGCCATGTGTATGTGAGTGAGCTGTGTGAGACATGATTAGGATATGCTGTCTTTATAAGTCCTTGTACAGGCAGAGCTAAAAAGTGACCCAGATATCATCATTTCTAAAAACTAGAATTATTTTATCATAAAAATGTGATGCTCTAACTGTTCCTGAGAGCCCTTCTTTTCCTCTTATCTTTTCTTTAAGTGTACTTCATGGCAAGAAGGAACAATGATAACTTTTATTTTTTATTTTTTTGACTAGTGCCACTACCCACCTCTTTCCTTTGGCACTTCTTGAGTCAGCAAAAGCCTTTCAAAGCCCTCCCTGAGCTGGGACCTTACAGCTAGCAGAGGCCAGAGTTCTGGCCAGAATCCAGTTCTTATCATTCAAAGTCACTGTTGTTTCTCCTCTGTAGGGGATAGGAAAGAGAAGACAATTTTATGCATTGCTTGCTGCCAAAGTAAGTCGTTATTTTGTATCTGCCTGAATAAGATCTTTTCCAAAATTCTCTATCTATAAAACTTTATGTAAATCTTGAAAAATCCTTTCCGCAGGAACCAGGTTTCCTGACAGTTGCTTTGTATAATTCATTGACTGGCTGTGCAGAAACCTTTCATCCAACGTAAAATGTCTTTTATTAAAATCTCCATACCAAAGATAAAATAGAGAAAAACCTATTTATAAGTCCCATGCTAAATCTGTTTTTGCCATTTTATTTTGATAGAATGTTTCAGTCATACAAAATGCTAGAAAGTAATATAACACAGGACTGTGTTTCTAACACTCCCTTAAGAAATAAAACATTGTAAATGCACTGGAAGCCTCCTTGTACCCTTGTCAGCTGCATTTCTTTCCATTTTACACCTAACCCAGGGTTAACTATTGTCCAAAATTCAGTGCTGATCATTCCTGCTGTGACTTTATGTTTTTTATATGCTAAATCCTCAAAACAAGTTTAATGACCAAAGTCAAAGAAGTCAAAGCACATGAAGCATTAGAACAGAATACATAGAGACTATGTGTATTTTGCTGCAAAATAGAGAGCCTTAGAGCTTCTTCCCACTCTAAAATTCTGTGACTCTTTAAAATGTGGAAAATGCAGTAATTCAGCTAATTTGTTTTTATGAAATCCAATACCAATTTTGAAATCAACCCAATTTTTCTCATTTCCTCATTGATTTGCATTGATTCTTATTCTTTATATTTTTACGTTGATTGAGTAAACTACTCTTGGAAGTTTTAAAAATGAAAAAAGTATATTCCTAGGGATGTAACTTCTTGATTTCTTCTCATTAGTTTTCCTATTGATATATACTTACAGGGCACAGCTCTCATACCAAAAGCAAATAACAAAAGCACATTGAGCATTAGAGACCATGTGAGGTTGTGAATTCAATTTGTGTTGTAATTCAGCCACCTATAGTATTACACTTCGGGGTTGTTTTTTAGATCTGAGGCTTCAGACACCAGCTGTGCAGAGGCAACAGTTTTCCTTGGCCTTTTCTACCAGCTCCCCTTTGTGGTCTCACACTGGTAGCCTGGACTTTCCTAGAGCCATTGAACTTGAAGTTTCCAACTTGTCCACCTGCACCAGTGCTTGAGGAGGGTTGGTTAGTGACTTTCCTCTGCATCAATGCCTACCTTTTAGAAAACACAGTTACAACTTAGCCAAGTTGGTATAGACCTAAAAGCTTTCTAATTCTTCACCCAGACCTGGAGTTGAAAATTTAATGATTTTCTTTCTCCATGTTCAGAAGCGCACTCAGAAGCAACAAACCGACCTAATGTATTATTTATTTCCAGTATAATATTGTATGGTAGCAACTTCTTCTTTGTTTGAAGCCTTATATTCTGCAAGAATTTGATGATAAGTGATGACAGATGATGATTAAAATAACTATTTTGCCATAGCATTCCATGGACAACTAGTGTATCCTAAACCACTGGGCACAGAGTCACTAATAATCTAATTTTATCAGAGTAAGATGGCCAGATTCCCATCCTTACTGTTCTGTTCCCTGGAGCCAATTCTAGTAGCTATAACTATTAGTCAGGATTCAATTGAGGAAGCAGAAGCACTATGAATGTTAGGGAGTAAGAGGTTTACGTAGGAATTTGGCCTACATGATTGTAGGAGCAGCTGGGGACACAAGGACCCAAAAGAGGGAGTTGGAGGATCAAAGAATATTCACTAAGTAACCCTCCTAAAGCCAGGCATATCCAGCTGCTGGGTGTGAGCACACAGGAGAGCAGTGGAGAAGAATAGGGAAGGGCAGAATCTCTGCATCTGTGGGTGATCCTGCAGTCACCATTGGTCATCAGGCCAGCTGACAGGCAGAAGAGCTGGATATGGGATGGTGAAGAGGAAGAACAAGCTGACTGCTGCTGCATCTGTCTTCTGTGCCTAACCACTAGGACTCTCAAAGAGAAATGGCTGTTGTCATGTCTGTCACCTAAATCTTGTACCAATTTCTCTTTTTTTGCCAATTCAAGCCTAGAGCCACATAGGAAAGAAGATTCTGGCAAGTAGAATTCCAGCTCAGCAGAATCAATAGAAAACAAAACCCCCACACTGTATTTTCAGTTCCTGGCTTCAATTGCTGACTCAGAATCTATCCTGTAGATGCAGATTTTCTCATTCACCCTTGAGACCTGTCTACTATTATTTATGCTGTACCTGTTATTGCCATGCCTCTGAAATGAGTCTACTGTTTGTTTATATATCTAATTTAACTTTGTTCTTATTTCTGACTTCACCTCCAAATATCCAGGCTTTCCTTTTCTGTCTATATTCTCCCCAGTGTTTATCTTCAGCCCTTGGGGGATATTTATTACACTTGTGGCTGCCAGCATATTTTGAACACATTTTCCACATTATGAAATTTCCATTCCAAAATATAGGCAACAACTCACCTTCTCAGCCTTCAATGATTTAGGTTCTGTAACTAGAACTCACTGTAAAGAGACTGGTATTAAGATTTTGGAGGCAGCAATAGCGGAAGTCTCAGTAGGTATATTCTTTGCTGAGTATCCCCAGGAAGAGACGTGGTGCCTGTTCTAATAGGTTCAGAGATGTTGTAGGCACAGTTACAAGCATCCTGAGATTGAGATTATGTGCGATTCCTGGATGCAGAGTCTCCAAGATGATTCCTGGACCTCCTGAAGTTTCTATGAGCTACCTAATATCCTTTGGTAGAGCGCTTCTCAAACTTCAATGTACCAATGAAGTAGGTTTAGAATCGGGGCCGGGGATTCTGCATTTCCAACAAACTCCCAGGTAATGGCAAAGCCGCTGGTCTAATTGATACAGGCCTCTACCTGTTTTCAACATTGCTGCTTTTGACATCAGTGCTGAGGCCAGAGTAATAGATAAACAAGAATCCTAATTAGTAAAGCCTAATACAGGTGGTGGTAATTCCAGTTGGAGCTCTGATGAGACTTAATGTTCCTGGGGTTGTACTGAGGTGAGCGTTATGCTGCAAAAAGGTCAAGTGGACTTATTTTGTCTCTACTTTGAAATTATGTAAGAATTTCTTACATCATTTTGTTATTTCACAATCTTCTAATTACGATTGGCAGTGTTAGATGATCTCCTAGCTTCAAGTCCCACCTATACATTGTTGATTCCCACATGTCCACATCCATCCCAGAACTCATCCTGGATCTCCATATTTGTATATCCAAATGCCAATTCAACATCTCTACTTGGAAGTCTCATTGCCGTTTTAGATTTAACACAAACCAAACTGATCTCATGCTTTTTTCCCCAAGCCTGGTCTGCCCATAATCTTTCTCCTCCTAGTTAATGACAACTCCATTATTTAAGCTGCTTACATCCAAACCTTGGAGGCATTTGGGATACTTCTGCAAGGCACATCCAATTCATCAGCAAATTCTCTTCAAAATCTGATTCTCAGCACCTTTACTGCCCTCACTCTGGTCTATACCACCATCATCTCTGGATTATAAGCCTTCCAAAACTTCTATCCTTGTCCTCGTTGCCTTTCTGCAGCACAACAGCCTAAGCTTTGCTGATAAAACATATTGTTTAGGTCACTCCTCTGCCCAAAATATATCAGTGTTTCTCCTTTTCTCTTGGAGTACAAGCTGACATCTGCATAATGGCTTGCAAGAGGCTATACAATTTTGGCATTTTTCCATGTTTAGCTTTATTTTATACGACTTCGATCCTCTACACTTTTAGCTATAGCCAGACTGGCCTTGCTCTTTCTTAAACATACTAGTCATGGACTTACCTCAGGGCCTTTGCATTGGCTATTTCCTATGTACGGAATGATCCCCCCCTCTCCCCCCAGCCCCTCCAGATATTAACATAAGTTGCTGCCACAGTACCTTTAAGTGTTACTCAAATGTCCCATTTTCTCAGTAAGGTCTTTGCTGGCCATCCTTTCTAAAATTCAATCCCTTCGGACTGTTTTTCATTTCCCTTCTCTGCTTTAGGTTTTTTTCCTTGTACTTATTACTGTCTACCATACTATACCTTTCATCTATTGTGTATATTATCTGTTTTTTTCTCATTAGGGTATGAGCTCCATGAGGGCGAGATTTTGTTTGTTTTGTTTATAGCCTTACTCGTAGTGCCTAGAAACGTGTCTGGCACATAGTAGGCACTCACTAAGTATTTGTTGAATGAATGAATCAACAGAAGAGAAGATGAGTTGGTTTTAGACCCACTGCCCAAGAAGGCCTCAGGCCTATCAGGCAGATATAGTCATTAAATAGGAGTATTCCGGTCTATTAGATAAGATGGCACTGATTGGGAATATTTCTTTTCAGTAAAAATTATTCAGTACTAGGAAATGTAGGATATAAAATATCCTACATTCTCTGCTTCTAAAAATTGTAACTTAAATTAGGAAGAAAAACATTACTGTGAGTAAGTGTAATACAAAGTGGATGTTGGTGGATGGGGCCATCTAAGAATGTGCTATAAGAAAGTAGTTAGTTTCTAGGTTCACATGGACATACTGCAATGGAGAAGTCACTTTTAAAGCCTTGTTAAATAAGATGATACCTGTAAACACACATCCCAATTTAGTAATTGGTAACCATTATAAGTAATAGCATATCTCTTTAATAATGCCAGTAGAAGAGGAGTTGAATGAAAGAATGTCTGTCTCAGAACTGGCATTAAATTACCGTAATTTTTCTGATCAGTTAAGCAATACTGCTTGCTATATAAAATTAGGAGGTTAAGAAATGTCACAAATATTAAATAGAGTCATTGAAAATCACTAATAATTTTACTATGTAGAGTTAACCAATTTCTATGCATATATATAGATGAGATCATATGGTATATTCTGTCTTGTGCTTTATTATTGTTTATTTTTTCCAGAACATTTTATTTTTATCAACAAACATCTTTTAAACATAATTCTTAATGTCCACACAGTGTTTCATTTTATGTATCTTATATGCTTTAATTATTCTCTAATTGATGAATATTTGTGCCATGTTTTAAAAATAATAAATAATCCTGATATGGTTTGGATTTGTGTCCCTGCCCAAATCTCATGTGAAATTGTAACTCCTAATTTTGGGGGAGGAGCCTGGTGGGAGGTGATTGGATAATGGGAGCCGATTTCCCCCTTGCTGTTCTCATGATAGTGAGTGAGATCTCACAAGATCTGGTTGATTAAAGTGTGTTGCACATTTTCCTGCTCTCTCTTCCTCCTGTTCCAGCCATATAAGATTTGTCTGCTTCCCTTTGGCCTTCTGCCACGACTGTAAGTTTCCTAAGGCCTCCAAGCCATGCTCCCTGTACTGCCTGCAGAACCAGGAAACCAATTTAACCCTTTTCTTTATAAAGTACCCAGTCTCAGGTATTTCTTTATAGCAGTGCAGAAACAAACTAACACAGAAAATTGGTACTAAGGAGTGGGGCATTGCTATAAAGACACCTGAAAATGTGGAAGCAGCTTTGGAATTGGGTAATGGACAGAGGTTGGAAGACTATGGAGAGCTCAGAAGAAGACAGGAAGATGAGGGAAAATTTGGAACTTCCCAGAGACTTGTTAAATTGTTGTGACCAAAATGCTGATGGTGATAAAGTCTGGGTGGAAGAGGTCTCAGATAGATAGGAACTTATTGGGAACGAGCCAAGGTCACTTTTGTTATGCATGAGCAAAAAGATTATCTGAAACTTGATCTGAAACAGGAACTTATATTTAAAAGGGAAGCAGAGTGTAAAAGTTTGGAAAATTTGCAGCATGGCCATGTGGTAGAAAATAAAATTAACTTTCTGGGGAGACATTCAAGGCTGCAGAAATTTGCGTAAGTAAAGAAGAGCTAAATGGTAATAGGCAAGACAATAGGGAAAACACCTTCAGGACATTTCAGAGACTTTCTTGACAGCCCCTCCCATCATAGGCTTGGAGGCCTAGGAGGCAAGAATGGTTTTGTGAGCCAGGCCTAGGGCTGCACTGCTCTGTGCAGCCTCAGGACATGGTGCCCTGCATTGTGGCCACTTCAGCTCCAGCCATGGCTAAAAGTGGTCAAGTTACAGCTTGGGCTGTTGCTTCAGAGGGTGCAAGCCGTAAGTCTTGATGGCTTCCATGTGGTGTTAAGCCTGCATGTGCACAGAGTGTTAGGGTTGAGGCTTAGGAGCCTCTGCCTAGATTTCAGAGGATATATGGAAATGTCTGGATGTCCAGGCAGAAGTTTGCTGCAGGGGCAGAGCCCTCATGGAGAACCTCTACTAGGGCAGTGTGGAGGGGAAATGTGGGATTGGAGCCCCCACACAGAGTCCCCACTGGGTTACTCCCTAGTGGAGCTGTGAGAAGAGGGCTACTGTTCTCCAGACCACAGGATGACAGATTCACCAACAGCTTTCTCTGTGTGCCTGGAAAAGCCACAGGCACTCAATGAAAGCAGCCACAGGAGCAGAGCTGCCCAAGGCCTTGGGGGCCCACTCCTTGCTTCAGTGTTGCCTGGATGTGAAACATGGAGTCAAGGGAGATTCTTTCAGAGCTTTAAGATTTAATGACTACCCTGCTGGGTTACAGACTTGCATGGGGCCTGTAGCCCCTTTGTTTTGGCCAATGTCTCCCTTTTGGAATGGGAGTATTTAGCCAATGCCTGTACTCTCATCGTATCCTGGAAATAACTAACTGTTTTTGATTTTACAAGCTCATAGGTAGCAGGGACTTGCCTGGTCTCAGGTGAAACTTTGGACTATGGACTTTTGAGTTAATGCTGGAGGAGTTAAGATTTTGGTGGACTGTTGGAAAGGCATGATTGTATCTTGAAATATGAGAAGGATGTGAGATTTTGGAGGGGCCAAATCTCATGAGATCTGGTTGTTTAAAATATGTAGCACCTCACCCTGCTCTCTCTTCCTGCTGCTCCAGCCATGCAGGACATCCCTGTAACCCGTTTGCTTTCTGCCATGATTGTAAGTTTCCTGAGGCCTCTCCAGCCATGCTGTCTTACAGCCTGTGGAACTGTAAGCCAATTAATCCCCTTTTCTTTATAAATTACTCAGTCTCATTAATTCTTTATAGCAATGCAAGAACAGACACATACAAATACTATCTACTTTCCTATAATTTCCTTAGGATGGATTTCATAAAATTATAATCTTAAGTAGAGGTATGATTACATTCAAAGCCAAAAATACACACTGCTATATAGTACACATCTTCTAAAACAGGTTTTACCAATTTACTCAGTAAGTAAATGAGTAAATAGAGATGAACATTTTTACCAGCTACATAATTATAAAAATATACTTTTCCCAATTAATTATACAGGCATTCTTAATTTTATGTTTCCTATTAACTTGATTAGTGTCCAACATCCTTGGCTTCAAGCAACAATTTCACTGTTGTTAGGAAGAACTTGGAGGTAACACACTGGATACTTGGAGGTATGTTTCTGCTTCATTCACCAGGTTTATACTTAGCATCAGAAGAATTTCTCTTACATGACCTAGTGTATGTATTAAAAATGTTTTCTCTGAATCAATGCTATCTTCTCCTGTTAAACCATTTAAGAGAGACACTGTGGTAGGAAAGCATTGTGCCTCCAGGGCTGCCCCTGGGTGCAAGCAAATTTGGGAAGTCTCATAATGCCAAAATAAACTACCAAATAATGGAATAAAAATCTTCTCATCTTCAGAAGCATTTGCCAAAATTAATTCATTAACTTTCATGCCATTTTTGTGAGGCAGGTATAGCTAGTTAGGAAAACCTAACTAACAATTATAAGTTCCCTTTAAAATAAAAAATGTTATTTAAAAGTTGGATACCAAATCATAAAAAGCAGATAAATATTATTGTCTCAGTTTTATGGACCGAGGAACTGGGTCATACATATTAAGTAATAAGTAAATTACCCACCAGGGACAATTTAGCTAAGGGTAAAAATGAATTCATAATTAGAACTCAGGCATCCTCTGGTCTGAGTGCCTATGCTCAGAGATTTGGACCAGGTCTTTTGGCAATGGCATCAGGCAATGAGAACTATTAGAAATTGAAAACTACTGAAAAATAGCTGCTTGAAAGCAAAAAATTCATAGTTTGTACTGAAATACTCTTTATGTTTGGCAATATAAAAGTGAGTTGCAATTGAATCCATAATAAGGCCATGGCAGAGTTCCCTCCTCTGTGCTTTCATTACACATTAAATATATTTATATAATAGTACCTCTTTCCTATAATAGTTAGTTCTGAAGTTTGTGTTCCTCACTAAAGACATCCCTGGGATCATCAGTTGCACCTTATTTTTTGTATCTTTGGTGTCTAGCTTAGTTCTTGGTACACTGTAAGTATTAAATGGAATCTCATTGAATGTACAAAAAGATAAAGAAATAATTAGAAATGTGGTAGATGTGTCACACTACCTGACTTCAAAATACATTACAAAGCTATAGTAATCAAAACAGCATGATATTGGCATAAAAATAGACACCTTGACTAATGGAACAGAACAGAAAGTCCAGAAATCAACTCATGCATTTACAGTCAATTGATTTTCAATAGATGCCAACATACAATGGCAATGACAATCTCCTAAATAAATGTTGGGAAAACTAAATGTCTGTATGCAGAAGAATGAAATTGGACACATGTCCTCAGGAACTCCTGAGGCTGTGTCACAGAAAAAAAAAAAAAGAAGAATGAAATTGGACCCTTATACTACATACAACATTAAACTCAAAAGGGATTGAAGACTTAAGTATAAGACTCCAAACCACAAAACTACTGGGAGAAAATTGTTTTAGATGTGATCACAAAAGCACAGTGAACAAAAGCATAAATAGACTAATTGGATTGCATCAAACTAAAAAGCTTCTACACACCAAAGGCAATGACAGAGTGAAGAGACAACTCACAGACTGAGAGAAAATATTTGCAAACCATGTATCTGAGAAGGGATTGAAATCTAAAACACATAAGGAACTCAACTCAATAGCAAAAAAATAAATAACCCAATTAAAAAATGGGCAAAGGACCTAAATAAATATTTCTCAAAGATGACATACAAATGGCCAACAGATATGTGAAAAGATCCTCTATTTCACTCCTCATCAATGAAAGACATATTAAAGCCACAATGAGCTATCACCTTATACTTGTTAGAATTGCTATTAATAAAGATACAAAATATAACGTGTTGGTGAAAACGTGGAGAAAAGGAAACTCTTGTACACTGTTGGTGGGTATACAAATTAGTAGAGCCATTATGAAAAAAGGTATGGAGGTTCCTCAAAAAATTAAAAATAAAATTACCATATAATTCAGCATTCCCACTACTGGGTATATATCCAAAGAATTGAAATCGGTATGTTGAAAAGATACCTGCACTTCCAGGTTCATTCAGCATTATTCACCATAGCCAACATATGGAATCAATCTAAGTGTTTATTAATATATGAATGGATAAAGAATATGTAGTATCTGTACACAATCGAATACTATTCAGCCTTAAGAAAGAAGAGAATTCTGTCATTTGTAACAACATAGATGAGCCTGGAGGGCATTATGCTAAGTGAAATAAGCCAGGCACAGAAGAACAAATACTACATGATCTCACTTTTATGTGGAATTTTACAAAGTTGAATTAACAGAAGCAGAGAGTAGAATGATGGTTACTGGAAGCAAGGGTGGGAAATTGGAATGAAGAGATGTTGGTCAAATGTATATCAAATGTATAAAGTTTCAGTTAAACAAGAGGAATAACTTTTTGAGATCTGTTGTACAGCCTAGTGACCATAGTGAGTAATAATGTCTTATATATTTCAAAATTGCTAAGAAAGTGGATGTTAAATGTTTTTACTACAAAAAAATCATAAGCATCTGAAGTGATGAATGTGTTAATTAGCTTGATACAGTCTTCCCCCACTGTATGCATATATCAAAAGATCACATTGCATCCTATAAATATATACAATTTTTATTTGTCAAAAATAAAAGTTTCAATAAAAAAAGAATTTCATCATAATTTCATACAACAAACATCCTACCTGAGAAGGAGTTAAGGGCCCTCAACAGAAAGTTCCTATCAGAATAAACTGTAGAACTTAAATATATATATATATACCTAGCTACAACCTAGACCTTCTAATTTATTATCTCTGGGATATCTTTTGATAAGGCTCCACTGTTCTCAGTGTTCACTACTGCTGGAGAACATGCAGTCTACTTCCTTGAAAATCCTTCAGTGTCCTATTGTCACCCCACTGTTAAATGACATAGACAGCAATTTCTTTATATTATATATTTAAATTAATGTGACAGATATTAACAGAAAAGGATGAAAAGTCACATTGATTGAGCATCTTCTATGTGCCAGGCACTTTCCTTGTTGCTTAGACAGATTATTGTCTTCACAATCACCCTGCAAAGCAGGTGGTTTTATGCTGTTTCTTTATTTAAATATGGGAAAACTGAACCTTCATATTTCAAGTTAAATATTAATATCATTATTCCATCGATTTCAACTTCCACTCCATAAAATTATGTACAAATATAACTAGTTTTTACTTTTGATATCTTTCAAAGATTCTTAATTCTGCTACATGGTTGTTCTTTAGTAAATAGTCGACTTGTTTCTATTATGCTTCATGTACTAGGTTAGGTCCTATCCTTCCCACTTATGTTACTGAAAAGGGGTCCAAATCCAGACCCCGAGAGATGATTCTTAGATCTCATGCAAGTCTCAGGGCAAGTCAGTAAAGTGAAAACAAGTTTATAAAAAAAGTAGAGGGATAAAAGAGTGGCTACGCCATAGAGCAACCCTGAGGGCTGCTGGTTGCTCATTTTTATGGTTATTTTCTTGATTATATGCTAAACAAGGGGTGGATTATTCATGCTTCCCCCTTTCAGACCATATAGGATAACTTCCTGACTTTGCCATGGCGTTTGTAAACTGTCATGGCACTGGTGGGAGTGTAGCAGTGAGGATGACCAGAGATCACTCTTGTTGCCATCTTGGTTTTGGTGGAGTTTGGCCAGCTTCTTTACTGCAACCTGCTTTATGGGCAAGGTCTTTGTGACCTGTATCTTGTGCTGACCTCCAATCTCATCTTGTGACTTAGAATGTCTAACTATCTGGGAATGCAGCCAGTAGGTCTCAGCCCCATTTTACCCAGTCCCTTTCAAGATGGAGTTGCCCTGGTTCAAACGCTTCTGACACTTGGATTAAAAGCTCCACAAAGGTGGCCAGGTGTGGGGGCTCACGCCTGTAATCGCAGCACTTTGGGAGGCTGAGGCGGGCGGATGACAAGGTCAAGAGATAGAGACCATCCTGGCCAACATGGTGAAACCCCATCTGTACTAAAACACAAAAATTAGCTGGTCGTGGTGGCGTGCATCCATAATCCCAGCTACTCGGGAGGCTGAGGCAGGAGAATTGCTTGAACCCAGAGGCGCAGGTTGCAGTGAGCTGAGATGGTGCCACTGCACTCCAGCCTGGCAACAGAGCGACACTCCGTCTCAAAAAAAAAAAAAAAAAAAACTCCACGAAGGCAGAGCTTATCTCTCTTTTTCATTCCCTTGTTTTCTCTCTTTGTTTCTCCTCACTTTCTATTTCTCCTTTTTTCTTCCCTCCGTCTCCCCTTCTTCTTCCTCTTTTTCTCCTCCTCCTCCTCCTCCTCTTTATCTGCTTTCTTCTTCCTCTCTCTCTCTCTCTCTCCCTCTCATAAATGTAGGTTTTATCATTATTCAGATATGGTGAGGGCAACGGATCAGGAAACAACTCACAGTTCCTAAGAGGAGGGGGCACGCTGTGCCATACAAGGCGACATGGGGAAACACCAGGCACCATCCAGAGTCAGGAGCAGAGGAGGAGAAAGCACGGCCAAAAGCCTTTATTGTGGTTTCTTTAGGAAGGAACAGGACAAGAAAGGTAAACAGGCTTAGTTAGGATTGGCTAGTTTGAATTTCAGTGGGCTTTGGGCTATAGGGGTGTCCTCTAGTTGTTTAGTACCTTGGCCCTCAGGTGATTTAGGGCAGGGGTGTGGTGTCCTGGATCACAGGAGACTGATAAAAGGAGGCAGGTGTGGGAGGGTATGAACTCAGGATTGGTGGTTTGCATATCAAATTCTCATTCCAGTCAAGTTTTTTGCCATCTCTAGGAATTAGCTAACCCTGGGAAAGAACAATCTCTCCTAGCTCCTCAGGCCCCAAGATGTCAGAGCATCATAAAATATAGAAAATAAAAACATGACTAATATACCCTCTCTTTGTTTCTCTTCATATTCATACACCGAAGTTATAATCAGTGTGAAATGGAACTCAATCCATTGCTCATTTAGAACCTATAGCAACAAAAGAGAAATAAATCAGCGAAAATGCACTCTAGAATATGCATAGCAGATTCCAAAATAAACACCCTTCCAGAACTAATTTTCTTTTAAAGAAATTTTTAATTGAAAAATTAATGATTAAGTTTCAGAAGATTTACATTTGTGTTTTACTATAGGAAAAGATGTGAAAGCAAAGAAAAATCAGAACTAAGCCAATGACCCCATGGGAAGCACAAAGGCCCAGAATCTGGCACCTCTGTCCTTAAGGATAAAGGAGATTTCCACTTTGGTCTTTGTACTCAGAAAGATATTTTTAAAAAAAATTATTATTTTTTAACAAGAGCATGCATGCTGATCTGAGTACCCAGGAGCAATAACTACAGTGTAGCCATATTATCTTAACCCCCTCCCCACTCGCCCCACCAACAATGGACTCAGAACAATTTATGATTCAGCAACACATTTTGGAGCATTTTGGGGCAAGAACATAAGCATGTAATTAAAGAAGGAAGTCTAGGCTTCAGTCTGTTGAAAACCCTAGAATAATGTTCAGGCAATATGAGGCAGAATATATTTAAATGTCAGCTTTCTACTCGCGAAAAAAATTAATAATGAGTAACATGGAGAAGTTGAATCCATTGAGAAAATAAAAATTATTCCATGTCTCCCCTAGCACAGTAAATCATAAATATGATATACTGGTTGGACTTTTTCTCCTTAATGCACATTTACATTTTCATTCCAGGTCAAAAAGAATTCAAGAGGCAATATCCGTGATTGGAGTACAAGCTGCTTATAAAAGAGGATTAGAGATAAAAAACATACAATATATAAAATGAAGGATTATTAGAGAACAGGGTGGCTAACTTTAAAAAAGGCTTCACATAATCCCTTCTGTGCAATTATTAGGAAACAAACCAAATGCATTTAAGCTGCTGCTTCTATCAAGCTGTACCTTCCCAGTTATACTGAATATTGCTTCTGGAAGGGTGAAAATGTGTTGTAACTAAAATGGTATTAATTGACATTCCTATGACCTTTTGCACATATATTACCTCATTTAATGCTGAGAATATTGTGAAATTCAGGTTATTGTTTTTATTTTACAGATGATGAAAGAAAAGGTCAAAGGTTTATGTGATAATCCAAGTTTAAATAGCCTGTAATTGGCTAAACTAGGATTCAAGTTCAGATCTTGTTGATTACAAGTTTCATGCCCTTTCAACTGCAACATCCTGCCTCCTTGCCCACTGGAGTTACCAGATAGATGTTTGTTGAAATATACCAAGTTGGATTTCAAATTTTGAAGGAATTCCAAGATTACATAGAGATTTATTTTCTTTAGCATCCATTTCTTTTTGAAATTTAAAATAGGCATATGAACAAAAAGTGGACTTGGTCAGCAAAATACTGGGAATTTTTGATGGCAATAGGAGACTAGAACTAAGAGCAGGAGGATTCAACTTTCCTTAGTTCCTTTAAAAAAATCTCCATCCTCTACTTTCAGGTGTACAGCCTGCCTGCAGCTGATTTGGGGGATATATCAAGGCCACCTCTTTCTTCTTCCTTTTTCTACCAGCCAGAGCCTAACACTAGTCTAGTCATCAGTGGAATGACTCTCCATTTTTGAGATATACTTGGAGGGGAAAGAAAGGATAAGACCTGATTATCTGTCTGTGAGGACATGGGTCATTTTTCACTACTATTGGACTGGAAAATGTGCTCTGTGGCGATAGCCACAGATAGTTACTTCTCTATCCTCACCTGTCTCCTGGGACAGCTCCCCAGATGATGTGAGACCTGGTGATAATTCCACTGATTTCTGCCAGGTGGTACACACCCTATTCCCAGTCCGCCGGTCGCCATTATCCAATGGCTGTTTCCCTTTGGCTAGTCGGTCTCCTTCTAAGAGTGACTATTGTGGATGAAGGGAATACGTGGTAAAGTATCAGAGAGCTCATGAAGCTGACATACCATAGAAATTTGGTTTGCCTAGAAAATATCTCCTAAGCACAAATTATTTATTTTGTTAGATTATTGTCTTTGATAGCAACAAGTATAGCATAGAAAGCAGTGGCTTGTGTTGTTTTCTTTCTGAGTGCCAAAAGCCATTTATGTATTTCTCGCTAACCATTTTTGTGATGGCCAAATTGGACATTGTTGACTTTCTCATATAAATCAGTGACTTCAGGCAACAACTGTAAGCCAGGTAGGCTGTCTTGCTTCTAGAATATTCAAAATGTGGCTAATGCTAATATTTTCCTTGTGACTTGTTGCAAACTCTTATGCATAGCTATTAGATTCCTTGGTCTCTTCTTTGGGGAAGACCAGGAGAGGGGTACAGTGGTAGGTGGCAAATTAGATGACCAATCCTTATTATGTTTCCCTAACAATAATAAACTTTTGCATTTGCTCCTTCCTGGAGATTTCCTTATTTATTCATTCATTCAAAGAGGAACAGATCCTCTCAATATTTCTTCTGGCCCTTAAATTTGACGATTCTGTGACTCAAATGTCAGTCTTCTGTCAAAATCTTAGTCGTACAGCTGGGCTAAATGAACCTATCTTTGATTATGTATGAACTCCCATCCATCTTGAATTGAGGAAAAAATGCTTCTCTAACATGCTCCAGAGATACTCTAATAAACCTAATGGCAAATCACCTCTCCCACAGGTCAAGGGCAGCAGCGTAATGAAAAGCCTGGGCACTACTGGGATTTAGCTGTGACAAGATTCCACTAATGCTGCTTTGGCAAAACCTTATTTATAAAGCACTGAAATGGATGGCCTTTGGGTTTTATGCCCTGGGGATGGGACACAGCTTGCTATCTTTAAAAAAATTTGAGTAGATTCTTACTGATTGGGCCAAAGGGGTATAGAACTAGTCATAGAAAACTAAAATAAAAGCTAAATCTATTTTGATGATATCTATGGCAGGGGAGGAGAGTGAGAGCAGGAAAGGAGAGGAGTTTCATTTAACATTTGCCTCCCTGGGCAGTAAAAACTAGGTCAAGTGGTAAAAACAGCTCTGTACACTAATGTGCTGTTAGACCATACCAAGCAGTTTTACAAGATGTAGTCTACTTATATAGGAGTAGCTGTAATATATAAATTCCAAATTTTGGATTCATGGCCTACGGTGCCTGCATAATTTCCCACCTGATATCACTTGTAGTGTTGGCTGTTTTTCATATTGCACCTGGCACATATAATTTGAAACCTTTTCCTTTAATTATACTAATTGTGTAACTTCAATTTTAAGACTAGCACAGTAAAATATCCTAGTTTATCAACTAGAATTGTTAATGGTTAGATATGTATCAAACTTTATCATAAAACATTTGGGACAAGAAAGTTGGATGGGGTGGGATAAGTGGGAGTGATGTGATAAAATATAGTCACATTTGATTAGTTACAAAGAAGCAATAAATCATCAATATGCTGAGTTGATAGTGCATTTAGAGTAAGGCCTATTTGCTTAGAACCCTAAACTATAAGTGTAGCATCTTGGGAGAAATGAGGTTGCTTAAGATAATATGTCTCTCAAACTTGTTCAAAGCCAAAGCCCAAAAGGAACTTCATAAAGCTAGATATCACATTTCTAATCTGTCCTTAGCGTGTCAACAGAGAGTTAAAAATTTGAAATTTATCATATGTCACTTAAGAATGAAACTGACAACAGAAGTTTGAAAAAATAATAGGGAACAGTTTGTGTAATTGGCTTCCACTTGTCATTAGTCTGGGCAAATCTGCAGGGTATGGACAAAGTACCTATGGACATTTAAATTAGTATGTTGAAATAAAAATGTCATTATGCATATGGTATTCTTTACCTCATTCAGAGCTTGATATATTTTGCCTATGAATATCATTAGGTAGGAGGATGGGCTTTCTAGGAACCACGCTCAGAGCCATCCCTGTTGTTTTCCAATATAGTGATAATTGGTATAAGTCATATAAGCTGAGAATAAGGACACTGGACTTCTTGATGCTCTTGGCTTTCAGGCTAAATATCCATATTTCCTTATATTAGTAACTCAAGATGAAAGATGATGGACAATAGCTTCAATAAGCAAAGAGTCATGGCATGCAAAACAGGCTAAATTTAGCTAGAAAGGTGGGGCACAGAATACTTTTTAAACTTCATAAAATTCCCAATGGTTATAGCTCTTTATGTCAAAATATTCAAGGCTGAAATTACTGAAACCCACAAGAGCAGGTGTTCTAAATGATAATCTAAGGTATAATTAGAGTTTCTGAAGAACACTATGAAGTAGAGTTAATTGAAAGAGACTATATGGTTAATTGTGGAATGATTTATTAAAAAATTAAAAATAGACTGACATGTTATAAAAAACCCCTATTTTTCAAATCCGTATTTTGACTAAACATAAAGCTGAAATATGTTACTACTTTGATTTAAAAAATGTAAACAATTTATATCTTCAAAATGCTATATAATTATCTCATTTTTTATGATATTATACCTCATTATTTACATAATACGTAGGTTGTTTCCAAGGTTCACAGAAACCACACTAAACAGACAGATTACAGGGATAAGTGGTAGGACAGTGCTTTAAATTCCACTTGGATTAAAGGATTCAAAAACATAGAATGAAATAGAGAGGTAGCCCTCTCCCCTTGATATTTACAACCACTTTGGATACTCAGATTTAAATCACTGTAATCTTTATGTGTCTATCAATAACTTCTTAGTCACCTCTTTGATTTTTTTTCAATTCCCAAAAAAACTGATCTAAAACTCTATAATTATTATGAAAAGAATTTTAATGGATGATGGTGGGTGCTGGTGTGACAAGTTAGAACATGAATTCTGCAGATGTAGGACTTCATTTGAATACTGGTATGTGGGGGTAAGAATTGCACACTATTGATAAGGAAGAGATCAAACATGGGGAGCTGGAAAGAGTACTGAGGCATCACATTGTCCCTGTTTATTGTGCAAATAATAAAATTAAGGTCCAATGAGATTCAGCAATTGCTATGGTCTGAAATGTGTCCTCCAAAATTCGTGTGTTGAAACTTAATGGCCAATGTGAAACTGTTAGGAGGTAGGGCCTTTGGAAGGTGATTAAGTCATAAGGGTGGAGCACTCATGAATGAAATTAGGGACCTTATACAAAGGGCTTAAGGGGTGTGTTCACTGTCTTGTGCTATGTGATGACATATTGCTGAAGAGACCATCTTGAAGGAGAGAGCAACCCTCACTAGACACTGAAACTGCCAGTGCCTCCATCTGGACTCCAGCCTTCAGACCTGTGAGAAATACATTTCTGTTGCTGTAAACTACCCAGACTCTGGTACCTTGTTAGAGCAACACGAATGGACTAAGATAGCAACTTTCTCAAAATTCCAATAGATAGCACTAAATTCATGGGGAAAAATATTAATAATTTGATTAGAGAACAGTAGCTTGGCAAAATCTGTGAAAGAATTACATTAAACATACTGTGGGCTTCAAGAGAAAGAAGGCATCACATTCAGTAGCAGGAATTTAAAAAGGCGTCAAAAAGAGAGTAACGTTCTATATGGCCTTTAAAAATGAGAATTTAGAATTTTCAAAGTTGAGGGTAGAGAAATGACAAAAGGGAAGTATTCTATTGTGAATGGCCTTGTAGCAGGAAAGATAGGACCCATTAGAGCAAGGTTTCTCATCCTCAGCACCGTTGACCTTTGGGAGCAGATAATTCCTTTCTGTGGGGTCTGTTCTGTGCATTGTAGAATGCTTAGCAGTATCCTTAAATTCTATCCACTATATACCAGTTGTATACCTTTCTCCCCACCATGCTGGATTTATGACAGCCAAAACTATCTCCAGATATTGTCAAATGTCCCTGAGGGGACAAAGGGGCAAAATTGCTCCCCCATGCCCTTGACAACTACTGCATCAGACTATCAGAGAACCTTCAAGGAAGGGTCTTGGTCACTGTGTATATATTAGTCACTTCTAAATGCTTGTTAAGAATTAAGAAGGAAGAAAAGGATGGGAGAAAGGAGGGAAGAAAGAACATAAAAGGATGAGATATATTCATTTTTTTTTCCTGAAAACTGTTACTAAGTTAACAGCCAATGCATTTTTTTTTTCATTAATTTTAATGGGAAAACTGTGATGCATTCCATCTCCAAATAATATGCACAGAAAAATATATAACTTTAACTCTATTGTTTTAGGACATACAATTCAGCATAAGGAAGGTTTTTTTGTACTCAACAAAGTGGGAAGAGAGGTGTGATAGTAGGTGCATTGGTGGTGTGGATGAAGAAGGTCATTCCTTGGAAGGTGTAAATAGATGATCTACTTTCAGCAGGCAACCTCTTTGTGACTCGTTTAAAAATGAGGTAATAGTACAGAAAAACATCTTCAAGGAAAATAAAGGTTAAAAATGAGTGTTTCAGGACATATGGAAATAGTACAATGAGTACAAGAGAATGAAGAGGTGGGAACGTTGCTGCCTTTCATCCCATTCACAAAACAAAATGCTTTGAGTTCATCCAAATATGGTACATATTCTAATGTGCCCCCTCGATAGTCTCAAACCAGAAGGTGTTGCATCAAGAACATTGGTGAGAGTACCTTTCCCTTAAGAGCAATGTTAGTATGTTACTTTGCAGAGTGCATATTTTTTGGGGGGGGTGGGGAGGGTGGTTCAAATATTATTAAACTGAAACAAAAGTCATAGATATTTTCAAGAGCCTTTATGATATAAAATTGTCAACTGAACAAGCACCATGTGATGAAAGTTTGTATATGGAAGAGCTGACGGGAGACAAAGCTGTGAAAGCAGAGTGAGGACATACAATTTCACAAGTATTATGGTCAAGCGTATGGGACATAAAGAGGAAAAAATGGAGCCTGCTTTCAGAGGAACTAATAATCACAGGGTAATGAAGGTTATCATTGAGGAGGGGACAAATGGAGATTTATAGAGAGGAAGTCATATCTAGCCAGGAAGAAAAACGGGGAGGGGTCTTGACCACTTCAATTTCAGGGGCTGTGGGCAGAGGAAGAAGATGGGAGAGGCAAGACAGCCAGGGGTGAAGATTCTTGAGATTGAGTGACTCAGGGCTCTCCTGCAGGAGTCTAAGAGCGTAGAAGGAGCTCAACCAGAGTAACTCCATCTCTGTAGTTTCTTTAAACAGACAGAGGGCCAGAGTTTACAATTTCTGAGCTGTTTTCAATTTCTGTGTGCTGTGAATTAGAACCAGAATATTCTAGAGGCCCACAGAAGGGCCACAGAAAACAGCTAAGTAGAGAGCCAGTGTGGCCCTGCCACTGGCACAGTTGTGAAAGGGCCATGCTGACCCCACACCAGAGGCTGGCAGTGGACAGTGGGAGGAACTGGAAGCATTCAAGGGGGAACCAAGCAGCAGGAAAGAGGACCGGGCCAGAGTAAGAAGCACAGACTTCAGCAGCAGATGCAACAAAAATTCCCAGAGACAAGGACAGTGATGGCCCGTTGTCACCAGTTCAGGAGGCAGCCCAGGGATAAGTGAAGATACACGGTTCTGTCCAAGGATGCCATCCAGTTCTGCCATCATGAGGTGTCACCAAAATGCCATCTGGGGGAAAGCAGAGGGAGAAAGATGGATATATGAAGGATTTACATTTTCACTCCAAGAGACTGCACATTACCTAAAGGAACCATTTAAATTGTTCCATTAACTAGATTGGACTAATCTTTAGTTGTGTTTTTTTTCTGCTACCCTCCTAAGTAGAACCCATAAGTAAAAGTCAGAGCAGTATTAGAGAAAAAAACTGCATTTTCTTTGTAAAACCAGAATGCAGTATGAGTAAATACGACTCCATTTTATAAATCCACAGTTTGGTACAGTATAGGCATGGTTGCTATTATTATAGGGCTTGATAACTGATTGGATTTGGGAGGCAGAGAGCGGGCAGAATCACAGAATATGCCAAGATTTTGACCGGAATAATATGGGAGAATGAGGGTACATCTATTAAAAATATAGACATCAGCAAGATGAGATTGTTTGGAGTAAAGATATGGTGCTATAAAAACAAGAGGGTTGAGTTCTGGAACATGGAATAGTTGAGAGTAATGAGTACATAAATATAAAGTGCTGCATATTTATAGTGTTAAGTAGTAGGGGGTCCTGAGGATCAGGAAACAGATTATTTATAGAAACTAGATCCTTGTGGTTGAAGGAAGATGATGAAAGTCTTGAGAGTGAGTCACAGGTTTTATTCTTTCGTTGTAATTGTTGGCTCCAAAAAGTGGCCTATACATGAACTGACATTGGAATTTTTATAAGTGACCTAAATGCAACAAATCATATATAGCCATAGTTTGTTATTGACACACAGTCAATGCTCAAATAAAATTAAGATTATCAATATTTTTAATTGTAGAAACAAATTGGTCTTTTCATCCTCTTTTGATTGTTCTGCTTCAATGAGGACCATTTTGGGGGAGGGAACAGGAGAATTGGGGTGGATAGCATGGTGTGTTCTCATTCTTTCTATTCTGTTTCTCTCCTCTCCCAGCATCACTATTTCTTAGCACTCCTGGTGGAAGAAAATAGTTTTCTGGAAGTTCTGTATTCCACTGTAAGAGGTTCAAAAAGTTTAACATTTATAAAGGTCAGGATCGTTGGAACTAAATTCCTCTGCTGGTACTTATGTTTATATTTTGGTTAGTTTGGTTTGATAGGCATTTGCTCAAGTGGGCCTTGATAAGGGAACTACAAAGTGTAAATGAGAAAACTTCTAACAGAATGTGGGAGGAAGTAAACAAATTGTATCTACATTTTTAGCTGGATTGGTTTATCTGGAAGTATGAGTCTCCCGCTCTCTCTCTCTCTCTCTCTCTCTCTGTGTGTGTGTGTGTGTGTGTGTGTGAGAGAGAGAGAGAGAGAGAGAGAGAGACTCAGGAGAGATCCTTGTCACTGAGCTTCCCTGGCAAGAGTGTTCTACTCTTTTTTTTTTTGCATAAAACATATTACTAATAAACTCATTTTCTACTCTGTGGCTTTGAGGGTGTGTGGAAAGTGTGAGTGATTTTTCCATTCGCGCTCGGCAGTGAGAGAAAGGGAAAGGAGAATATTGAAAGTTGGAGAGGGACCCAGAAGAACATCAAGTGTAACAAAAGATCTAGTGATTGATAGTAGAATTAAGTCAACTAAGGGATCAAATGAGAGGGGTTGAATTAGGGTTGGAAGGATTAATGTAATTTAGAAAACAGATGGAGAAGTTAGGATGAACAAAATGTAGGTTTAAAACGTGTGAATATTTTATTTGAAATTACTTGCTGTAGTAATGTATGATATTCAGTATACAGGCATACTTTGGAGATACGGCTGGTTGAGTTCCAGACCAATGCAATGAAGTGAAAATGGCAAGAAAGTGAGAATTTTCTGGTTTCCCAGTGCATATTAAATTTTGTTTATACTATACTGTAGTCTAGTAAGTGTTCATAGCATTATGCTTTAAAAATAATGTGCATACTTTAAAAAAAGACTGTATTGCTAAAAATTGCTAATGATCACCTGAACTTTCAACAACTTACAATCTTTTTCCTGGTGGAGGGTCTCGCCTTGATGTTGATGGCTGTTGACTAATCAGGTGAAGGTTGAGGAGGCTGCAAGAATTTCTTAAAAAAGACAACAGCCCCAACAACCAGAAGTTTGCCTTATCAATTGGCTCTTCCTTCCATGAAAGATTTATCTGCAGCATGTGGTATTCGATAGCATTTTACCCACCATAGAGCTTCTTTCAATATTGGAGTCAAGCCCTTCAGACTCTGCTGCTGCTTTATCAACTAAGTTTATGTAATATTCTGTGTTGTTATTTTAACAATGTTCACAGCATCATCATCGGGAGTAGACTCCATCTCAACAAACCGCTTTCTTTGCCCATTCATAAGAAACAACTACTCATCCATTAAAGTTTTATCATGTGATTGCAACAATTCAGTCACATCTTCAGGCTCCATGTCTAATTCTAGTTCTCTTGCTATTTTCATCATATCTGCAGTTACCTCCTCCACTGTGGTCTTAAAACCCTCCAAGTCCTTCGTGGGGGTTAGGATCATTTCTTCCACACTACTGTTGATCTTTTGACCTTCTTCCTTGAAATACAAATGTTCTTAATGCCACCTAGAATGATGAATCCTTTCCCAAAGGTTTTCAATTTATTTTTCTCATGTTAATCAGAAGAATCATTATCTATGGAAGCTAAGACTAACAAAATATATTTCTTAAGTAATAAGATTTGAAAGATGAAATTACTCCTTGATTTATGGGCTGCAGAATGGATGGTGTGTTAGTGGGTATAAAAATAACACTAATCTCTATCAGAGCTCTTGGATGACTAGGTGCATTGTCAGTGAGCAGTAATATTTTGAAAATAATTTTTTTTCTTAGCAGTAGGTCTCAACAGTGGGCTTAAAATATTCAGTAAACAGATGTGTCATCAAGGCATTGTTGTTCCATTAATAGAGCACAGGCAAAGTAGATTTAGCATCATTCTTAAGGGCCCTACGATTTTCAGAATGTTCAATAAACCTTGGCTTCATCTTATAGTCACCAGCTGCCTTAGCCCCTAAAAGGAGAGTCAGCCTGTTCTTTGAAGCTTTGAAGCCAGGCATTGACTTCTCCTCTGTAGCTATGAAAGTCCTAAATGCTATCTTCCTCCAATTTAAAACTGTTTCATCTACATGGAAAATCTGTTGTTTAGTGCAGCCACCTTCCATTACCTTAGCTAGATCTTCTGGATACCTTGCTGCAGCTTCTCCATCAGCACTTTCTGCTTCACCTTTCTGCTGCACTTTTATGTTATGGAGATGGCTCCTTTCCTTAAACCTCATAAACCCATCTCTGCTAGCTTCAAACTTTTCTTCTGCAGCTTCCTAACCTCTCTTAGCCTTCATAAAATTGATGAGCATTAGAAGCTTGCTCTGGTTTAGGCTTTGGCTTAAGGAAATATTGTGGCTGGTTTGATCTTTTATCCAGAACCACTAAAACTGTCTCCATATTAGCAATAAGGCTGGTTCCTTTTCCCATCATTCATGTGTTCACTGGAGTAGTACTTTTAATGACCTTCAAGAACTTTTCCTTTGCAGTCACAGCTTGGCAACTGTTTGTTATAAGAGGCCCAGTTTTCAGCCTGTGTCAGTTTTTGACATGCTTTCCTCACTAAGCTTAATCATTTCTAGCTTTTGTTTTAAAGTAAGAGATGTGCAACTCTTCTTTCCATTTGAACACTTAGAGGCCATTGAAGGGTTAATAATTGGCCTAATTCCAATAATGTTGTGTCTCAGGGAATGGAGAGCCCCAAGGAGAGGGAGAGCATGGGGAATTGCCAGTTGGTGGAGTGGTTAGAACACATACAACATATATTACTTGATCATCACCTTATATGAGCAGGGATTGTAGCACCCAAAAAACAATCATAATAGTAACATAAAAGATTACTGAACACAGATCACCATAACAGATATAATAGTGATGAAAAAGTTTGGAATATTGCCAGGATTACCAAAATGTGACTGACACAGAGACACAAAGTGAACACTTGCTGTTGGAAAAAATAGCACCAACAGACTTGCTTGATACAAGGTTGCCACAAACCTTCAATCTGTGAAAAACACAGTATCTATGAAGCGTAATGAAGTGAACTGCAATAAAATGAGGTATGCCTGTATTTACAATTAAAATTATGCCCCCAAAGACCTTTTACTAGGAGATTATAAGTTAGTATAATGTTTATTAAGTTACTATGATAAAGACATAATAATTCAGGATGGCAAGCCTATTTCTTCATTGTAAGAGGCCTTTTCTACCTTTTATTGGCCATGCTGAAGGGAAAGACCTTAATACAGAATATTTAATAAACCATAAATTGTTTCACTAGACCGAATTTGTATCAGATAAAAGTCTGCTCTTAAAATGCAGTGAAGTATTTTATCTTACTAGTGAACATTTCATGTTCCAGGCCAAAACTTACCCCCAAGTCTTAAATGGAAAGTAATGCTAATACTTTCAGATCACTTTCCAGCATATTTGTATGTGGTTCACTTTTTGCCCTTGGGTTGAATAATTTTTTTCTCTCTTTCTTTTCTTCCTTTCTTTTTTTTTCTTTTCTCCACTCTCTGTCTGTCTCTCCTTCTCTCTCTAAGAAACCTACAGCATAACCAGGCAATTGAGAGTTATTCGTTATTTTTCCATCCTGTTAGATGATGAACATACACAGGCTCACAAAATAGCAAATTTTTGTTGAACAACATACTTCCGACACTCTCCTCAACCCCCTTCAATTCAACTTCCACCCCTGTCATTCCTGAAATGGCTCCTGCTAAGGTCACCAGTCATCCTTAAGGCCCCAAACTTAAAGGATACTGTTCAGCTTTCATTTACTCGATTTCTCAGCAGATTTCACAACAATCTATCTATCCTTAAAACAACCTTTTCCCTTGTCTTCTGGAACAAAGCCGTTCTCCTAGGCTTTCTCCTGTCCTCCCCTTTGAGTCCTTTTGTAGGCTCATTTGACTCTACCTGATCTCTAAGTATTGGAGCTGTGAAGGCTTGCTTCTGGACTCCTTTCTCCTTCCCTCTTCTCTGTCTCACAGCTGCAATTGTCTTCAATATGTCAATGGTTCTCAAATGTATTCACCTAAACGATTCTCTTCAGTCTCAGACCTGTATATCTGGTGCACTTGATATTTCCTCCTGGAGGTCTCACAAGTACCCTAAATACAACATGGCCAGAACCTAACTTATGATTTCATCTGTAACCTCTTTTAGTGCTCCCTACCACAGTAAGTGATATCATATTGTTCACAGATAACTATACCACATCAATCTCCTGGTCAGAACCCTTGCATGCATCTTGTTCTTTTCTCACTTAACTTCTTTGTGTATATTTATCTCTCCCTGGAGTGCTTCCAGTCTCTGCATTTCACTTAGTAAGTTTCTACTCATCAGATTTCATCTCTACTGCCATGGTCTCACAGAAACCTCCATGTTGCCTACACTACAAATTTATAATTTACTCTCATAAATCCCTTTAAAAAATTTTTTTTACCTTTGTAGAATTTACCAGGTTTACCACTTTCTAATTCCAGAGTTATTTGCTTATCATTTGTCTATAAGCTGTCAGTGCAGAGACCACTTCTATTCTGCTGATTTTGGCATACCTAGTGCTGATAGTCGTGCCTAGCACATATTTGACACCTAATATTTACTTATTTGATCAGTGGAGAGGCTACTTTCTATTTTGGTTTCTGATTCATGCAAAAGAAAAAAGTTAATTTTATTATACCACAAATTTTTATATACATACCAATTTGTCAAACATGAGCTCGTTAGGGAATGCACTAAAATAGCTTTACCCAATGAAGCGAAAAGACATTAAACCTAGATAGCATCCAACCTAGACTTTCCTCTGAGATACAAGTACATTTTTTCAGAGTCTGTAGGGAACTGACTGGTGCTTTTATTATTGCTACTTTTCTGTGATCTATAAAATCATCGTATGATGGGGAAGGGCAGTGGGTGTAGTGTGAGTGATGAAGAACTTGGGTGGAGTGGGCAGTGTTCAGCTCCCAGCTCCTCCACCCCTCACTGTAAGGTAGTAGTAGTAGTAGTAGTAATGGTCCTCAGGTGCTGGCTGTGAGGGACACGTGTGCAGAGCTTTCAGTGGTGGGCCTCGAATAGGAAATATGCTGGTGCCACTAGGGGAAAAGAACAGGTGGTTATGTAAAAAGCACTTTACAATTTTCCCTTCACCCAATCTGAAATGAAACAGTGTCCAAACTCTAGTCTGTGGATCATATTGCTGGAAAATTCAAGGACTAGGAGGCACAATCTGCAGGTGTTTCCTTTCAGATTTTTGCCTTCAGGAAGAAATGAAAGGTAAATAAAAATTATGGTTATTCCACTGGCACCAGAGTAATATGTATGCATTTTTAGGTAGCTGCATTTTAGTTAAAGCTATGCAGGATGAGAGTAGAAATGAAAATATTATATAAGAGAACTATCTTTTCTGCATTTCCTGCTTATTTTAATAGCTATCTCCAATGTGGGTTTAATATTCAGAATTTTAATTCTTGTAATAAAACCTCAGTGAAGAGAGAATGGACTCCAGTATTTCAAAAACCTCTGGTGTAGCTGGTCTTGAAGTTTTGTCTGTCTTCGTTTTCAAGGTAAGGGATCTGTTTTTGTTCTGTTTATTTTATTTTAGTCATGCCATGAGGAAATGAGGTATATAAGTTAATTATTTTAATCCCAATAAAATGATAACAAATTGTAACTACATGATACCCTCCCCAACTGGCCAATTTATTTAAACACTATATAAGCTAGATTTTTTCCCCCTTTGGCAAGTTGTAAACAAAAGGCCTAAATTGTTCCTCATGGAAATGGATTATTCTAAAATCATGCTATCCTAGAGAAAATCTGAAATTGAATAAGATACAAAATCTCATTCGATTCTATCCCATAAGTCTTGTCTACATTTATATAATTTCCAAAGAGTTAAAACAGTTGTTGAAAGCCATAAGAAATGATGCAAAGTTACTACAGCATTGCCATTTTTATCCCTCAGGGACAATTTCTTTCATGAATCTCATATTTGGTGTAACATCTCATAAGATTTTGGGAGAACCTCCTATCAAATAATTGTTATCTCTAGGAGACATAGGTTTTCAAATTGGCGTCATGTATGTATCACAAAGGACCCAATCATTTAATTTTCCAGGTGTAACATTATTAAATAAAACAAGCAACCACAGAAACAAACAGAACTCACTTTCCCCATATATTTTTTGTACTGGGTTGAATTGTGTCAAAATTCATATCCACCAGAATCTCAGAATGTGACCTTATTTGGAAAAAAGGTCTTTGCAGATGTAGGTTAGGTTAACATGAGGTCATATTGGATTAGGGCAGGCCCTAAACCTAATGACAGGTGTGTTGATAAGAGAAGAAAGAGGAACAGGCAGACACAGAGACACAGACATAAGGGAAGAAGGTCCTGTGAAGGAGGAGGCAGAGACTGTGTGGTTCAGCTACAAACCAAGGAACACCAGGACTGCCAGGAGGCCCCAGATGCTAGGAGAAGGCAAGGAAAGAATCTTCCCTAGAACCTTCAGTGGGATGCTGGCCTTGCCAACATCTTGATTTCAGACATCTAGTCCCCGGGAACTGGGATGCGATAAATGTTGTTTTAAGCTATCTTCTTTGTGGTAATTTACTATGGCAGTTCTAGGAAACTAACACAATTTCTCAAGCTCTTTCCACATCTTCTGCATTTCACAGTTGAATTTTGTTAAAGGAATTGTGGAATTGCCTCCATTTGATGTTTCTTCTTTATCACATGACATTCACTCCTCAGGCACTGCGATCTGGGTTCTACCCTCATCATGCCACATTAATTCTTTGGCCAAGTTTACCAATAACCCCTCATAGCCGACTCCAGTGGATACCCCTTGGCCTTTGTATTATTTTAGTCTCCATGACATTGGGCAGTCTTTACCACTTCCTCCCTGACCTCTGTGACTCTGCAGCCATACAATTTTATTTCTGCCCTCATGTCCACTCCATCTTAGGGATTGTTCAAGCTCCTTTTCTTGTACTGCACCTTCAGTATTGGGATTTGTCAGGATTCTTCCATGATACCTCTTCTCCCTCTGAGTACTCTGTCTGGATGGTTTCATTCACACACATTTATTTGCTAATGTTTTCTAAATCTGTCCTAAGACCAGCTCTTCCTCTGGAGCTTCAGAGTTCTCATCAACTCCATAAGTTAAGTTTGGGGGCTGGTGGGGGGACTTCACAAGTTAAATGCCTCACGGTCCCTCAAAATCAACGTGTTCAAAACTGGAATCAATATTTTCTCTCTCAGGCCTGGTCCTCTTTTCTTGTCTGTGTCCCAGACTGCAGCACCAGCTTCTTCCCAATTAGTAAGATCAGAAACTTGGGTGACATCTTTGCTTCTCTCTTCTGCTCATAACCTGAAATCTGTCTCTGTTTTCATCCTTGCTCACAAATCTATACGCCTGTCTGCTGCTCTCTCTCCCCTCACTTTCTGCAAGAGTGTACTGTCTAGTAGCCTCCTCCCTCTTGTTCTTTCTTCACACACCCAGGAGTGTTCTTTGAGAAATGTACATTTGCTTGTGTGACCCCTGAGCTTAAAATCTGCAATATCTTCCCTAACTTTGTAGGATAAAGTCCAGAGTGTTTGAAAAGGCTTAGTATGACATGCCCCTTTTTGTCAAGCCAAATGGAAAGCCTTTCCCTTGTCTTTCAAGCAGGCCATGTAGTCTCTGAACTTGGATGAGATGTCACTGTTGGGAAGCTTCAATAACCCCAACCCTCCTTCATCCCCTTCCATGGCACTCATCCCACTGTCTTTAGCTCTCTGCTTTCCTATTGGTCCCCCGAAGGGTGAGAAGCTTGTCCATCTTGCTTAACCATGAATCTCTGGTGCTGGGTAGGGTGCCTGGAGTAGAGAGGCTCAGTGAATTACTGAATCCCCATAAATGAGAAAACCAAGGCTCGTAATATTTAAGCCATTTGGCTAAGCAAATGCAGCCCAGGGTCAGATTTTTCTAGTGCTTTTTTCATTCTTATATATTTCCTTTTTTTCTGAAAAAAACTTGCCTTATGTAAAATTAAAGCATAATTGTTGGAAAACATCACTTCTACAGGATCATACCCACAATTTAGACCAAATGATGAAACTAAGAGCAGCTTAGTTATAAATGATACAATTAATTACCAATTTGAAATGAGCTCTTTCTTCTAACCACTGCGTTACTTCCTTGGCTTTTCCATGGGTGAACGCAATCACTTTTTACAGCTTTTAACTTTCTCCCACAGCTTATACTCAGCTGCTGGTTAGCCCTCAGGTGTCAATGCCGCATTCTTCTCTTTGCTCACTCTGAGCATGAGTGGTGCCCTCAAGATGCCTCCTGCTCATTTTTAGCTTAATCCGCCCATTTGTAAGCTCTCTCTCCTCTGAACTCTCACTCACCTTGCCAGCCTCTGAGCTGCCTTTGAAGAGGAATGCATGTCATGGTTCTGAATCTGCTCCAGCTGTTCCTAATTCTTTTCTTCCCAGCCCACCCCTGTCTCAGAGCTGTGCTTGCCTCTCAAAAGAGAGGCTATGTTGGGGAGAAGGGGGGTGCCTGAGCCCCACTCTGTCAAGAAAACTTTCTTTCCCTTCCAGGCCTCAGAAAACTGCTGACCTAGTAGCTGATGCAAATTAGTTGTCTTTGTTTAGTGTTTTTTTGTCATTGTTTCATCAAAAATAAAAATTATTCATATTCACTAAAGAAAAATTTGACAGTAGAGAAAATCAGGAAAAACTCCATAGCACATAGAGTTTCATTAACCAATCACCACTGCCATTAAGATTTTGATATATTTCCTTTTAGTCCTTTTACTTATGTGAAACTTTAATTTGAACACTTATCCTATTACACATATAATTTACATCTTTTATTTTCACTTAACAATATTATAGTCTATTTTGCATAATACATCATGGACTGGGCAGGTATACCAGAAAATAATTAATCTTCTTCGGTTACACTTTTAAGTTGTTTCCATTGTAACTACGAAAAATAAAAGAATGAATCTGATTCACATATAGGAAAACCAACCAACCAACCAACCAATAAGCCTGAGAAAAACTGTGCCTAGTATCTTGTCTCTATTTAGAATGGTTCCCTTAAGATTTATATCCAGAAGTGAAATTACCAAGTACAAGGGGATAACTGCTTCCTCAAATTGCTTTCCAAACATATACAAATTTATACTGCAACTGGCTATGTATGAGAGTCTCTATTTCATCCATCCTTGACAGGCTGTGCTTATACATTTCTCTTTCTCCCTAATTTCACAGGTCAGTTATCAAATCATTTTCTTTGATTCCTAGAGAAGCTGAATATTTTCATAAATGGTAGTATATTAATTGTATTTTCTTCTGTGAATTTCTTTTAATGTCCTTTGATCATTCAGGTATTTGATACTTTTTACTTCTTTTATCTGGTTTATAGCTCTTTATTTAATAAAGAATTTGACTCTCATATTTGCTGCAAATATATTCTGCTTTGGGCATTTGTTTTCAATGTTTTACCCATAGATTTTAATTTTTTTATGTAATTAAAACTTTTTTATTTGTAATTATGTTTTAGCCTAAAATTATTTACTTCTCATTACCTGTCTGCCCTTCCCTCATTACTCCCCTTAAACATTTAATAAGATGCACTTCCATGTTATCTTCTAAGATTTTATGCTTAATATTTTTCACATATAACTCTTTAACACATATGAGGCTTATGCTGGTATATGAAGTAAGGTGAGAATCTGTATTTTTTTCCCAAATTTTGTAATCAAATGAACCCAAACCATTCCTAGAACACTCTTTTCCTTATCCATTGATTTGTAATCTTTCATTAATCATATTTTCATTTCTCAAATATGTTGGGATTTATTGTTGGGCAATCTATTATGTTCCATTATCTATAGCCATTTTTGTACCGATAGTATTTAATACATTTAAACTTTATAATATGTTTAAGACTTCTGATAAAAGTTTATACTTATTTTTACAGAGTTTTCATAAAGCTCCCTTTAATTTTGAACTAGATTAAATCTGTATATTTATTGGGGATGAGAGAGTTGCCATACTTAAAAATTTTGCCTTTCCTTCCAGATCACAAAAAGTCTTCTGAGTTATATGTGTTAATATTATCCCTGAATTTTTACTATTTTTTTTTTGTGGATACTATTAATCTAGTTTCTTTTTCCATTATATGTTAAAACTTTATTTCAGTTCTATAAAAATACTATAAAATTTATGTATTTATTTTGAGTTGGCCCCTCGTTTAAAAAAAAAAATTCAGTTTTTTCTATTCTCTCATTCAACAACAATCAACACAAAAGACTCTGTGACCAAATGTGTGGGAGTTTCTCCCCACCACCAAGCAAAAAATCAGTTCTGCAGTGAACACCAGCTGGGTGTTCTCTCATTCAATTCTGACACTAACCACCTGGAGATAGCATCAGATTCCATTGGTGAAAGGCTCAATCCCACAAGATTGCCATCCACTTCTAAAACCACTCACAGGCCCCAGGTTGTTTTACCTGTGTTTCTGACTGACATGCTGTAAACTGGGGTTCCCACAACCTTCTCCTTGGGTTTGATGAATTTACTAGAGCGAGGATCACAGAACTCAGGGAAACATTTATGGTTACTGGTTGATTACAATAGGTATTACAAAAGATACAGATGAAAGGATGAATAGGGTGAGGTATGGAAGTATCCTGAGTGCAAGAGCTTCTGTCCCCATGGAGTTGGGGTGCACCACCCTCCAGGAACCTCCACATGTCCTACTGTCAAGAGCTCCTCGAACTCATTCTTTTCGGGTTTCTATGGAAGCTTTATTATAGAGATAGGAATGATTAAATCATTGCCCACTGGTGATCAATCCAGCCATCAGATCCTCTTCCATCCTTGAAGGTTGGGGGTATGACTGAAAGTCCAGCCCCCATCCTGAAGCTACTTAGGATCTGCCAACCTCCAGGCAACTCATTAGCATACAAAAACACACATCACTTTAAGGATTCCAAATATTTCAGGAGTTGGATGCCAGGAGACTGGACAAAGACTAGATGTATATTTCATAATATCACAGCCCCAATTCACAAAATGAATTTTAAAAGTTGTTTCTAATGATTCCTTTCTCTGATATATGATCTTACCGCCTAATAATAATTTTGTCTCTCTATACCAATATTTTTTATTTTTTTGCATCTAATAGCATTTTTCAAACCTTTCATATTAAAAACAACAATAGTAGTCAGCATTACATTGTGATTGTAATAAAATGACTCTAGTCTGTTTTCATGCTGCTGATAAAGACATACCTGAGACCGGGCAATTTACAAAGGAAAGAGGTTTAATGGAGAACTCACAGTTCCACGTGGCTAGGGAAGCCTCACAATCATGGTGGAAGGCAAGGAGGCGCAAGTCACACCTTACGTGGATGGTGGCAGCCAAAGAAAGAGGTGGTGCAGGCAAACTCCCATTTTTAAAATCATCAGATATTGTGAGACTTATTCACTATAAGAACAGCACAGGAAAGACCCGCCCCCTTAATTTAATCATCTCCATCTGGGTCCCTACCACAACACGTGGGAATTATGGGAGCTACAAGATGAGATTTGGGTGTGGACAGAGCCAAACCATATTAATGGCTCTAAATGTTTGCTGCTAATATTTTATTGATTACTGGCTTGAAAATAAAATTGCTTGTTATTTGAGACAATATTAATCTATTTTAATTTTTAAAAGAGTTTTGAATTATAGATTTGGAGATATTTATTAAAATATTTTTTCTAAATGCCAAATATTTTTCATAAATCTTTTAAAATGACCTTATTTAAGAAATTCAGCCTACTCATATAAAGTAACATATCCTATACCCTGATTTTCAACCTCTTGAATGTTTAAAATAAATATTTCTTAGTCATGACAGATTATACTTTTAACATTATACTGAAAATTTTGTTAAGGATGTTTATTTCTCTATTAACAACTGCTATTGACTTATACTATTATTTGGTGTTTATTTTTGTTAGATTTAATTTCACAAAAATATTGGCTTGGTAAAATTAGGTGGGAATGATTTCATTCATCTATATGTCCACAAAATATTTTTTTATGTCTATACACATATTTATATATTATGTATCTGTATACATATTCTTTTATATATCTTTATATACATATATATAGAAAGAGACAGAGAGAGAAAAGAAGATAAAAATATGCAAAATTCAGTGTCGGAAGTATCCATGGGGAAAGAGTTTCTGGTTAATGATTGTAATTTTCTTTCTTAAATATTAGGTCTTCCAGTGAGCTAAGTCATGTTTACTACATCCTTTAGATTCATGGGATTCTTGTTATTCAAATATATTTTTCATCACTATTTTGTGTAGCAAATACCTAATGATATATTTATGCATTTTTTTTATTATTGTACTTTAAGTTTTAGGGTACATGTGCACAATGTGCAGGTTTGTTACATATGTATCCATGTGCCATGTTGGTGTGCTGCACCCATTAACTTGTCATTTAGCATCAGGTGTATCTCCTAATGCCATCCCTCCCCCATTGCCCCACCGCACAACAGTCCCCGGAGTGTGATGTTACCCTTCCCGTGTCCATGTGCTCTCATTGTTCAATTCCCACCTATGAGTGAGAACATGCAGTGTTTGGTTTTTTGTCCTTGCGATAGTTTACTGAGAATGATGTTTTCCAGTTTCATCCATGTCCCTACAAAGGACATGAGCTCATCCTTTTTTATGGCTGCATAGTATTCCATGGTGTATATGTGCCACATTTTCTTAATCCAGTCTATCGTTGTTGGGTTGTTGGACATTTGGGTTGGTTCCAAGTCTTTGCTATTGTGAATAGTGCTGCAATAAACATATGTGTGCATGTGTCTTTATAGCAGCATGATTTATAGTCCTTTGGGTATATACCCAGTAATGGGATGGCTGGGTCAAATGGTATTTCTAATTCTAGATCCCTGAGGAATTGCAATGGTTGAACTAGTTTACAGTCTCACCAACAGTGTAAAAGTGTTCCTATTTCTCCACATCCTCTCCAGCACATGTTTCCTGACTTTTTAATGATGGCCATTCTAACTGGTATGAAATGGTATCTCATTGTGGTTTTGATTTGCATTTCTCTGATGGCCAGTGATGATGAGCATTTTTGCATGTGTTTTTTGGCTGCATAAATGTCTTCTTTTGAGAAGTGTCTGTTTATGTCGTTTGCCCACTTTTTGATGGGGTTGTTTGTTTTTTTCTTCTAAATTTGTTTGTGTTCATTGTAGATTCTGGATACTAGCCCTTTGTCAGGTGAGTAGTTGCGAAAATTTTCTCCCATTTTGTAGGTTGCCTGTTCACTCTGATGGTAGTTTCTTTTGTGTGCAGAAGCTCTTTAGTTTAATTAGATCCCGTTCGTCATTTTGGCTTTTGTTGCCATTGCTTTTGGTGTTTTAGACATGAAGTCCTTGCCCTTGCCTATGTCCTGAATGGTAATGCCTAGGTTTTCTTCTAGGGTTTTTATGGTTTTAGGTCTAACATTTAAGTCTTTAATCCATCTTGAATTAATTTTTGTATAAGATGTAAGGAAGGGATCCAGTTTCAGCTTTCTACATGTGGCTAGCCAGTTTTCCCAGCACCATTTATTAAATAGGGAATCCTTTCCCCATTGCTTGTTTTTGTCAGGTTTGTCAAAGATCAGATAGTTGTAGATATGCGGTGTTATTTCTGAGGGCTCTGTTCTGTTCCATTGATTTGTATCTCTGTTTTGGTACCAGTACCATGCTGTTTTGGTTACTGTAGCCTTGTAGTATAGTTTGAAGTCAGGTAGTGTGATGCCTCCGGCTTTGTTCTTTTGCCTTAGGATTGACTTGGCAATGAGGGCTCTTTTTTGGTTCCATATGAACTTTAAAGTATTTTTTTCCAATTCTGTGAAGAAAGTCATTGGTAGCTTGATGGGGATGGCATTGAATCTATAAATTACCTTGGGCAGTATGGCCATTTTCACGATATTGATTCTTCCAACCCATGAGCATGGAATGTTCTTTCATTTGTTTGTATCCTCTTTTATTTCATTGAGCAGTGGTTTGTAGTTCTCCTTGAAGATGTCCTTCACATCCCTTGTAAGTTGGATTCCTAGGTATTTTATTCTCTTTGAAGCAATTGTGAATGGTAGTTCACTCATGATTTGGATCTCTGTTTGTCTGTTATTGGTGTATATGAAAGCTTGAGACTCCATCTCAAAAAAAAAAAAAAAAAAGAAAGCTTGTGATTTTTGTACATTGATTTTGTATCCTGAGACTTTGCTGAAGTTGCTTATCAGCTTAAGGAGATTTTGGGCTGAGACATTTGGGGTTTTCTAGATATACAATCATGTCATCTGCAAACAGGGACAATTTGACTTCCTCTTTTCCTAATAGAATACCCTTTATTTCCTTCTCCTGCTTGATTGCCCTGGCCGGAACTTCCAACACTATGTTGAATAGGAGTGGTGTCTTGTGCCAGTTTTTGAAGGGAATGCTTCCAGTTTTTGCCCATTCAGTATGATATTGGCTGTGGGTTTGTCATAGATAGCTCTTATTATTTTGAGATATGTCCCGTCAATACCTAATTTATTGAGAGTTTTTAGCATGAAAAGTTGTTGAATTTTGTCAAAGGCCTTTTCTGCATCTATTGAGATAATCCTGTGGTTTTTGTCTTTGGTTCTGTTTATATGCTGGATTACATTTATTGATTTGCGTATGTTGAACCAGCCTTGCATCCCAGGGATGAAGCCCACTTGATCATGGTGGATAAGCTTTTTGATGTGCTGCTGGATTTGGTTTGCCAGTATTTTATTGAGGATTTTTGCATCGATGTTCATCAAGGATATTGGTCTAAAATTCTCTTTTTTGGTTGTGTCTCTGCCAGGCTTTGGTATCAGGATGATGCTGGCCTCATAAAATAAGTTATGGAGGATTCCCTCTTTTTCTATTGATTGGAATAGTTTCAGAAAGAATGGTAACAGTTCCTCCTTGTACCCCTGGTAGAATTTGGCTGTGAATCCATCAGGTCCTGGACTCTTTTTGGTTGGTAAGCTATTGATTATTGCCACAATTTCAGAGCCTGTTATTGGTCTATTCAGAGATTCAACTTCTTTCTGGTTTAGTCTTGGGAGGGTGTATGTGTTGAGGAATTTATCCATTTCTTCTAGATTTTCTAGTTTATTTGCATGGAGGTGTTTGTAGTATTCTGTGATGGTAGTTTGTATATCTGTGGGATCAGTGGTGATATCCCCTTTATCATTTTTGATTGCATCTATTTGATTCTTCTCTCTTTTCTTCTTTATTAGTCTTGCTAGCAGTCTATCAATTTTGTTGATCTTTTCAAAAAACCAGCTCCTGGATTCATTAATTTTTTGAAGGGTTTTTTGTGTCTCTATTTCGTTCAGTTCTGTTCTGATTTTAGTTATTTCTTGCCTTCTGTTAGCTTTTGAATGTGTTTGCTCTTGCTTTTCTAGTTCTTTTAATTGTGATGTTAGGGTGTCAATTTTGGATCTTTCCTGCTTTCTCTTGTGGGCATTTAGTGCTATAAATTTCCCTCTACACACTGCTTTGAATGTGTCCCAGAGATTCTGGTATGTTGTGTCTTTGTTCTCGTTGGTTTCAAAGAACATCTTTATTTCTGCCTTCGTTTCGTTATGTACCCAGTAGTCATTCAGGAGCAGGTTGTTCAGTTTCCATGTAGTTGAGCAGTTTTGAGTGAGTTTCTTAATCCTGAGTTCTAGTTTGATTGCCCTGTGATCTGAAAGACAGTTTGTTATAATTTCTGTTCTTTTACATTTGCTGAGGAGAGCTTTACTTCCAACTATGTGGTCAATTTTGGAATAGGTGTGGTGTGGTGCTGAAAAAAATGCATATTCTGTTGATTTGGGGTGGAGAATTCTGTAGATGTCTATTCGGTCCGCTTAGTGCAGAGGTGAGTTGAATTCCTGAATATCCTTGTTAACTTTCTGTCTCATTGATCTGTCTAATGTTGACAGTGGGGTGTTAAAGTCTCTCATTATTATTGTGTGGGAGTCTAAGTCTCTTTGTAGGTCACTCAGGACTTGATTTATGAATCTGGGTGCTCCTGTATTGGGTGCATATATATTTAGGATAGTTAGCTCTTATTGTTGAATTGATCCCTTTACCATTATGTAATGGCCTTCTTTGTCTCTTTTGATCTTTGTTGGCTTAAAGTCTGTTTTATCAGAGACTAGGATTGCAACCCCTGCCTTTTTTTTTTTTTTGCATTTGCTTGGTAGATCTTCCTCCACCCTTTTGTTTTGAGTCTATGTGTGTCTCTGTACATGAGATGGGTTTCCTGAATACTGCACACTGATGGATCTTGACTCTTTATCCAATTTGCCAGTCTGTGCCTTTTAATTGGAGCATTTAGTCCATTTACATTCAAAGTTAATATTGTTATGTGTGAATTTGATCCTGTCATTAAGATGTTAGCTGGTTATTTTGCTCGTTAGTTGATGCAGTTTCTTCCTAGCTTCCATGGTCTTTACAATTTGGCATGATTTTGCAGTGGCTAGTTTCGTTGTTCCTTTCCATGTTTAGTGCTTCCTTCAGGAGCTCTTTTAGGGCAGGCCTGGTGGTGACAGAATCTCTCAGCATTTGCTTGTCTGTAAAGGATTTTATTTCTCCTTCACTTATGAAGCTTAGTTTGGCTGTATATGAAATTCTGGGTTGAAAATTCTTTTCTTTAAGAATGTTGAATATTGGCCCCCACTCTCTTCTGGCTTGTATAGTTTCTGCCGAGAGATCCGCTGTTAGTCTGATGGGCTTCCCTTTGTGGGTAACCTGACCTTTCTCTCTGGTGGCCCTTAACATTTTTTCCTTCATTTCAACTTTGGTGAATCTGTCAATTATGTGTCTTGGAGTTGCTCTTCTTGAGGAGTATCTTTGTGGCGTTCTCCGTATTTCCTGAATCTGAATGTTGGCCTGCCTTGCTAGATTGGGGAAGTTCTCCTGGATAATATCCTGCAGAGTGTTTTCCAACTTGGTTCCATTCTCCCCGTCACTTTCAGGTACACCAATCAGATGTGGATTTGGTCTTTTCACATAGTCCCATATTTCTTGGAGGCTTTGTTCATTTCTTTTTATTCTTTTTTCTCTAAACTTCCCTTCTCGCTTCATTTCATTCATTTCATCTTCCATCGCTGATACCCTTTCTTCCAGTTGATTGCATGGGCTCCTGAGACTTCTGCATTCTTCAGATAGTTCTTGAACCTTGGCTTTCAGCTCCATCACCTCCTTTAACCACTTCTCTGTATTGGTTATTCTAGCTATACATTCGTCTAATTCTTTTTCAAAGTTTTTAACTTCTTTGCCTTTGGCTTGTATTTCCTCCTGTAGGTCGGAGTAGTTTGATCGTCTGAAGCCTTCTTCTCTCAACTCGTCAAAGTCATTCTCTGTCCAGCTTTGTTCCATTGCTGGTGAGGAACTGCATTCCTTTGGAGGAGGAGAGGTGCTCTGCTTTTTAGAGTTTCCAGTTTTTCTGCCCTGTTTTCTCCCCATCTTTGTAGTTTTTTTCTACTTTTGGTCTTTTATGATGGTGATGTACAGATGGGTTTTTGGTGTGGGTGTCCTTTCTGTTTGTTACTTTTCCTTCTAACAGACAGGACCCTCAGCTGCAGGTCTGTTGGAGTTTGCTAGAGGTCCACTCCAGACCCTGTTTGCCTGGGTGTCAGCAGTGGTGGCTGCAGAACAGCAGATTTTCATGAACCACAAATGCTGCTGCCTGATCGTTCCTCTGGAAGTTTTGTCTCAGAGGAGTATCCGGCCATATGAGGTGTCAGTCTGTCCCTACTGGGGGGTGCCTCCCAGTTAGGCTGCTCGGGGGTCAGGGATCCACTTGAAGAGGCAGTCTGCCCATTCTCAGATCTCCAGCTGCGTGCTGGGAGAACCACTACTCTCTTCAAAGCTGTCAGACAGGGACATTTAAGTCTTCAGAGGTTACTGCTGTCTTTTTGTTTGTCTGTGTCCTGCACCCACAAGTGGAGCCTATAGAGGCAGGCAGGCCTCCTTGAGCTGTGGTGGGCTCCACCCAGTTGGAGCTTCCTGGCTGCTTTGTTTACCTAATCAAGCCTGGCCTGTGGCCGGCGCCCCTCCCCCAGCCTGGCTGCCACCTTGCAGTTTAATCTCAGACTGCTGTGGTAGCAATCAGTAAGACTCTGTGGGCGTAGGACCCTCCTAGCCAGATGCGGGATATAATCTCCTGGTGTGCTGTTTTTTAAGCCTGTCGAAAAAGTGCAGTATTTGGGTGGGAGTGACCCGATTTCCCAGGTGCCGTCTGTCACCCCTTACTTTGACTAGGAAAGGGAACTCCCTGACCCCTTGCGCTTCCCGAGTGAGGCAATGCCTCGCCCTGCTTCGGCTCGTGCACGGTGCGCTGCACCCACTGTCCTGTGCCCACTGTCTGGCACTCCCTAGTGAGACGAACCCGCTACCTCAGATCAAAATGCAGAAATCACCCGTCTCCTGCATTGCTCACGCTGGGAGCTATAGGCCAGAGCTGTTCCTATTCGGCCCCACAAAATATTTATGTAGCATAGAATTTATATATTCTCTGGCAATTTTAGATAATTTTATCCTTAAAACCACCCAGCCATGGAGTCACGATGTTTTCATTTTCTTTGTGAATTTTATTTCCTCAAAAATCACAGACTGTTTTAAATTTTATTAAATAATATTATTTATAGAGATTATTTCTTTAATATTTTAGTTGATGTGTGTTTTAGCTTATTTATATTGACTTAAGTTTTATTTATTTGCTTTTTATTTATATTGCTTTTTCCTTATTTTCCTCAGAGGCCCACTAATAATTTATTTGAAAAATATTTTATTTAGTTATTCCATGTTTACTTATTTCAATATAGTCATTTCTATTTTATATAGTAGTTTATTTCTATCTGTCTTCCTTAGGATTCTTGATTCTAACAGCTTGAGTTAATGCTTATTTTATTTCTTCTTTATCTCTTTTGAGATAAAAGATTGCATTTGTATTTTAATTGTTGTCTAAGTAGAATACTATTTTATTTTTACTCTTTACCTGAATCAATGATTATCTTTTCCGTAGTTGTGATTAACATTTTTGTTATTATTGGTTTGAATTTTTATTTATAATTTCCACTATTTCTTGTAATGTGGTTAGAAACTGCACTAGCTAGTCTAATAAAAAAAGAGAAAAGATCAAAATAAACACAATCAGAAATGACAAAGGGGAAATTACCACCAACCCCACAGAAATACAATAAAGCCCTCAAAGACTATTATGAGCACCTCTATGGGCACGCAAACTAGAAAACCTAGAAGAAATGGATACATTGGATAAACTCCTGGAAATATACAATCTCCCTATATTGAACCAGGAAGAAATTGAAACCCTGAACAGACCAATAATGAGTTCCAAAATTGAATCAGTAATAAAAAAAAACCTATCAACCAGAAAAAGTACTGGACCAGATAGATTTACAGCCAAATTATACCAGATGTATAAAGAAGAGCTGATGCCAGTCCTACTGAAATTGTTCCAAAAAATTGAGGACACAGGACTCCTCCCTAACACATTATATGAGGCCAGCATAATTCTGATACTAAAACCTCTAAGAGATACAACAAAGAAAGAAAACTGTAGGCTGAAATCCTTGATGAACATAGATGCAAAAATCCGCAACAAAATACCAGTAAACTGAATCCAGCAGTACATCAAAAAGCTAATCCACCACGATCAAGTAAGCTTTGTTCCTGGGACACAAGGTTGGTTCCACATATACATATTAATAAATATGATGCATCACATAAACAGAAAAACAAACACCACATGATAATCTCAATAGAAGCAGAGAAAGTTTTCAATAAAATTAAACATCCCTTCTTGTTAAAAACCCATACCAAACTATACATCAAATGAATATACTTCAAAATAGTAAGAGCCATCTATGACATACCCACAGCCAACATCATACTGAACGGGCAAGAGCTGGAAGCATTCCTTTTGAAAACTGGGACAAGACAAAGTTGCCCTATCTTACCACTGCTATTCAACATAGTTTTGCAAGTCCTAGCCAGAGAAATCAGGCAAGAGAAAAATAAAAGTCATCCAAATATGAAAAGAGGAAGTCAAACTATTTCTTCAAAGATGATAATTCTATACCTAGAAAGCCCCATAGTCTTTGCCCAAAGGCTTTTAGATCTGATAAACAACTTCAGCTAAGTTTCAGAATATGCAATAAATTTATAAAAATCAGTAGCATTTACACCAATAACATCCAAGCTGAGAGCCAAATCAAGAACACAATCCCATTCACAATAGCCACAAAAAGGATAAAATACCCAGGAATACAGCTAACCAGGGAGGTGAAAGATCTCTACAATGAGATTACTAAACACTGTTGAAAGAAATTAGAGATGACACAAAAAATGGAAAAACATTCCACGCTCATGGATAGAAAGAATCAATATCACTAAAATGGCCCTATTAACCAAAGCAATTTACAGATTCAATGCTTATTCCAGTCCAATTACCAACATCATTATTCACAGAATTATAAAAAAAAACTATTCTAAAATTCATATGGAACAAAAAAGGAGCCCAAATAGCTATGCAATCCTGAGCAAAAAGAACAAAGCTACAGACATCACTCTACTGGACTTCAACCTATACTATAGTGCTACAGTAACCAAAACAGCATAATACTGGTACAAAAACAGACACATAGACCAATGGAACAGAATAGAAAACTCAGAAATAAAGCTGCACACCTACAATAATCTAATCTTAGACAAGGCCAACAAAGACAAGCAATGAGGAAAGGACTTGTTATTCAATAAATTGTGCCGGGATAACTGGCTGGCCATATGCAGAAGATTGAAACTGGACCCCTTCCTTTCACCATATTAAAAAAAAAAAACTCATGGTGAATTTAAGACTTAAATGTAAAACTTAAAACTGTAAAAACTCTAGAGGAGAACCTAGGAAACACTATTTTGAACATAGATCCTGGCAAAGACTTCATGATGAGGACTCTAAAAGCAATTGCAACAAAAGTAAATATTGAGAAGTGGGATCTAATTAAAATAAAGAACTTCTGCACAGCAAAAAAAAACTATCAACAGAGTAAACAGACAACCTACAGAATGGAAGAATATATTTGCAACTACGCAACCAACAAAGGTTTAATATCCAGAATTTATAAGAAACTTAACAGGTTAAAAAAACCATTAAAAAATGGGCAAAGAACACGAACAAACACTTCTCAAAAGAAGATATATGCAACCCACAAGTATGTAAAAAAATTCTCAACACCACAAATCATTAGAGAAATACAAACCAACACAATGAGATACCATCTCACATCCATCAGAATGGATATTATTAAAAAGTCAAAAAATAATAGACACTGGTGAGGTTGCAGAGAAAAGGGAACACTTTTTTGTTTGCTTTTGTTTTTTTGAGACAGGGTCTTTTTCACAGAACTTAAAACAACTACCATTCAACCCAGCAATCCCCTTACTGGGTATATATCCAAAGGAATAGAAATCATTCTACCATAAAGACACATGCGCATCTATGTTCATCACAGCACTATTCACAATAGCAAAAGCATGGAGTCAACCTAGATGTCCAACAATGGTCGACTGGATAAAAAAAATGTGGTACATATACAACATGGAATACCATGCAGCCACAATAAACAATGAAATCTTGTCCTTTGCAGCAACATGGATACAGCTGGAGGCCATTATTCTAAGTGAATTGATATAGGAGTGGAAAACTAAGTGTAAGTTCTCACTTATAAGTGAGAGCTAAACACTAAGCACACATGGACCATAAGAAGGGAAAAGTAGACACTGGGGCCTACTTGAGAGTAGAGGGCAGGAGGAGGTTGAGGATCAAAAAACTACCTATTGGGTACTATGTGCATTACTTGGATGACAAAATAACCTGTACACCTAACCCATGCGACATGCAATTTACCCATGTAACAACCTGCACGTGTACCACATGAACCTAAAATAAAAGTTGGAAGGAAAGAAAAAAAGAAAATATAGAGTATAAATTTCTCCCTTTTTGGAATTATTTTTTGATTGCTCAAAATATAAACTTGATTGTAAATGTTAAAGCAATACTGAGGAAGATAGCATACTTTTCAATTTATAATGTTTGATACCTATTTTATATTAATTTTGGAGTACATAAATTTTAAAGATTTTCTATATCTTATTAAGTCATTTATGTCACCTCTTGTTCTATCATAAGCTGACTGAGATTGAGTCAAATGTTAACAATTCCATTTCATTAATTTTGTATTGCCTTTGAAACTCTTTTTTGTGCGTTTTGCCACTATAAAATGATCTTATTTATCCCATTTAATATTTATCCCTGTAAATTCTATCTTGCCCAGTATTTCTCTAGCCATTCTTGCTTTTTATGTTAATATATAGTTTATACATCTTCTTGTATTTATTTGCTAATCCTTTAACTTTTTATCTTTCAATTTTTATGTTTCTTCAATTTTTGATTTATCCTTTAATATATGGAATTTGTTTTATTGAGTTTTACCTTTGATACTTTGCAAAGCAGACATCATTAGTTTTAAACTATTTCAGTATATTTTTGATTCTCAAAACTATGGCAATTGAATTTTGAGAATAAAAAAACTTTAGAATTTAATTCAGATAAAGTTTAAGATTCAATTTCATGATACAAGTAATACAAAACTCCCTGCAGAACTATTTGAACACTCAACATTAGGCAATTTTCTTACTCCAGATTCATCGTTCTCAAATTCCAGAGCGTCAGTCCCTTCTGAGGCTCCTTCTATCCCTCTGCCCATTACATTTTAGTTTCCTTTGTCCGTTCCTTTCTCTCTACAGAGCCTTGAAGGGGTGTAGCTCCTAAGGGCATGGTCCTGGGCCCTTTCTCTGTAGGAAGTGACGTATGAACTGAAACTGGAAGGGTAGGCAAGAGTCAGCCTAATAAAATGTTTGGCAATAATTTCATCCACTCCTGTGACATCAAATACCACCCATAGATGGTCATTTCTAAATTATCTCAAGAAGTCCAAGAGGATTTCCATACATCTCCTTTCCCCTTGCTCTACAAACACAGTTCATTGACAAACTCTATAAGTCTTCTGCCATAATATAGCAGAATCACTTTTGGCCCTCTGCATGCACTGATTGATTCTTCTAGAACATTCTGTCACCCACTTCTTGCCAGGCTGACGTCTACAGTTGTATTGTCGTCAGCGTGAGCATCACTTCCTTCAGGCACACTCTGCTCTAGCACTCTATACTTCGTTCCATTACCGAATCGAATGAACCGGTTTTCTTAACGTTCCTTCCTGGGTTAGAATGCAAGCTTCTAGAGAACAGGAACTATGTCCTATTTATCTTTACAAGCTCAGTGCCCAGCACACCAGTCACCCATCTGGTACTCTATGAAAATAACTTGTTGAATGATTGAATAAATGGATAAAAGTAATTGAACAACTAAGATAATGCGAAGAATAAAGCATTTCCCAGACGTAAAGAATAAAGCAGTATGATGTATTTAGTGAACTCTAAATGGTTATAAATTGCTCAAATGTGGAGTGTGCTGCTGTGTTAGGATGGGGAGAACAGTGGGAAATCAAGCTGGTGAGGTGAGGATGAAGTGGAGGGGCTGTACTCCATGCTAAAGTGTGTCATAAATGTGTTGACTCACTAATCGATTTTGAACAGAATGCTTCTTCTGTCTTAGATGGGGTGTCCTCTGATTTTTCAGTGAGAAATAGAACGGGCAATCTACTTTCAGTTTCTTTATTCCTATGTAAATCTATTTGCTCCCCTGAACTTGTGCTGCAGAATTTATTCATCTGTGTCATGTCAACGATTTTCTCTTTCTTTGTCACTAAGTAATTAGAAGGGTTAGGCTGTGCAGATGTCTCATGTTCTCTTACTGTCCATGAGATCGCTAGTGAGATTGAAAAGCTTGCAACATATTTATCAGCCATTTTAAATTTTTTGTGTTGCTTTTTCTAAATCTGTTCAGTTTTTTAATCTCTATGGTTATTATTCATTATTGCTTATCCAGAGCTCTTTATATATTAAGAGGGAAAAATTAAGTTTTCAAAATATTGTCATTGAATGTGATTAAATTATTTCTACTGTTCAGAATCCCTGCTCAATTTGCAATTTTGCATGTAAATGTCTACCATCACCGAGAAAACTGTTCTAGGGACAGACAGCTTATTTGGGACAATGGCATTACATTTTGTTCTGGTAATACTAGGACTGTATTTTTCTTTTACTTTTTTTCTAAAAATGCCTGGGTATATGCAAATGTAATCAGAAGGGCTGAATACTAAAACCATCAGCATAGTTCTCTTATTACTTGATTCTGCACACCATTATACTTTTTTTAAAGAAAAATATTGAGTTCTAAAATGAAATTTTAAGCTGTGGAATTCTTCCCAATAGCTTTGTTATTTAGAATAGCAATGCTTAGAAAATAACATGCAATGAATAGTCATAAAAATTGTATTCTAGTTTTTATACTGTTTCTACTTTTCTTGTAAAATCGTCTCTTGCTGATGGCATACATCATTTATTAGAATGATAACCAAGAAAATAATCCCATAAAATGAACTAGTGAAATCAAGATAATGTAGAATACACTAGCGTTCTCTCTCATTCTTTTTTTAGGAATGTGTAATGAGCAGAAATAATGTGGACTGTGACTTGGGCTCCTTTTATCTTTACATTTTTTTCAAAGAGGCAATCTTACCGACTGATTTACAGAACTCATTTTTCCCAAAGTGTTTAGTTTTTTGTACAGATATTAAATGTATGCCTATAAATTAAATATTTAAATAATGGTAGTAATAAAAAAAAGTGCTGGGATTACAGGCCTGAGCCACTGCACCCAGCCAAGGAACATTTGATTTTTAAATGACTATACATATATATTTGACAATGACTATATATGTATACACACACACACACACACACGTATATACACATATACACATACATGTACATATATATATTTTTTAGTGACTTTGAACTTGTGAAATCTCAATGTGAACAGGATAGAATAAGCCTTGGAAAGCTGAAAGGTCAAGTTAAAAGAATCCAAAGGATAAAGATACATGAACTCTAGGCTTCAGGTGCAAATTTGCATTAATTGTCCCTTAAAAGGGAAGATATATACACTCTGCTGTCAATTCCCTATCTGTGGACTTGGTTGCTATCTCACAGGTTGACTCCAGGTCAAATGTGTGAACGTCTAGAAAAATATTAAAGCCATTCAAAAGTTAACTTTATTTTATACTACCATTATTTAAATGTTTAGTTTAAATAGGCATACATTTGAAATCTGTACAAAAAATTAAACACTTTGGAAAAAAATGAGTTCTATAAATCTAAGACACAGCTGTTCCCCAATCATCCCATTTCTCAGGATGGAATGAGATGTGGGATTTTTGTGCTATGGATTAGGCCCAAAGTTTCTTTCTGGCTCTTTCTGGAAAGTCTCGGGTGGGGTATCACTTGAGCTTCTTTAGCAGGTCAGTTTTTCCTGTGTATCCTGCCTTCTTCCCAACCATAGAAAGTCCTGTGAGTACAAGAAGAATATAACAAGCAATACATAGTTGCATAATTATATTCTATTTTAAAAATTTGTGCCCTTCTCGAAGGGAATGGAGAAATGACCAGGGGCACATATGTTCTCTGTTAGGCTAAGAAAACACTCCTAGAACACGCTGACTGCCCCGCAAATTGCTCACTGGTGAAGCTAAATTCTCTGATATGTATAAAAACCTCCCTGGTTACTTAGTTGAAGGTGGAGTGTTTGGCAGGACTTTGTCATAATCATAAATTAACTTTTGTAATTTGATAAGTGAGAAGATAAAAGAACATAATTTCTCCCAGTCTTTGCCATAGCTGAAATCAAAATCTTAGGCCCAACTTTTATCTTCTATGAATGTTAATGCAGACATAAGGAAAACAAACAAACATAGCAATCACAACTTGAGATGCATTTTGCTTAAAATAAGAAACCCAAATGGCATAAGATGGGCAGTACTAGGTCTAGATATAGATAGTCAGATGGCAATAACTTCAATGTTTGTAATAAGAAAGAATATAATGATCAATAATTAATTCATATTCTACATTTTCAATGATAAAAGTGATTTTCTCTGTGTTTCACTCTGTTCTAAAATATTGTAATTATTTTCCTGGAAGCATATGAAAAGCAAAAGCTGTTTGAAAGAGAAATTTTCCAAGGAATATTTGATTTTTTTTTTTTTTGAGACACAGTCTCACTCTATCACCCAGGTTGGAGTGCAGTGGCACAATCTCGGCTCACTGCAACCTCAGCCTCCCGTGTTCAAATGATTCTCGTGCCTCAGCCTGCTGAGTAGCTGGTAGCTGGGACTACAGGCGTGCACCACCACACTCGGCTAATTTTTGTCCTTTTAGTAGAGACGGGGTTTCACCATATTGGCCAGGGTGGTCTTGAACTCCTGGGCTCAAGCAATCCGCCTGCCTCAGTCTCCCAAAGCGTTGGGATTACAGGCGTGAGCCACTGCACCCAGCCAAGGAACATTTGATTTTGAAATGACAATTAAACCTATCAAACGATCATTAAGAAATGTTTGTTGTTTGTTTTATCATTTAAGGATGAATGTATCAATTCGAGAAATAGATCCACTGTAATGTGAGGCATGGCACTAAGCACCTTAGGGGATACGACAGTGAACACAAGGAATTTCTTACATTGTATTGCATTTGGGCGTTACTGTGCACTGTAATATTTGTTATTCATTTTGATCTTTTTAACCCCCCTGGGAGGTACACCTCTCAGGCATCGTTAGCACCATTCTTGGACACAGAGGAGGAAACAACAGAGAGGATAATTGCCCTGCCCAAAGTCAAACAGCTAGTGTTGCTGGGGCTCCGGGGTCCAGGCTAGCTTATGTTCACTACCTAATGTCCCACTACCCCTTCCATCTCTGGCCCTCACGTGGTTTCACATCCAAACATGAAGATAGGTATGTTTGTAAAACCTATGCCACAGGGCACAGTGTCTTACATGAATTTAGAATGTCGCTAAGAGTTTCTATGAGGACCCTGAGGAAAGAAAGATCACTTCAGGCTGAAATGGAGATCTTTAAGATGGGCCTTAAAGATGGTTTAAATGGCAAAGATTTAGCAATTTAGCCAGTGGAAATGGTGTGAAACAAGAGCATCAGTTTGTGAAAATTGTGGGGATAATTGATAAAAATGTTTGTACTGGATTTGTGAGAGAATAGGATGGCACTGAGTAATTCTTTTTACAAGCCTCAAATTTTAATTATTAAATTCAGCAGACATAAAAGTACTCAGTTTGCTGCAAACCAACATGGCACGTGGATACATATGTAACAAACCTGCACATTGTGCACATATACCCTAAAACCTAAAGTATAATAATAAAATAAAAAACAACAGGAAAAAAAAAGTACTCAGTTAAAATGCTAGACAAGTTTCTAAATGCTCTGAATTTTTTACTGCATATATGTAAGGTGAGAAACATAGTGTTTTGATATGCATGGTAAAATAGCCACTGAGTATTTTTGAGATAGCCTCTTGTTCATGCAATGAGACTCAGCCTGCCGGGGTTCAAACCCCAGTTTTGCCATTTATAAATTGTTTACTCCTGGGCTTTACCTAACCCTCAGTTTCTCAACAATAAAATGAGTATAATAAGAGTTACTACTTCAAAGAGTTGTGAGGATTTAAAAGAGTAAAGTGCACATGCCTGGAACATAGCACTTAAAACTAATTCTTATTAGTAATAGAAATGACATGATCAGAGGCGTGCTTTAGGAAGGTTGCGACGGTATAGACTGAAAACTGGAGGCTGGTGGGGATGCCTAAAAGAGGGGAATCAAGCTGGAGTTCAAAGAGGTTTGGAGCCTTAGCAATTAAGGGTCCAATTGAGGGGCTAACTTGGGGTACCAGCAGTCGGAATGTCAGGTGTCAGATATTTTAAAAACCTTTAACAGGTGAGAAAAAAGGTGTGAAAGGTGCGTTTTTTAATTGTCCAAAAATTACAGCTTGTCTCTTTTTTAATGGGCTAGCTTTAAAAAGTTCGATGACCAAATTTGTGATGGTTCATTGCAGTCCAAAAATCCTATAAATACGCCAGATAATTCTAGCCTTCGCACCTGTTCAAACAGCAACAAAGATAAAATGAACCAGAGGAAAGACCAACCCCTTCCTTTCCTTGAGGCCTCATTGATTTTTGCCAACAAATGAAAGACAATAAATTGCCCCAAATGCCTCTTTTTTCAAAGCCAGCAGGCTACGTTACTGACCTGGGTGTTCCCAGAAGACTCAAGGCGGTAAGGCCCCACAGCTGGACCATAAAATGTTTTTGCAGCTCTGAAGATATTCCTTAAGTCCCTCTGTTTCCCCCGAGAGCTTCGGGAGTTTGGGAATATATCCCATTGGCCCCAAGACTAACTTTTTTTATTTGTTTGCTTCACAGGTCAATGACCAAAACCTCTAAAAATTCACAAAGAAGCTCATGAGGCGGTCAGAGACTGCCCAAAAGGCATTTGGTCTCTGGCCCAGGAGCTCAGGACAGACCTAAGGTTTGAGTGAGATCTGGGCTGGAGTAACTCTTAGCAACCTGTCATTACCTACAGGGCAATAAGTTGGCTCCCTTCCAGTGGCTTCTGTTTTGTATGTTCATCTCTGCCCAGAGCTCTGTCATCTAGTGTTGCACTGTTCAGTATGGGAACCATGAGCCAAAACTGACTGCTGAGTATTTGAAATGGGACTAACACTGAGATGTGCTGTAGATGTGATATACACACCAGATTTCAAAGACTTAGTATGGAAAAAAAAAAAAAGAAAAAAAACTCATTAATATTTGTTATGTTGATTGCATTTTGAAATGATATTTTGGATATAGTAGATTAAAATATTATTAAAGTTAATTTTACTGTTTGATTTTTACTTTTTTGCTTGTGGCCACTAAACAACTTCAAGTTACATGTAGCTCACATTGTATTTCTATTGGAAAGGCCATTTTAATAGAATTATGCCCTTAGTTTCCCAGATTCTCCCAATAAGTTCAAAGCATTCAGTAATGCAGGAACATTTTGTTGAACACCCTGTGATTGGACATATAACCCTGTTGTTCATAGGATCTGACCGTATCATTTCTATTTACATTTGTCCTACAATTTGCAATTGTCTTGCAAATCTAATGCTGGTGCAAGATGATTTCCATTGTATCTTAATAAAAGCTCAATTTAGGTATAGAATGAACACATAAATGCAGATGGGGAAAAGGAAGGAAAGATGCACTGTGTTGGGAAATTTCTGCTCAAAACACCTCTTCAAAGTGTATATTATTTTCTCTGTTTTTACAGAGAGGAATAATGGCTCAGAGAGGTTAAGTAACTGTCTAAAATTAATACAGCTCTTACCTATCAGAGGATTCAAAAAGCCTAACAAACTCCAAAGCAGAAAGTCTTTCTCAAAATCTCAATGCTCCTCTGTTACTGACAAATTTGAGAAAATTAAATTGTAGCAATCAATTTTGGAGATCGTTCTTTTCTTTGTTTTTAATGTATACTTTAATAAGTATAAGGTAAATAAACAAGTAAACCTGTGGAGAAGCTGACAAAAATACATAAATTAGGAGGTACACTGCTCTAATGTAAAAAAATATACATTTTCTATATTTTTTGCAGAATATTTATTAATGTGGTTTAATGTACAATTTCTTGTTTGTCATTTGGAAGTCACATATTATAAAGACAATTTTTTTGTCTTATGACAAACAGCAGTCCACATTGGATAAATTTGATTTCTTCTTGAGACACAAGTTTCTTCTGAGGTAGTGTTTTTATTATTTCTGCAGTGTCTGGCAGGCCCTGATGTATAAGCAAAGCTGGTGATTTGCTTTTCTTAGAATCTGTGAAATTGAAGAGGAGTGAGATAATAGTCCTGCTGATCTCAAAACTCCTGATGCAATGGGCTTAGAATGGTCTCTCTGTCAGGGAACCTTATTAATGGAGTACGTGACTCAAGTACCTGAACCATCCTGCTGGCAGTTGCCATTTTGCTACTCATCATGATGCCTGAGAAGCTCGAGATACTTCTATTAATCACAAATGTCCATATTTAAGATTTATGCTTGTAATGGTGTTTATTTGTCAGATTATATTAACATTGATTATAGAATGAACTTTATTCATGAGAGCTTTTATTTATAGAGACCATAATAGATTTTATTCTAGGAGATGGATACATATTCCATGCACCCTCTTCTTTCTCTTCTGGTTGTGTGACCTTAAATAGACATTCCTGCAAAGTGGAGTTAAAGATACTTATCTCATAGGGCTATGGGCCTAAGAGAAGGCTGCATGGGAGAAAGTGCTTTGCAAAACATAAGCATGCCAGAGAGTTCTTCCTCCCCACACCTTCCTCCCACCCCTAGAAGGGGCATAAGATAAGGATTTCACTTTGTTCTGCCATACATTTATACTATATTTCCAGGCATTTGGGACCACATTTCCCCTCTGTGAATAAGATACAATATGAAAAGCCAGAAATTGGCCAGGCGCGGTGGCTCACGCCTGTAATCCCAGCACTTTGGGAGGCTGAGGGGGGCGGATCACGAAGTCAGGATATCGAGACCATCCTGGCTAACACAGTGAAACCCCGTCTCTACTAAAAATACAAAAAATTAGCTGGGCGAGGTGGCGGGCGCCTGTAGTCCCATCTGCTCGGGAGGCTGAGGCAGGAGAATGGCGTGAACCTCGAGGGGCGGAGGCTGCAGTGAGCCGAGATTGCGCCACTGCACTCCAGCGTGGGCGACAGCGAGACTCTGTCTTAAAAAAAAAAAAAAAAAAAAGAAAAAGCCAGAAATTATAAGGACCTTTTGGGTCACATAGTTCATTGCTCTCTGAACACAGACCACCCTTTGGGAACTGCAGACTAGTTTCATTAAGTTTCTCTTTAATAATCCATTCCAGCCTCTCTGATGTTTTCACTTAGCAAGTTTTTACCTAAGCTAACCTAAATTTTTCCCATTAATAACTCTGGATGAGAATGGGAAAGATACTGGAAGACTATTGTCAAGTCGTAGCTTTCTTTTCTCTACACTGAGTAATCCTTTGACCTTTACTCTCTTTTCTTCGTATTCACTTCATAAAACCCATTTACATGAATTTTCACTTAGCTGGTTCTTGGTAATTAAGTATGTACAGATTATGGTTGTAGATAAAGTGATGTGTTGCTGCTGTTATTTTAGAAAGATTTCCTCTAAAGACAGTATTTGTTTCCTTGTTTAAGCTAGACTACAGGAGAATAATTTAAGGAATTTGGGGATAATAATAAATGGTTTTTTGTTTGTTGCTGTTGACTTGGTTAGTTACTCATTTTAACATTTAAGACTAAAAGTAGGATAAAGGATGGTGGAGCAAGAGGGGCAACAGAAAACATGCCATTTGTTGCTCAGGACGTGACACAGAGTCAATGCAGTGCACAGGTAGTGGGGAAACTAAGCTGAAGCAATCAAAGTGTTGCATTAGGTCACTTAGGCTATGAGGGCTTCACTCATGCAAACTGACCCTCACTACTGGGGTTGGAGGCATTACTAGAGTGAAGTGTCAATAACCAGAGAACAAAATGGAGGGAAAAATGGAGGAAAAATAGTGAAATGCCTTTTGCTATTTATCTCTAGAACCCACTGTCAAAACACAGTTCCTGTTCTTTCATTTCCATTTGTTTAGAGATTGTAGGTCATAAGGGAAGAATGTTCCCACCAGGGGACACAGCAACGGTTCCATTGAACAGGAAGTTGAGATGGGGAAAAGGAAGGAGTAACCAGGAGCCACCTGCTTACTCAGGGCTCCTCATGACACTGAAACAGCATGTCAAAACATAGTTATGCTTTGGCTGAGGAGATTGATCCTGATTATCAAGGGAAAATTGTGTTGGTTGGACACAGTGGCACCAGGGATGAACATGCTAGAAATCTGGAAGATTCTCTTGATAAGCCTCTCAGTTTTCCCAAGTTCTGTGGTACAGAAATACAGGCAGAATTGCTAATGACACAAACCCTTCAAGAATAAAGATGTGGTTACCGTATCAGACAAAGAACTAGGACTGGCTGAGGTACTTGGTACGTTTCAAAAGAATTTACAATAATAATGGAAGAAGGATATTATAAATAGCATCTACACCCATATGAGTTGTTTCATGAATAGGGACAATAAAAGGCATGTATATGTATTTTTCCCCTGTTTGGCTATGAATATATTTATGTATATTATTCTTTTTTCTGCTCAATTCCCAAATAATATAAACTATTATGTGTTAAAGATGATTATCCTTGTATCTCAGTATTTGACTATATGATATCAAATGCAGAGACTGAATCATCTAGAAAAGAAATAAGCCTCACTCCAAGATGCATAAAATGATATGGGGCTTCATATTTCGTCTTTTGTGGAAGTCAATGTATCTTCAGTTGACTAAAGGATAGTTGCAATATATTAGGTGAAAACATAACATTACTGTCTTTGTTTGAAATTCAAATATTAGTAAACAGATATTTGTGGATGTTGACTCAGCCACCAATTCTTCTAAGGCTGGTAACTACCTTTCTCTGAAGTTTCTTCCATGGGTGGTTCTGGCATGAAGATTGTCAATGAGAACTACTAAGAGATTTGAAAGTTTGAAATAAAGCAGAAGACACTATCCTTGGAAAGACATGGTAGCCAGATGTGGTGGCTCTTCAGACCTCTCAACGAGCCCCATTTCGCAGCTGCAACTGCCAGCCATGCTAGCATCACAGATCTCTCCATAAGCTCTTCTTCCACCGTCGTGGCATTCAGATGGAGTGGCTTCTTGACTTTCTCAGTGACTGTGGCTTGGCCACCTCCTCTAATGATGTAGGCTGATGTCACAAGTAATTGTTTCTCTGATGTTCTGTCTATCTGTTCTGTCTTTCTGTTGCCTATCTCTTCTCACATTCACAAAATCTGTAATTACTATATTATTTATACCACTTTATTCTCAACAGATGTGATAGCTCTGTTTCCCTAACTGAACCCAGACAAAGATAGTATGTAATCAGATGATCTTTATTTTCTCTTTTTATTCTATTTTAATTCCCATAAATCATGGGGCTTAATATTTTATTATAATTATTATGCTTATGATGCATTGATGCCATATTTGTAAATAAGTAGACACAGGCAATTTTTGCTTGCTGGAACATTGACCTGGAAATATTTTGAAACAGACTCATTCAAATGATGCTAACTTTTAACCTCTTATGGCTCTTAATGAGTTATATTTTTCTTGTGTTGAAAAAATAATAATGGGCACATATCAATATTTTATGCTCACAGAATTTACTTCTTGGTAAGACGATGTTCAGTAGGTAGTAGTCCCGCTTATGGTGACACAAAACATCTAGATAAATACTGAACAAATCAACCATCATCTGAATGTTTGATTACAGATTATTGAACATATTGATACTTTCAATATTTAGAGTTTTGATATTTTTTAGATAAAAGACAAAAATAATTCACTAAACTTTTAACTCTTTATGCAGATGTTTGTCATGGTGGCCTTACAGTTGACTAGGAAAAACCTAAACTGCGATTTGTTTTAATTCCCACCCTAGTGCACGAGAAATTGCATTCAATAGTCTAAATGCTGAGCCCTGAATTAAACAGTAGTCCTATATTTCAGACAATTTCATCAAAAACTCTTGCTGTGTTCCTGGACTCACATCAAAACTATTTTGGATTAATGCCAGTTTCATGGATTTTCACGGCAAGAGAATGACTAGTTAAAATGTAATTAAACATAAATTATTTCCCATTGCAGTTTTGCAAACTAAAGTATATTTAAGTACAAGTTGGTAATAAAACATAAACAAATATGTTCTCAAACACAAACCTATCCCAAATCAACCAAGAAAATACTGGCTTTGCTAAATCTGCCTACTGTATCAGTTAGGATAATTTCAGTTTCAAGTGACTACATATCTAATTGAAAATGGCTTAAACAATAAAATAATTTAGTGTTTCACAAAACATGGATTCTGAAACTCTCAAAAGTCAAATTATGCTAATTATTTAGACTTGCTCAAAAAATGTGTAAGCAAAACCTCAATGACAAACCTTTTAAACTACTTTAGAGGAATAATTTGACAATATTGCTGCAAGTTTTTATTATAATTATCAATTATTATTGATGTAGTTTGGATATTGTCCCCTCTAAATCTCATGTTGAATTATAATCCTCACTGTTGAAGATGGGGCCTGGTGGGAGGTGATTGGTTCATGGGGTTGGATTTCTTATGAACGATTTAGTGCCAACCCCTAGGTACTGTTCCAGTGATAGTTGAGTGCGTTCTCATGAGATCTGACTGTTTAAAAGTATATGGCACCTCCCCACCGCCATTGCTCCAACTCTTGCCATGTCATGTGCCTGCTTGTGCTTCACCTTCCACTATGAATAAAAGCTCCCTGAGGCCTTCACAGAAGCCGAGGCGATGCCAGCACCATGTTTGTACAGCCTGCAGAACTGTGAGCCAACTAAACCTCTTTTCTTTATAAATTACTCAGCACTAGGTATTTCTTTATAGCAATGCAAGAACAGCCTAACACAATTATCTTACTCTAAAAATGTAAAAATGTCAGTTGATGTAGTGGGTAAGTAGTAGAATGTTATATAAATCAACTCCATCCACAAATCTAGAATATCATTATTTCTAAAGTGTTCCAAGAAAATCATAACCTTAGACTTTTGTATGCAACAGCAATGTTCCAAATGCAAAATTGCCAAAAAATATGCTGACTTGTAAAATATGCTGATTAGTGCATCTGAATGATGCACTAATATGTATAGTGTTGGGAAAACCTCATTGAATAGCTAGTAAACATCAAGACAGGTTCTAAGAAAGATGCTTATAACAATTGATGTCTCCGTTAACATAAAAGAAAGATGTCAAATAAACAACCAAACTTTACACCTCAAGCAACTATTAGGTTGGTGCAAAAGTCGTTGCTTTTTTTTTTTTTTGCCATTAATATAAATAAAAGAACAAACTAAGCCTAAAGTAAGCAGAAAGAAGAAAATAATCATGTTAGAGCAGAAAATAATGAAATTGAGAAAAGAATGACAGCAGAAAAAAATCAATGAAGCTGGGTGCGGTGGCTCAAGCCTGTAATCCCAGTACTTTGGGAGGCCAAGGTAGGTGGATTGCTTGAGTCCAGGAGTTTGAGACCCGCCTGGGCAACATAGAGAGACCCCATTTCTATATTAAAAAAAAAGCCCACAAAAGAAAAAATGAAAAATTACCTGGGCATGGCAGCAGGTGCCTGTGGTCCCAGTTACTAGAGAGGCTGAGGTGGGAGGTAGAGGCTGCAGCGAGCTGAGATCACGCCACTGCACTCCAGCCTGGGCGACAGAGCAAGACACTGTCTTAGATCAGCACAGAAATTGAGAGTAAGTATTCAGATACTCTTATAGCAATGAGAGTAATGTTATTTCCATTGAAGCTAATAATAAAAGATTAGGGTGTATGTTTTGTAAAAACACAAAACCATGATTCTTAATTCTCCAACCATTTAATTCAATCATTTGTATGTACTATAACTAATATAACAATTTTCATGTAGCTAGAAAATTAGATTGTTTAAAATCAATCAAAAAATAAACTAAGAATCGGGTTTTTTAAAGGACAAACAAAATTGCAAATTCTTAGCTAGACTAATAAGTAAAAAAGAGAAGACTCAAATAAAATTATAAATGAAAAAAGGGACATTACAACTGATGCCACAGAAATAAAAAAGATCATAAGAGTCCAGTATGAAAAATTGTACACCAACAAATTGGATAACATAGAGTAAATGAATAAATTCTTAGAAGTATACAACATACCAAAACTGAATCATGAAATAATAGAAACTCTGAACAGACTAATAAAGAAGGGGATTGAATAACTATTAAAAAACTTCTCAACACAAAATAGGCCAGGACCAAATGAATCCACTAGTCAATTATACCAAACATTTAAAGAAAAATTAATATAATTTCTTTCAAATCTTCCAAAAATTTGAAGAAGAGGGAACACTTCTAAATTCATTTTACAAAGCCAATATTACCCATACCAAAGCTGTACGAAGAAACTAAAAGAAGAGAAAACTACAGGCCAATATCATTGATAAACATAGATTTTAAAACTCCTTAATAAAATGCTAGCAACCTGAATTCAACAGCTCATTGAAAGGGTCACACACCATGATCCAGTGGGATTTATATTTGGGATCTAAAGATGGTTCGACATATGCAAATAAATGTGGTACATCAAATTGATAGAATAAGGGATGAAAATCACCCAATCATCTCAATAAATGATGAAGAGCATTTGACAGAATTCAACATCCTTTTATGACAGAAACTCAACAAACTAGGTATAGAAGAAATTTATCTCAACATAATAAAATCTATATGTGAAAAGTCAACAGCTAATATCATACTCAATGGTGAAAAATGGAAAGATTAGGAACAAGTTAAGCATGCCTCTCCCCACTTCTATTCAACATAGTACTGGAAGTCCTAGCCAGAGCAAGTAGGCCAGGAAAAGAAAGAAAGACATTCAACTACTCTCAACTCCTGGATTTTTTTAACTCTATGTTGTGCCCACCAGTTAGGACATTTTTTGCTACCTCTCAACACTGATTGGCTACCAAGGTTCTTGCCGTAAAATCCAACCTTTAATTCTCTGCTGTATAAACCTTATTATCGTGCTAGTTGAGAAAAATGCTATTTAATAATATTTATGAAGGAATACTCCCAGGGCATGCAGCTTTTCCATTCCTCTAAGATATTCTAAATTAGTCCCTTTATCAAACCAGATGTTAGAGTTCTGCATTCTTGGAACTCAAGTTAATTGCCATCTGGTATCGTTTCCTTTTAGGACATATTGGGGCACATTTTTAGAAACAGGTGTTTGAAATTTGTTGCTTTATCAGTTGCTGACATATTGTAAGGAAGGCATTTTTTTCCTCACTGTGTCATCTTTGTAAGGACAATGAAAAAATTCCTCTCTGGTCTTGATTTAAGAAGAAGCTATGTCTTCTCTAGACCATTTGTCTTCATTTTATGGACACAAAACCTTGTACCATTTAGCATTTCTCTCTTTGCTTTGGTTGCTAGGTGGCTCAGAGCCAGATTTTAACTCAGTACTAGCAAATATACAAGGCTTTTTTATATTTATTATGCTTGGTTTTATTCTTTTTCTAACCTTCTTAGCCCCAGTTTCCATATTTACTTTGCAATTTTGTAATATTCTTTTGATTTTTGTTATTATTTTATTGTTAGCTACCTCAAGACCTTTGTGGAAAGAAGTATTATATATATATATATATAATACACATATATATATGTAAGTAAATAATTGATCAGGAAGTGATTGCTGTACAGAGATATTGTAATACTAGATTTGAGAAAAATTTATCTATAACCAAATTCCATTTACATTATTGCTGGAAGTATTTCTTACTTTTTAAATGTGAGGTCAGTGATAACGTACTCTCTCATGCTCTTCTTTCTAATCTCCTCCCTTCCACAGGTTCCCTTTCAATAGTGGCTAAATAGTCACAGTCTCACCCTTCTTATACAACTAAAATCCTTCCTCTAGGGCTTTAAAATGAAAACTCCAGACCCCCTCCATTCTCTGCCATCTCTTATTGTCCATGTTGGAAGAAGTGTCTGTAGTCACTCTCTCCTTTATTTTCCTTTCACTTCCCAACCCTCTGAAACTGTCCTCCTAAAGTCAGACTTAGTTCCTTAATGGTAAACCCAGTGGATACTTCTCAGTCCTTGGCGTCCTTGGCTCTTAGTTATTCTTTCTGAGTTCATGCTGTACCCATGGAGATCCTGACACTATACACGGCTGGAATTTCTTCTTACTCTGTCTTTCTGGACACTTGTTCTCAGTTTCTTTTTCAGATGCCTCTGATTCCATCTTTCTCTTAAATGTTAGTGTTCCTCAGAGTTTGGCCCCACCCCTTCTACCCCCTCTTTCCACTCAATGCACATATCCTATGCAGTCTCTTTCATTTACTGAAGTGTTTCTCTAGCCTGGTGACTCTCCTGATATCAATTGCCTGTTAGATGTGGATGTCTAGATATCTTGCTGGCACCTCAAACTCTTCAACTTTTCATCTTAGTTCCTTTCCTCTGTATCTGTTCTTTGTTTCGTTTTCCTAGCTTTGAGATTTACACCACCAGATGCCTTCTCATCAACTCTAAAAACCTAGAAGTCTTCTTTGACTTCTCTTTCTCCCTGTCTCTATTCAAACAATCACCAAGTCTCAGTGATATATTGACTAAACACATCTTAAATCATTGTCGTTGTATCCTGCCCCGCACCCCCACCCCCCACAGGGACTACAATATCTTAGTCACATTAATGTCTTCTGTGCTTTGCACAGTGCCAGTGACATAAGTGCTCACAAATATTTCTGGAATGAATACATTAATTTTAGAAAATTGAGAAACATTAAGAGATAACAGAAATGGAATATGGATTTTTTTAAACCTTCATGTTATTAGCACTCAATTGGTTTTAATAAGCCAAATGAGTCCAATATTTTTCACATTGAATTGTTTTCTGGAACATCTATATAAAAACATATACTTAGAAATGCATTTTTAATGACTTCCAAGAGGCTGTTTCTCCACATTTTATGTGGGAAAATGCTATACAGCAAGTAGTTTAGTCATAAGAGCATTTGGCTGAGATTTAACATAAGAAAACACCAAAATGAAGAATCATTATATAAATTGAAGGTTGCTACAATGAAATTTCATAAATTGTTTGCTTTTAAGAATGCAAGAACCACTTTTCTGAATATCTTTGAAACCTACTTATAAAATTCATGGTGAGAGAGGCTCTTTAATGTATTGTAATTACCATAGTAAGTCCAGCTTTAATTTACTGATAAAATTCTAATTGTTCAACATACATGTGTGCATAACGAGGCAGTGAAGAGTGTGCATAATTGAATAGCTCTTTTGAAAATTGAATCCTAATCATTTCTTCATCTGGTAATTGGTAACCGGTTGCTTTGTTTTCCTAAGGCATATTTTGACAAACTTTGCTGAAGGCTTCTGCAAAGCAATATTCATTCATATCTGATATTCAGTCTCTGACCATCAAATGCTGCAAGGCTTTATGAGAAATGAGAAGAGGAAAAGATTACTTATGAGGGTGCCATATGTAGAAGGATGGAATTGCTTTTGGGGTTTGTGCTCACACTACAGTTCTGTATAGGTTTTATCTGGCATTCTCAGCATGAGAATCTTGGAGGTTCTATTTTGACACTGTTAGTGAGCATTAGTATGTTGAGATCCTCTATAGTCGGGGAATGATGGGATGTGTGAGGAGGAGAATTAGAGACCCTTTTACCTGGATGTTGTTTACTGATTGATCATGCCTGTGGTAATCACTCCTGTAGATACCCCCCAGGAGACAGCACGAAAAAGGAGACATTGGCTCAAGTCATCACAGTTAATGTCTTTAATAAATATGTGCTTGTTCTTGACCATTAGAATTTTGATGTCGACTTGGTAGTGTCCTGAGTGATCTCATTATCTTTAAGTCTAGGGTTGTTTGGACACTGGATGGGCAGGTTTCCAGTACACCACTGGACATTTGCATTTTTTATTTGCTGGAGATTTCTTTGACCTTGGTGAAAACCAAAAGAAAGGAAATAGCATTAAAGAAGGCGGAACTTCAAATGAAAAACACATGAAATAGGATATCTCTGTGGAATTAAAGCACGGAACACTGACTAGGAATGTGGTGGTGTTTGCCCTTGTACAGTTTGGCCTGACTCAGAGGAACGTCTGACGTTAGACTGTCCACGTGCAATAGGCACAGTGAAAAATAGAGCATGGCTTGGGCAGGCAGTAACATTTCTTTTATATTTTCTCCAAAAGTTAAACATTTTTTAATCACATGTACATGTCAGAAGTGTTCTGTGAATTTGTTAACGGCTGCTAAGTTCACATGTGTCTGTCTTTCATTTTGTCCATTTCAAGACATCAAATTAAAAGGCTGTTGGTTTCCATATTCTATAAGGAAAGGCTTGCATAATAAAAGGCATGTATTCACAATTTAGATATAGAAGATTTGTTGCAGGTGGCTTTGAATGCCTTGTAGCAGATGCTATTTTGTAGTACAATTACTTACATTGTCAACTCACATTTATTGTCTTATATAACGACAGCATTGACATTTAAAAAGGAAAACAAATCAATTGCCCATATGAAAATTAATCTGCTGAAATTAAATTTTAAAAGTAAGTCTAAACACAATTTTCTGCCACCCTGCAGTGGAATACGAATTGCCATATATATATCAAAAATTTTTTAAATTATATAATCAGTAAAACTTTTCTTTCAGCATAAGTATATTATAACTTCTTCCATTAATATTTTTGCCTGGAGGTTTTTAATCAAAGAATATGAAGTTTATAATAAAGTTAATAAGTTAGATCCAGTGTCTATTATGAAGTGTATATAACTGAACAGACGAACCACTCTGTTTCTATTAAAGGACAAGTCAGCCATGTCTATAAAATAAAAGGAAATATACATTTTTTTGTCTTTTGCCTTCCTCTCTAGTCAAGAAAAATTAGGTGATTTTAAAAACTGTTCTTCACATGGCCTTAGTTATCCTGTTTTCAGTATTGACTGCTTTTCTTCTCTCTTCTATACTTGATGAAAAACTCTCACCATCCTTCAAAGGCCGGTATGAGGTCATCTTCCACAGAAAGCCTCTTCACAGAAGGAATCAAATTACCTTCCCCTGTGCCCCCATTGCCCTGGCCCATAGGCCTGGGTGGCACCCGTGACAAATATTTGCTGTCTGCTGTGGTCTTGAATGAAGGTGGACATGGCACTTTACCATATTTGTGGCCCACTGGGTGGCACAGTGCCTGTCACAGGGTAATGTTTATTGACTTATATAATGAATCTTAAAATAAGTTCATTGTCTTTGGATACATTTCAAATGAAAATACCATTATTTTCCTTTTAACTCAGGGAAATAAAAATTTTATTTCAGAGAAATAAACATTATTATCTTCATGTCCTGAGTGATGGGATCCAGGCTTAAAGTCTTATATTTTATTTTGTTTCTCTTCCTATGCTGGCTTTGTGAATAGATAAAAGACCAAAGTCTAAATATCTGAAACATTTATAGAAAAAATACCAATTTAATTGGCCTAAAAAGGCTCTATTGTCACCAATTTTGTTTAAGAATGATCTCTTGTTACATGGCTCCAGATGCACTGCTGCTTAAAGCAAATGTAGCAACACTGAGATATCTGTTACCTGCAGCCTGATGTAATTTAGCTTTTAAGTTCAACTTTGCAAAAGTTATGTGAAAGATTTTCATTGTGCAGTTTGTCCCTATTTGTACTTTTGATACAAAGGATGATGATGTAAAACATGAGTGGGTTTTTCTTCATAATAATAAATCCTAATATAACCATTTTCATTTTTATTCATGATCTTCATTTTTATACATGTATATTCATTTTATATACATGTGATTATATCAAAGTTACCATTCATTTTGCATTATGCTTTTTAACTGAACATTATATCATAATATTTCCTCATGTTTCAGCATGATCTTCATTATTATAGTAGTAAGAGCTATGTATTTCTTCTGTTGTGCCATTGTGCTGTTATATATGTATAATATATATGCCATTATATATATAAATATATGTATATACCATATACAAATAATGTATATATGCAATAATATATGCCATTTTATGTATAAATTACATTTATTTTTACGTACATTTAAATCTGTAAGTCTATCCACCTATTGAAAATCTAAAATAAATCTTTCACTCTCCTAAATATAATATAAAATTCTCTCTGTTTTCTTCCAATGATTTTGTTTAATTTTCCCAGAATTCTGTGATGAAATTCAGACTGTTTTTGTCAGAGCAAAGAGTTAATGGTCTAGTGACATGTAGAGTAGTAAAAACAGAGCTTGCAGCTAAGGAATTCTTTTTAAGAATACATGAAATATTTTCTTTGAAACATATTTACTGAATGCTTACTAAGTTTAAGGAATCGGGATTTTTCTGTAGTTACAAAAATAAACATCATAGACATGACCATTAACTACCAGCACTTACATTCTAGTGGAGGTAGGAAACTAAAAACTGATAAGCAGACAAATAAACAAGATACTTACAAATGATAATACACCAAGCAAGGAAGTTTGTTAGAAAACACCATCTCAGAAAAAGACTGATTGAGATGAGATGTTGGTGAATAGCATGTTGACCCTTGGGTCAAGTGACAGTAAAGGACTCAGGATGTATGCATGGAGAAAGCTTTCGGGAAGTGGGACCAGCATGAAATAAAGCTGTGAGGTGAGGAAGAGGTTACTTTAAAAACTGGATGTGGCAATGGGGGAACAGTGTGCCTCAGACACTGAGCAGAGGGCAAATGGCATGAAGTGATACGGGGAGGGAGGGGATGAGTCACATGGGCTCTATTCTGAGTGTAATGAGAAGCCTTTGAATGGTTAATCAACTTTGTAACATAATCCAATTTCCACAATAGGAACTTTTCATGAAATGTGAGGAATGAATTGTGAGGGGAAGAACGGAAGAGGACATTACAAAGAAGCAGTTGCAAGAGTCCAAGTCAGAAATACTGGCATTGAGGACTTGAATGATATAACAGAGGAAATGGAGAGTAGAGGACAAAATGAGATGTGTCTTTGAGGTAGGAAAAATGTCATGTGGTGGTATTCGGACATGGGAGTAAAAGAAAAGAGGAATCAAGGATGACTTAAATACCTGACATAAGCAATGAAGTAGTACATATTTACAGGAATGTGGGGGACAGACAGGTTGGGGAGTGGGTAGCAGCAGGGATGAATAGTTGGATACAATGGATCTAGGACTCAGAGAAAATGCTTGGGCAGGAGAAGCTGGTGAACACCTTTGGAGGTGGAGTAGGTCCTATGACCAAGGCCCTTTGACAATTTTTGTATCTTCATCTTAACTCTGACTTTAAATCTAAGAAAATGGGTAAGATTATTTAGGGAGAAAGAGTTGAGAAAGGTGAAAACTCATCTTGAGATAATGTAAAGTTTGATGTTAACACATCTCTGTGCTTTTTATTATTTTTGGTAGGCTGTGGGAAACTGTTCTACAATCTGAATAATGAACAGCTGTGAAATGAGGTACATTTTGATTCAAGCAAGCTGATTACATAACAACTAAAATATAAAAGACAATGGTGGCTGGCGTGGTGGCTCACGCCTGTAATTCCAGCATTTTGAGAGGCTGAGGTGGGTGGATCACCTGAGGTCAGGAGTTTGAGACCAGCCTGGCCAAAGTGGTGAAACCCTGTCTCTAATAAAATTACAACAATTAGCTGGGTGGTGCACACCTGCAACCCCAGCTACTCAGGAGGCTGAGGCAGGAGAATCGCTTGAACCCAGGAGGTGGAGGTTGCAGTGAACTGAGATTGTGCCTTTGCATTCCAGCCTGGGCAACAAGGGTGAAACTCCATCTCAAAAAATAAATAAATAAATAAAATAAAATAAAAACAAAGTTAATTAAACACATTACAAAAGGAATTTTTACTTTATACATGCATTCCATATGCTATTTTCTTAAATGTCCAGATATTCTACTATGGAAATGGAAAATAGATTCAACTGGGTGTGTCACCTCTAATTGACCAATAGTGGCTGCTGGAATAAGTGTGGAGAAAAGGCCATGCCTGGGCCTACTGGGTATATTTGTCAGAAGTCAGAGTTCTTCAGAACCAATAGGATATCATTTGTATATGTAAATAATATATAAGTACAAAGAGATTCATTTTAGGGAATTGGCTCATGTGAATGTGGTGCCTGGCAAGTTTGAAATCTTTAGGGCAAGCTGGCAGGCTGGAAATTCAGGTAAAAGTTAATTGCATGCAGTCTTGAGTCTGAAATCTGCAGGGCAGGCTAGCAGGTGAGAGGCTCAGGCAGAGCTTCTGTATTCCAGCCTTGAGGTAGAAATGCTTCTTTTCCAGAAACCTCATTCTTTGTTCTTAAAGCTTTCAGCTGATTGGATGATACCCACTCATACTATGGAGGGTAATCCGTTTTACTCAAACTGATTTACTCATTGTAAACGTCAATCACATTTAAATACTGTCTTCACAACATCTTGGGTGTTGTTTTACTAAACAACTGGGCTGCCTAGTTCAGTCAAGTTGACACACAAGGTTTACCATTGCGCCGACCAAGAGTACCAACATCTATTGCAATGACTGCCCGTGGTGTATTGATGAGGGGCGTTATGCCTGCCATGTGCTTGCAATCCTTATCCTGGTCGTATTTAAATGCTCCTTCGGTATAAGAAAATCTCTTTTATTGGCAAAACCTCAAGAATATTGTAGAAAATGAAATAAGTTATATCTAAAAGATTATTTTCATTTGAAAGGCAGGAAGAGAAAGACCTTGTATCTCATGAAGAGAGTTTTCAATGAACTACACTTCTCTTTGCTGTTGCATTATTTTCTGATGGAGGCATTTTAAATTCTTCTCATCTGATTATATAATCCAAAGTTTCAGCCCACATTCACTATACATCCCTCCCTCACCCATCTATGCTGTAGAAAGATCTTCAGTGGCAATACTTTTATACTCTTAGAGAAATTGGTGACAGGATTTTTCAGAAACTAACTGTCACTGATAGTCCCAAAATTAAAATTCAAACTGTCAAAAATATTTAATAATCATTTGGTGGATATTCTTCAGTCTATTATGTTTTGATCTTTTAAGTGAGGTGACACGTTGTAAATTTCTGTTGACTTCATTAGCGTCTCAGATTTGTTGCGCTGGAGCTCAAACAATTGTGCTATTGTATCGAAGAATGCCTACAGTTTTACAAAAGGAAGGGGGAAGTTTCATTTGAGGAGTGGCTGCAGCTATACATTTTAGTTAGAGGAGATTTGAAAATAAGACTTAAAATAATAACTTTTGCTATAAAAACATCTTAATACAAGAGCATTCAGAAAAAAACAAATTCTGAGATGCAAAACAATGGTTACCAAAGGAACGATACTTGGATAATATTTGAGTAAAACCAATATCCAACAAGTATTTTCATTAGAGTGTCCCTTTTGTTCCCCTAGAAAATGTTTTATATTATTGAGTATCGTATGTCTCTCTGAATTTCTGTTTTCAAGCATGTTTCCTGCTAGGAACATATGGAAAGGGTAAATGTCTGGAGTAGAATTTGAATGCTGTGATAAACTATGAGAGAGGATCTTGGAGTATTACTGCAGTTGAAACACTTAAAACTATGTCTGCAGTTAGATTTAGACAACCATTTTGCTTATGTTGTACTCTTTTTATAGAATATGAAAAAGAAAATGTAAACAGCAGATCTTATAAAATCCTCTTACCTTCCATGTTTACATTTTGATGTTGGTATCAATTTACTCTCCTACAGATGCTTGGTATTATTATTTTTGAAAGCAGAGAAATTTCACGTGTGGAAAATTACAGTGTTCTAGTGGAGGACGTTTATGTCAGGAAATGATTTCTATGGGGAACTTTCACTCAGAACCTTAATACTAATTCCTGAACTCCCCTAAGCCTGGGACCTGTGTCTACTGTACAAACTGAAGAGTTGTGATTGTTAGATGGGAGAGGTAAATTTAAGGGTCACGGCCAAAGTAAGGATAGATGTGAGTAATTACTTCGGTAAATCAGGCATAAAATGTGCTGTTAGTCTTTGGCTCATTTAGTTTTCAATTCTCTGTTTTGCTATGAATATAAAGACAGGGCTTTTCTTTCCTTTCACAATTTTAAATTTAGAACAGGGAACAAAGTGCGCCAACCCATTGCCTTCCTGTGACCACTCTCATCTCGGAACCATGGCTGCCGCACAGGGACTCAGCCAATGTGATTAATCGAGGATTCAGAAGCCAGGGCAGATTGCACAATGAGGCCTGGCTGGCCAGCCTGGGGAGATAGATATTGACTGATATTGATTGCGCATTTTTATCACATGCCAAACCACAGGACAACAAACTTTCAGCAAAGCTCCAACACATCTAAAAGTTGGGCTGGTTATTTCTATTTTACAAATAATAGAGATAATTTGAGTTACTTGCCCAAGACATCATAACTCCCGACCTAAGACTGGAATCTGGCTGCTTCCCAAAACTGCTTTGTTTTACCTTTGTTGTTATTTCTATTACTGAATCCAGTCTTGTACCTTTTGGGCTTACTTACACACTTCTTAGCAACTTGCTCCATTAAAAAATTTGACAAATTATACTGATCAGTGCTAGGAGATATTTAATATTTCACCAGCTTTTAAAAGCAGATTATTAAAGCATTTGAATTCTTGTGATAGTATCAGCTTATACAGCTGAAATAAATAAGGTACCCAGATAGTGGAGATGGAAGTTCTTTAAATAAGAAACTAGAATGCTCTGAATTGATTTGGTTGTAGTGTAGCCTTAAAATTGGTAGTCACTCAAAATCCAGGGCAGATGGTCTTTGGTGTTTGCGTGTACTCCTGGGCATTTATCAATTAGAATTCAGCAACATTTGCCTGTTCTCATTAGGTAATTGTATTAAAAATATTCCTTGTCATAGGAAAGAAAAACCTAGTTACTAGATCTTAATTAAACCTTGTGCTACAGGTTAACCTCTTGACCAACCACATATGACCATGATGAAAGAAAGGCAAGCCAGAAAATTCATTAAGGTGGTTGACAATGACCAGCAAGCAGTCAGGAACTGTGTTTGCTCTTTCTTTGTTTCACTTTTCCCTAATATCAATGATTACAAGTAATGTGAATAGCATTGAAACAATATGTATATTGACAACCACATTTTTTTTCTACATATATGTCTTGATTTTACTGTACATCCAAAGCTTCCCAAAATGTATTCTTGAAGAAAGCTCTGGTGGCCAACAAATGAGTGCCAACTCATTTCCTTCTTTCTGCTTCCTCTTCACTGGGGGAGAGTGTAAGATTGCATTGATACACGATTACAGCATAACTCACGTTTCCATTTTGATTGAATCAGAAGTAACAATAAACTAAAATCTCTCCGAGACTCTTTGAGTCATTGACACTTTTACATTTTAAAGTTTATTGCCATCACCGCCAGACTAAATATTTCTCATGAAATGTTTTAAAAGTTTGTTATTACACATTTTATATTAATGTACCGTGGTCACACTTATAATAACTCCAGAACTTGATGTGGTCAATATTTTTAAGACCTTGACTATCTTTAGAAAGATTTGAGGCCCAGAAAAGTAAAGAGAATTTTCCAGTTTTTTTTTTAACAAACCAATATCTAAAACTGTCCCTTTTCATCATTTGAAATGTATACTTTTGTTGGGGGGGTGTGAAATTTGCTAACCGTATCATTTTTATAACAGTTTCTGTTATTAGTGCATATTCAAATAAACTGAGAGAGAAGCTGATTATAGGAAACTGGGATCCCCCTGCTCCTAAACTGTTCTTCTATATGAAAATACATAGCTTTATCTCCTGTCATGTACTTAGGCTGAAAGTTCGTTTCTAATTTCAGCTCTTCTGCAGGTGTGTAGGATTAAAACTGTCCTCCTAAAGAAGTCTTTTCTTGACTGTCTTGTGAAAAGTAGCTTCTTGTCTTCCTGCTCTGGCAATTATTTTATTTATTTGTTTTGGCTTGTGATTTGCTCCACAAGAATAAAAGCTCTATCAGGAGAGGGATATCATATCTGTCTTGTTTACCACTGTTTCCTTGGTGATCGTGGTTCAATGCCTGGCACAACGTGGTGCTTAAGAAATACCTAGAGATGAAATGAATGAGTGGATGTATAAATGAATTAATGACTGAGGAAGCAGCAACCAGTAGTAAATTTCACCTAGGTCGCTTATGAGGGGATCATGGAATATGGAATGTGGAATTCTGTACCCATGGGTGGCGGCAGGCTGAGTGACAAAGACAAACAGCAACAACAAAAATCCAATGGGCAGGTTTGCTACTGCTACTGGAGCTACTTCCATTAATTAAACTTGTACCATATGCTAGATGCTGTGCTTCATGTTTCAATTTTATTTTATTCAGTCCTCTCTACAACTCTTAAAAGATCAGAACAGACCACATGAAGGAGGTGATGTCTGAATAGGCGAGAAGGCAGAGAGGATAAAGGAGGAGCACAGATTTGAGCTGTTATGCAGGTAGTTCAGGCGTAAGTTATGTGATTAGCATTTGGCAGATTTACTTTCATTGTGTTTTTCCTAGACAGTGGAGAAATAGTCCTCTTTATCTTTTTGCTATTTTGATTTTGGCCTCTCAGCGAATAAAGTGTACAAACTAATCATTCTATGGTGAATGTCTCTGCACAGAGCTAACCTGGTACCATTTGCCCTTGTCAGTGGTATTGGGTGATGACACTCGAGTGCACAGTTTAATTGGCAGAAGGAAGAGGCAGGCCAGTTACATCTATGCAAGTCTACCAAGTGAGCCGTGAAAATTGCAAATTGTGCCGATCAGTTGGCAGCCTTGCTTGGTGTGTAGTATTAGTCAATGCCGTAAGAATCAGAGAGCAGGGAGGTCATTCAAAAGAGTGAAATGCATGCAACTCACAGCCAAAAGCCATTGCAAACAATCACATTAGAAAAACATTCACCATCTCCCTTCCCTCTTCCTCTCAGACACCACAATGTATGAGGGCAGGAGAAAATTCAGATGTAAATTGCTTCTGCTGAGGAGTGACTCTGCATAGATGGGTTTTTGAAATGCCAGATAGGGTGACTCTCTCCTTTTGATCATATAAGGAACCATAAGAACCAGCCAGGCCTCAAGTGGAATTCTGACACTTCAAATACATTAATATAATTTTTCATTAGGCAATTTAAAGATCAGAGACATATATCAATTGTACCTTGTTCTTGGCTAGTCATTTTTGCTTGGAAGCAGCAGATTAATAGGCACTTTCTATATCCTGAGCTAACTTATCTATAATTCTCTGCACTTATTAGGTTGAAGAAAAGTTGCTTATAAAAGCAAGGCTAAGGGATGTGTAACACTTCATCTTGCTGTCAAAACCTATCATTTAAATAAGTTGAAACTTCTAAAACATTGAAAGGAAAGCAGTCCTCAAGTGAACAGAAATGATTTAAAAAATAGAAAGGAGAGAGACAGAAAAAGAAAGAGGGAAATAAAAGTACATATATGGTAGGCAAAGAAGACCTGCCTGGTTGGAATTGGTTTGGAATGACATGTTAGATGTCATGCCCTGAGGCTCACTTAAGCTCTGGGGGGTCAGGGAGTAATCATCTATTATCTTTTGCCCTTTAAAATGTTGATTAGCATATATTTTCCCTTTTTGACCTATCAAATCCATTCCTGGGACTTTAACTTAAGGCTTGTGGACAAATAATAATAATAATCTGCATACAAGGTTGGACAGGCAGGCTTCATCATTAACTTTGAACACTTGGAGGTAATCTACTCTCACTGACTTCTCAGCACCTCTGCACATGGTTGCCCATTCCACACATCTTGAATCACTCATTTTCCATAACCTGTGTCCCTTTGTTGGTTCTCCATGTGCTATCTAGCTTATGACTCTCTTTCTATCTCCTTTGCTGACCCAGCCACAGAAATATTTGCCCTAAGGCCTCTCCTCTTCCACTTTATGCTCCCTCCCTAGGCCAGCTCATCCCCAGCCATGGTGTCAATTGTCTCATCGCACACCTCTGCACACTTTGACACCTCCAGCCCTGTGTTCCCAACCCACATGTTCAATCGTCTGCTTGACATCACATCTTGGAAGTCTCAAAGCCTTTTCAAAATTGCTACATCCAGAAGTAAACATGCTGTCCCCAACTCCTTGTGTGGTCTTGTCCCTCTATTCCTCCCTCTGTTACTGAAGGTACCAGCAATACCAAGTTGGGCAAGCTTGAAGTCTAGGAGTCACCCTTGACATCTCCCTCCCTTGGCCCCTATATCTAACCATTCATGAATCTTCTCAGTGTTACCTCCTATTCATTCTCAAAGCTGTCCACATGCTTCCATCTCCAAGACTTCACGATAATCTGACCACTGTAGTAGCCTCCTAACTCAGCCACTGGCAAGAGCTATATCCCCAGTTTACACTGTGCTCTACATCATTACGGAGGGAGCATGCACTCCCTCCAAAAGCTCCCTCCAAAGGGATCTCACATCCAGATAGAGCTTTTCTTTTTTTCTTTTTTCTTTCTTTTTTTTTTTTTTTTCCGAGATGGGGTCTTACTTTGTTGCCCAGCCTGGAGTGCAGTGGTGCCATCTCGGCTCACTGCAACCTCTAGATCCTGGACTCAAGCGATCCTCCCAACTCAGCCTCCCGAGTAGCGGGAACTACAGGCACACACCACCACACCTGGCTAATTTTTGTGTTTTTTGTGGAGATGGGTTTTGCCATCTTGCCCAGATTGGTCTCAAACTCCTGGGCTCAAGCAATCCACCCGTCTCAGCCTTTCAAAGTGCTGGGATTATAGGCGTAAGCCACTGCACCTGGCCCAGAGAGAGCTTTTCAAACACAGATCTGATTTTACTTAAAACCCTTCAGTAGCTTCCCATTGTGTACAGAAAACTATTTTAATAAGATTAGTTCTAACCTCAGAGTTAGAAGATTTCTGCTAACACTATAGATTTCAAAAACCTTGAAGAAGAAAATGGTGCATTTGATATATTCTTGATCTAAAAAATTTTGTATTGATACAGTGTAAAATATTGCGTTAAAAACTAACATGGCAACCTTAGAACACACCATGTCTATTTGAACTTTCTGAAGAAAATCACAGTCACACGAAATCAAAGTCATTTTTAGCTTGATGGTTATATTTGAAGCTATAATAAAGCTTGTTATAACTCATTGTATTTCTCTCACTTTGAAAAAATAAATCAGGCAGCACAATCATATTTAATTGGAAAGGATACTTTATTCTTCTGTTTCTATTCTTTGCATATAAATTATTTTGTTTCAAATAATATGTCAGATGAAAATCTATGACAGGAATTGATTTGTCTTTAGCAGAAAAACAAACAAAAAACTCTCTGACTTTGGCTTTTGTTTTTATTTGTAGCACAAGTTTCACTATTCCTAGTGGGATTTGAGTTGCTTTGGATGTTTACCTAATGAGCCTGGGTGGGGTTACACTAGCCCATAGAGCACCTTTGTGAGGGGTAAAGAAGGGGACCCTTTCTCCATCAGGACAGGCAGATGTGGAATAGCACAACCCATTGAACCAGGTTTGCTACTGCTCTTGCTCTTTGGCCTGGCATTGACAGAGAAGCACTCATCCATTTGAAACTGATGGTTTTATTCTAGTCATTGTTTTGTTTCTCTAGAAATATGGAATCTTACCATTTGCTGGCAATCTTGTCACCTGTGAATATTTGAATCAATCATTTACCTCTAGCAGCATCAGCAATTTGACATTTCCTGGCCTAAGTATAAAAAAATCAATTTTGTGTCATCTTGAATTTGGAGAAAATTATGCTTCCTTAAGGATGGAGAAAAACTATGTATGAACATTTTCAGACTTTTTGAGACAGACACACTCAGTAGTCTCTTATGGGGAGAATAACTTGAACCCTGTCTATGACTCTATTTCTGACATATTAAACATACCTGGTAGGTGGAGGCTGGATTACAGGGAATGATGATGGGACGATTGAGGGTGAATTTTCAAAAGGAGAAAAGGCACATTTGACACCAGAGGCTGTATGGGATGAGACAACAATTTGAACCTGAAGCCGATAGCACAACCACTTTGGCACAGGTCGGGGAAAAATAATGTCATGTGTGTGAATTGACTACGGTGCTTTACTAAACTGTTGACTTTGGGGCCTAAGCTTCCCAACAGTGGGACTCCCTCTAACTGCACATCACGTGGAGGAAAGATTGTTGCTTTCACTCACTTTTAGGTGGCACCATAGGCAACTCTACAGCACTGACACTGTGGAAGTCTCAATGATGGTGACTCAGGCCAATTGGCAAGCCTTGGCTGGGCTGGGAGTAGTATCTCTGCAAGATGCCAGATGCCAGGCAGGAATAAAACTAGTAAATCCCCAATTCTCTTTCTGTGGTAGATGGTGATTTGATACTGAGGGACCCCTCTTTGTGTAACGGAGTAGCTTAGCTTTAAAATGCATTTTGGACTTTTCTTCTCTAATCTCAGAATGTAGCCTTAAAATGTGCTTTGAAACTTTGTTTCCCTCTCTTTCCCAGCAGACACTCCCATGCACTGTGCTTGCTTATCTAATTATGTGCTTGCTTAGAAATCCCAGGGACTAATCTTGAATCAAACCAGGCATGGAGACCCAGCTCAAGGCGGGTAATTTACAAACTATTCATTGTCGATATGGTGCCAGCCTGCACTCCAGGTGGACAATATCTCCAGATAGCCATCATCACAAGGCATGCAGACCTGTATCCTGCACCACTCTCACATATTTCCTATGCCAAGTTTCCTTTTTTAAGCCCCTTCACTCAGCCTAAAAATTTGAGATTGTTTCTTTGCTGCTTGAGGCTGGTCATCTCCTCAACTACTGGCATTTGAATCTGCTTTCCTTTCACCATACCTCACCTGTTATGTATTCAGTGTTTTGAGTGGTGAGCAGCCAAACATGAATTTGGTTATACTAGGGGTTTGATATCTGTTGCTAGAGATTCCTGACTTAACAATGACAACAAGCTGTGCCCAGGAAAATTTTATGGATGTATATTGGACATTTTGTGAGCCCTCCCAAAACTTGAGGATGCACATGTTACAAGAGGCTGAAAATCTATGCAATACTCAATAGTAAGAGAATGAACAATTTGATTAAAAATGGGCCAAAGATCTGAACAGATACTTTACCAAACAAGATGTACAGATGGAACATGAATAAATGAAAAAGTAGCTTAATATTATGTGATACTGAGCAAGTTTCTTAGAAAACTAAACACACCATACAATTCAGCAACCATGTTGTTTGAAATGAGTTGAAAACTTACGTCCACAAAAACACTTGCACACCAATATTTACAGCAGCTTTATTCATAATTGCCAAAACTTGGAAGCAACCAAGCTGTCTGTCCTTCACTAAGTGAGTGGATAAATTGTGGTACATCCAGAAAATGGAATGTTATTCAGCACTGAAAATAAAGGCACTATCAAGCCATGAAAAGACACGAAGGAACCTTAAAAGTATGTTATTATAGTAAGTGAAAGAAGCCAATCTAGAAGGCTACGTTCTGTATGATTCCAGCTGTGTGACATTCTGGAAAAAGCAAAACTCTGAGGGCAGCAGAAAGATCAGAGGTTGCCAGAGGTTAGGAAAGAGGGTAGATGAATATGTGGAGAACAGAGGATTTTTAGGGCAGTGAAACTATTAAGTATGCTACTCTAATGGTGAATACATGGAATTACACCTTTGTCAAAACCCATACATGTACAGCACCAAGAGTAAACCCTAATATAAGTATGAGCTTTGGGTGATAATAATGTACCAATGTTTATCATTTGTAACAAATCTACCACTCTGGTGGGGGGCATTGATATCTGGGGAGGCTATGCCTGTGTTGGGGTAAGAGGCACATGGGAACTCTCAGTGCTTGCTTCTCAATATTGATCTGAACCTAAAACTGCTCTAAAAAATAAAGTGGCTTTTAAAAAATGGATAAGGTTTTAAAAATATCTATGTGCACAGCTGGGATATCGCAGTTTGCAAGGATTAGGTATTCATTAATTACCAAATGCATATTAATGGCCTCACATAAATGGGGGAAGTCTGAACATGCTAACAACATCCTCTTCCTTCTTGTGACTTCCTCCCTCGTCTAATCACTGCTTCTCTGAGGTATACTCTCATATGAAGGTATACTCTCATATGAAAATATTATTTTGCTCTCATAGATGAAAACATACTTTTGAGAGAAGTCTGATAGGATTATGGTTGAGGGTTCTGAAAGAATTTCACCCAGGTAATAAAATTTCATTCCAAAGATCCAAACATCTAAATCCAAACACAAGACAAACTGGGCCTTCGTCATGGGAAACCCTGACGTGAACCTTGAAAAGTGCAGTTCCTGGGTTACTTGGTGGGATATTCTCACCAATTATGGTGACTCTATGTCCATAAATTGGAGAGACTTTCAAGGCCTGGTTGCCTTGGCTCCATGGAACTCAGAGATTAGGACTGTATATTTGCTGTATTAATTCATGAAGTTCTTGTTTTGCCTGAGGTTTCTCTGAAGACGAGTGGACTTGGTGAGGTGAGAAAATTTATTGTCCCCTTTACAACCTATCCTTGTTCTTATCTCCAACTACGTGACTTACAAATAGTGTTTCCCTTCCTGTACAAATTCTTCCTTACAGGTTGATTGTTGCCACGGAGAACCACTTTTGTCTATTGGGCAGGCTTTGAGATAGAGAATGTTCATGAGATGCTCAAGGGGCAAATCAGGAAGTACGATTTTTCACCCTGTTAAATTGACTTGGGTTTCTGGGAAATAATACAACAAATTATTGGAAAATATATTACAACCAAAATGTGAGATTTTGAATATTGAGAAGGAAGAAGATGAGTGAATGTGTGCTAACTTTTGGAAACTACACAATGCTTGATTTGGGAATTGTGATGTTCAGCTCTTTAAATTAATTTGGATATCAAATTATCAGTATATATTGTTAAATAATTGCATTCCTTACATTTTCATGAACTCTTTAAATATTTATCAATTTAGTAGTTTTCAAGTATACTAGGATGTCTTTCTCAATCTTCTGTTTTTATGTCTGCTTTCCTTTTAAGCATTTAGAAATCACACTTCAGTCTGCTGAAAATATATATACTTCCAGCTGTAGCATTTATTAAAACTGCTTCGGGGACTGCTTTCCGGACACCAGGCAACATTCAGTGTCATAATAAAAGCCTAACTCTGCACAAAATACACTGATTAATATAGTTTTTTTCCTTTAGCTACTGAATGATTCATCAACTATTTATTGGGCTTCAGAAAGAGGTTCATAAAAATGGAAAATAACAATTAGAACCCCTGGAGGGTTATTAATTTCCACCCAACTCTCTTGAACCCATTACCTTTCATTACCATAATGAAAATTATTCCTACACAGTATGTCTCTCTGTGATCTGTGTGAATGCACACACTTACAAACACAATTATCTTTTCTAAGTAATAGTCTGATGTTATGCTTTTATTCTATTATTATGCTCAGAAACAGAACTGAGAGCAGGAAGTTTCCAATTCTGAATTTGTTTTTCCACACAACCATTCATAAGCCTCTTTCAGCAGATGTTTGTATTTAATTATTACTGAGTCTTCATTTCCTGTGGAAAATATCAAATAAATATTACAAACATTTCTTCAGGTTACATTATTTCAATTTCCTTATGTTTGAATTAAATCTTTGTAAAACATAACCTTTCCAACATAATTTCTAGTGGGAAATATTCATAATTTCAGTGCTGTGAGATCCATATAAAATTTTCCTCCTATAATGTTTCTCTGATGTAATGTTTATCCTTTGGAGAGCCATTCTCATGCATACGCTTAGCACTTCTTTCTATTGTCGTGCTTAAAATATTTGATTCTCTGTCTTATCCGGAAAACATAATGGGAAGGTTTCACCTTAGTATAATTCTTCTGTTCAACAGAAATAAAAATTTCCTAATATCTTGTGTTCATGAAATGAGTACAGAGAGCAACATTCTTGAACTTAGAATATTTATTACTAATCTTTATTTGAAACTCCTGTTATTAATACATAAAACACCTAGATATTTGGTTTCTTTCAACTACAATAAGAGTATTTTAACACAATAATCTATAATAATCTAAATAGACAATTTAGAGAGAAGAATCAGATCAATTGACTTTGTGTTTAGTTTCAAGTTTTCCCCCATTCAGGTTTGTAGAAATAGTTTAAGATAATATTAGTGTCTTGGTGTGATTTGAAGTCATTCTGCATACAAATTATCTGTGGTTCTTGTTAAACATGCAGATCCCGGGATGCAACACTCAACTGAAATAGCTCTCATCCAGTTCCGCGGTGATTCTTGTCTTGTCAAACATAATTATCATTTGACTGCTCACCAGCACTTGCCACAGTGGGTCAATTTGTCCTCTTAACACTTTCTTCTCAGGCATTTGTGAAGGGGACTCTCTTCTACCTTACAGCAATGCTCAGTCTCCTAATTTAGTTTGTCCTTTTCTGAGAATCTGCTGTTGTTAATAAGCATTCTACATAATTTCTACCTCATTCATGATCTGGCATAATGAACCCTGTGATTCCTTTGTTATCTCAGTCACTTATTATGAAGACATTTTGCCCTCTAGATGAGATGATTTATCATTAATACATTTCATTCTTCCATTGAAAATCTATTATGTTCAAACATTCAAAGAAGCATAATGTATAGTCACTGATCTTCAAGAGAAAGACCCATACGAAAAGTTAAATGATAAAAGGGATAAAGAAAGTAAAGGCTATGAATTTATAGAAAGAAATGAGTCTTTGTCAATTTCTTGGAAAAAGTAGGGATTAAATTAGGCACTGATAGATGGCCATGTTTTAATAAGGTGAGCTATAGATCTAGTTTCTGTTTTACAACTACGAGGTCATAATGATAAATTAAATCTCAGCTGTCAGATTTAGTCTAGAAGTCAAAGCTGTATTATATTTTAATTTATAACTATTGAGTGAGTAGGTAAAATTAGACCTAAAGAGTACATTAAATCTAGGAATGTACTAGATTTCTAGATGTGAATTGCTTTTAAGGGGGATTATTGTTCATAATTTATATAAATTTATATAAATTTGTCAATTTAGGAAAATAAAAGATTCTAAACAAACTGCAAAAAAAGGAAAAAGCAAGTAGCAAATCTTTGAAGCCATTAACAATTTAACAAAGGCGAATAGAGATTTCTCCCACCAAAGAGAACAATGTGTTACAGATATGATTGATATATTACGTAACTATCACAGCAAAGGAGGTTGGATAGCTCCATAGGGTTGTTTCTGAGTCTTTAATCTTATTATATTAATCACAAATAATGTTTCCTTATGAAGTAGATCATGTTACATTTATTATAATTATGACTGTGTCTATTGTCTAGCAGTACAACAGAAAAAAATGAGTGAGAATGTAAAAAGAAGGGGAGAAAATTATGGAGCAGAAAGGTTGGTAGGCTTAAAAAGCATCACCCATCTTTTCAAGAAACAATATTCACTTGAGCAAATATACAATCTTGAGAGTGAAAGGTTTCTTACATTTATACAAAAAACATTTTTGGTTACTATTCTATATACAGAAGGTAAACACGTCAATGTTCCTAAGATGCTCTGCAGATGCAACTATAAATTAGACCTAGATTCTGCCTCAGTGATCTTACATCTAGTAGTGGAAACCTGTCAAGAATATGGGTACTTACGCCACACTTATGGTTCAGTTAAACACTATAGGAGTTCCGAGGAGCAAAGTTATCTTCCTCGTAGTTTTATATTGGCAGGAAATACGTGCCCTTTTCAGTGTATCCACATGGTTAAGTCTCTTCAAATTCCAAAACATAATGATATTTTGTAACAAAAACTTAGTCTTCTTTTTTTAAAAAAAAATTTGTTCTCGCAACAAAAGCAATAATAAATCCCTTACGTTAAACCTGTGTCCCCTTCTAGGTGTTTCTTTATATCGTTTCTCCTCTGCTGATGCAAAGTTCTTACAAGAAAGTGTCTTAGTCTATTTTGTGCTACTATAAGAGGATACCACAGGCTGGGTAATTTATAAGGAATAGAGATTTATTTCTTACAGTCCTAGAGACTGGGAAGTTGAAGAAGGGGCTGGCATGTGGTCAGGGCCTTCTTGCTGCATCATCCCATGGTGGAAGGCAGAAAGGTCTTGAGAGCATGAGAGAGTATTGCGGGCAAACTCAATTTTATAGCAAATCTACTCCCATGATAATGACATTAATTCATTCATGAGGGCAGAACCCTCATGACCTAATTACCTCCTAAAAGTCCCACCTCTCAACACATTGGGAATTAAGTTCCCAATACATGAACTTTGGGGAACACATTTAAACTATAGCAGAAAGAGTCTTTAGTTCCCTTTTCCACATCCTTATTTAAATCCTGTCCACTCTACAACCCTCTGCAAACTGGCCATCACATCCCTCATTTCACTTTATATGTTATCAATTCCAAATACAACAAACTATTTTGAGCCCCTTTATTAACATACACATCTGCATTTAGCTCTCAGTTTTTTTTTTGTGTTTTTTTTTTTTTTTCTTAATTGAAACTGCTTCTTCCCCTAGCATCCTAGATTTTGCCCTCTGGCTGATTAATTCCTTCTAAGTCTTCTTCCCATGGTTCTCATTCTCAGCCAGTGCCTTAAATGTTGGTATGATCTAGGGATTCTTCTTCGGCCCTTTCAATTCTTTCTCTCATCACATTACTCCTGGCTAAAATCCTCCATTCTTATGTTTTTTTCTACACATTGGTTTCCTACAAAATATTCGTATTCTCTCTGTCATAATGTAGAAAGACTTCCCAACCAAAGACTATATTTCCAAGACAAAGCTCTCTTGGATCCAGAAGATAACACAAGAATAATTTACGACAATGTAATATAATGAGAAATGACCAGTCACTTCTGGGCAAAGGGACTTTTAAACAAACTCTTCTGACTTTCCCCATCTGTTTGAGAAAGTGGAACCACACAATGAAAGTAGACTGGGATCTACAATTCTCATGTGACTAAACACCAACCAGGAATCCTCATAATTGACTAGCATGTGAATCAAAAATAAATTTCTATTAAGCCACTGAGATTTGAGGATTTATTTATAACAGTGCCTACTATTCTAAAATAGAAATTGGTAACTTAAGTGGTATGGTGTAATTTTAAAAAACTTGAAATAGGATTAGTAGTATCAGTTGTTCATTGTTACTGAGTTTAACATGACATGAGAAGAATGAAATGAAGGCAGACTACAGAGAACCATTTCTTAAGCAATGAATTATGAGCGAGAGAGCGAGAGAGAGAGAGAGAGATAAAGAGAACACTAGCTCTGAAATATGGAGACTTTCAAGGTAAGAAAACTTTACTACTTCTAGAACCAAATCAATAAAAAAAAAAGACTTAAAAAGGCTTTGAGAATATACAATACAAAGGCACAACCCATGAAAGAAATAGTTGATATGCTGGACTTCAAAATAAAACAGTTGAGTTTTTGGAAACCACTGTCAAGAGAATGAGAAAACAACCCACACACTTAGAAAATATTTGCAAAAGACATATATGAAAAAGGACTTTTATCCTAAATATAAAAGGAACACTTAAAACCCAACACTGTGTAAATAAATAACCTGATTTAAAAATGGGCAAAAGAACAGGCACCTCACCAAAGAAAATACATAGATGGCAAATAAGCATATGAAAAGATGCTCAACATCATACATTATTAAGGAACTGCAAATTAAATCAATGAGACACCTCTAGACACCTATCAGAATGAAGAAAACCCAAAATACTGACAACATCAAATGCTGGCAAGGATGTGAAGCAATAAGAACTCTTATTCACTGCTGGCAGGAATGAAAAATAGCACAGAAACTTTGGACGACAATTTGACACTCTCTTATTAAACTAAACACACCATACAATTCAGCAATCATGCTCCTTGAATGGAGTTGAAAACTTATGCCCACAAAAACACGTACACACAGATGTTAGCACAGCTTTATTCATAATTGCCAAAACTGGGAACCAATCATGATGTCTGTTCTTCACTAGGCGAGTGGATAAATAAACTGTGATGCATTGAGACAATGGAATATTACTCACCTCTGAAAATAAATGCTATCAAGTCATGAAAACACATGGAGGCTAAAAAGCACATTAGTCAATGAAAGAGATCAATCTAGAAGGCTACTGATATGGTTTGGCTGTGTCCCCACACAAATCTCATCTTGAAGTTCCCATAATTTTCACATGTCATGGGAGGGACCTGGTGGGAGGTAATTGAATCATGGGGACAGGTTTTTCCCATGCTGTTCTTGTGATAGTGAATAAGTCTCACAAGATCTGATGGTTTTGTAAAGGGCAGTTCCCTTGCACACGCTGTCTTGCCTGCTGCCATGTAAGATGCGACTTTGCTCCTCCTTCACCTTCCACCATGATTGTGGGGCCTCCCAGTAGTGTGGAACTGTGAGTCCATTAAAGCTTTTTTTTCTTTATAAATTACCCATTCTCAGGTATGTCTTTATTAGCAGCATGAGAAAGGACTAATATAGTAAATCAGTACCAGTAGAGTGGGGTACTGCTATTAAGATACCTGAAAATGTGGAAGCAATTTTGGAACTGGGTAACAGGCAGAAGTTGGAACTGTTTGGAGGTCTCAGAAGAAGATGGGAAGATGTGGAAAGGTTTGGAGCTTCCTAGAGACTAGTTGAATGGTTTCAGCAAAAAAATGCAGGCTCGGGCTGGGCACGGTGGCTCACGCCTGTAATCCCAGCACTTTGGGAGGCCGAGGCGGGTGGATCACGAGGTCAGGAGATCGAGACCATCCTGACTAACACGGTGAAACCCCATCTCTACTAAAAATACAAAAAATTAGCCAGGCGCGGTGGCGGGCGCCTGTAGTCCTAGCTACTCAGGAGGATGAGGCAGGAGAATGATGTGAACCCGGGAGGCGGAGCTTGCAGTGAGCCGAGATCGCACCACTGCACTCTGGCCTGGGAGAAAGAGCAAGACGCCATCTCAAAAAAGAAAAAAAAAATGCAGGCTGAGCAGCGTATCGGAAGGAGATGAGGAACTTTTTGGTAACTGGAGCAAAGGTGATTCTCGCTATGCTTTAGCAAAGAGATGGACAGCATTTTGCCCCTGCCCTAGAGATCTGTGAAATTTTGAACTTGAGAGAGCTGATTTAGATATCTGGCAGAAGAAATTTCTAGGAAGCAAAGCATTCAAGAGGTGACTTGGGTGTTCTTAAAAGCATTCAGTTTTATTCATTAACAAATATATGGTTTGGAATTGGAACTTACATTTAAAAGGGAAGCGGAGCGTAAAAGTTCAGAAAATTTGCAGTCTGGCAATGCAATAGAAAAGAAAAACCCATTTTCTGAGGAAAACTTCAAGCAGGCTGCAGAAATTTGCATACGTAACAAGAAGTCAAATGTTAATCACCAAAATGATGAGGAAAATGTCTCCAGGGCATGTCAGAGACTTTCACAGCAGCCCCTCCCATTACGGGCCAGAGGCCTAGGAAGAAAAAATCGTTTTGTGGGCTAGGCCCAGGGCCCCCTTGCTGTGTGCAGCCTAGGGACTTAGTGCCTTGGATCTCAGCCACTCCAGCTGTGGCTAAAAGGAGCCAAGGTATAGCTCAGGCCATTGCTTCAGAGGGTGCAAGCCCCACACCTCGGCAGTTTACACGTGCTATTGGGCCTGCATGTTCACAGAAGTCAAGAATTGATGTTTGGAAACCTCTGCCTAGATTTCAGATGACGTATGGAAATGCCTAGATGTCCAGGCAGAAGTTTGTTGCAGGAGTGGGGGCCTCATGTAGAACCTCAGCTAGGGCAGTGTAGAAGGGAAATGTGCACACTGGGGTACTATCTATTGGAGCTGTGAGAGGAAGGACACTGTCCTCCAGACCCCAGAATGGTAGATCCACCAACAGCTTGTTAAGGCAACCAGGAAGGGAGCTGTACCCTCCAAAGCCACAGGGGAAGAGCTACCCAAGATCATGGGAACCCACATCTTACATCAGTGTCACCTGGATGTGAGACCTGAAGTCAAAGGAGATCATTTTGAAGCTTTAACATTTGACTGCCTTCCTGGATTTTAGACTTGCTTGGTGCCTGTAGACCATTTGTTTTGGCCAATTTCTCCCATTTGGAATGGGCATATTTACCCAATGCCTGTACCCTCATTGTATCTAGGAAGTAACTAACTTGCTTTTGATTTTGCAGGTTCTTAGGCAGAAGGGATTTGCCTTGTCTCAGATGAGACTTTGGATTGTGGACTTCTGAGTTAATGCTGAAATGAGTTAAGATTTTGGGGGACTGTTGGGAAGGCATTACTAGTTTTGAAATGTAGGACATGAGACTTGGGAGGGGCTGGGGCAGAATGATATTTTTTGTCTGTGTCCCTACCCATAACTCATCTTGAATTGTAATTCCCATAATCCCTACATGTTGTGGGAATGACCTGGTGGGAGGCAATTGAATCATGGGGGCAGGTTTTTCCCATGCTTGTCTCATGGTAGTGAATGAGTCTTACAAGAGCTGATGGTTTTACAAGGGGCAGTTCCCCTGCACATGCTCTCTTGCCTGCTGCCATGTAAGATGTCCCTTTGCTCCTTTTTTGCCTTCTGCCGTAATTGTGAGGTCTCCCCAGCCACGTGGAACTGAGTCCATTAAAGCTTTTTCCTTTATAAATTACCCAGTATCAGGTATTTCTTAACAGCAATGTGAAAATGGACTAATTCAACTACATGGTGTGTGATTCCAACTATATGACATTCTGGAAAAGGCAAAAACAACAACAAAAAAACAATGGAGAGAATAAAAATATCAGAGAATATCAGAAGTTAGGAAGAAGGGTGGGAGGAATAGGTGGAGCATGAAAGACTTTTAGGGCAGTGAAACTACTCCGTGTGATATTGTGATGGTGGAAACATGGCATTACACTTTTGTCAAACCCATAAAGGTACACCAAGAGTAAACCCCAATGTAAAGTGTGGACTTTGAGTGATAATGATACATGAATGTAGCTTTCATCAATTGTAACAAATGTATCATTCTGGTGGTGGTTGTTGATAGGGAGGCTGTGCATGTGTGGGTGCAGGGATTATTGGGAAACTGTACTTCTCAATGTTGCCGTCAGCCTAAAACTGCTCTAAAATAGTCTTAAAATGATTATAAATAAAACTAGTCATGATTTAAAGAGAAAGGCTCTGAGGGACATAGTCCTATTAAAACTTTTTAGTAAAATAAAGAAACTCAGCATTATAGTCATTACCTTCACAGCCATTCCTGCAGTTTAGATGGCCTCAAAATACCTACCTTTAAAGTCAAGAAAAATTGTGATAAGGGCAAAGGAAGTATAGAAATGAAGAAGGCAGGATAGGATATGTCTAGAAAAAATGTGTGAGTATAACTATTGCCACAGTTAAACAGATGTGAGACAAATAATAAGATTTTTTTTAATTTTGGGAGGAATTAGGGTGTCAAAATAACCAAATCTTTTTTTTTAATTGTACTTTAAGTTTTAGGGAACATGTGCACAATGTGCAGGTTTGTTACATAGGTATCCATGTGCCATGTTAGTGTGCTGCACCCATTAACTTGACATTTAGCACTAGGTGTATTTCCTAATGCTATCCCTTTCCCCCTCCCCCCACCCCATAACAGTCCCTGGAGTGTGATGTTCCCCTTCCTGCGTCCATGTGTTCTCATTGTTCAATTCCAAAATAACCAAATCTTGTTACTATGAGATTTATTGTACCACCAAACAGTAACCAGAAGGAAGAAGTTGCTAAAGCTGTGCAGCCACTAAAAGGAGATATATTCCAAAAATGTATTTCAGCTATGACCATGGAGGACAAATGACAAGAAAAAAATCTCCCCAAGGTTGAGTCAGGAACTGTAAGAACAATATAGATCCCTCTTATTTATCTCAGTTTCCATGACCTAATGTAATGGGCCTCTTCCTCTAATTACCCTAAAAATCCCCTGACTGGTATGCTGGCTCCTAACCTAGTCTACTTGTCTTAAATACTTGATTCACAAAGCTGATTAATGATCTATCTAAAATATGGCCCAGATTACATAATTCTGCCTAAAACTTTTTTTACAACTTTTAAAATTGTATTAAAATATATGTACATAAAATTCACCATCATAACCATTTTTAAATGTACAATTCCGTGGTATTAAATCAATATATTCATAATGTGCAATCACCACCACTCATCTCCATAACTCTTTGCATTTTATAAACTGATCCTCCATAGCCATTAAAAAATGACTTCCCATTTCCTATCTGCCAGCCCCTTACAACAACCATTCTCTTGTCTATGTATAATTTTGACTATTCTAAGTATCTTATAAAAGTGGAATCATAAAGTATTTGTCTTCTTTTGACTAGGTTGTTTCACCTAACAAAGTTTCCCCTAGTTTCATCCATGTGGTAGCATATGTTGGAATATCCTTTATTTTTAAGGCTGACTGGTATTTCATTGTATGTGTATACTACATTTTGCTTATGCACTCATCTGTTGATGGACATTGGAATTGCTTCCCTATTTTGGATATTGTGAATACTGTTACTATCAACATGGTGGCATAAATATCTCTTCAAAATCCTGTTTTCAATTCTTTTGGACAGATACTCAGAAGTGAAACTGCTGGATCTTATGGCTATTCTATTTTTAATGTTTTGGGGAATTGACATTCTCTTTTCTACAGTGGCTGTACTATTTTACATTCCCATCAACAGTGTGCAAACATTCTTCTTCACACTTTCACCAACAGTTGTTATTTTCTCTCTCTCTTTCTCTCTTTTTCAATAATGGTTATCCTAATGAGTGTTACATGATATTGCATTGTTGTTTTGATTTGCACTGATTATTAGTGATGATCCACATCTTTTCATGTGCTTATTGGCCATTTGTAAATCTACTTTGGAGATATGTCATATTCTTTGCTCATTTATTAATCAGATTTTTGTTGTTGTTGTTGAATTTTAAGAAGTTTCCATATAGTGTAGATATTAATTGCTCATCTCAATTGATTCGTCTATCTGATACCGTTGTCAGATGTATGATTTCCAAATACTTTATCTGATTCTACATGCTGCCTCTTTACTCTGTTGATATTGTCTTTTAATGAACAAGAATTTTTTATTTTTATGAAGTCCAGTTTATTTATTTTTTCTTTTGTTGCCTGTGCCCTTGGTGAGATGTTCAAGAGATCATTGCCAAATTCAATGTAATAAAGCTTTTGCCCTTGGTTTTCTTCTAAGACTTTTATATAATGTTAATCTTCCAATCCATGAACATGGGATGTGTTTTTATTTATTTGTGTCTTTAATTTATTTCATCAATATTTAGTTTTCATTGCACAAGTCTTTCACCTTCTTGGTTAATTCCTAAGTATTTTATTCTTTTTTATGCTATTATAAATTGAATTGACTTTGTAATTTCCTTTTCAGGTAGTTTGTCACTGGTATACAGAAAGGCAACTGATTTGCAGTGTTGATTTTGAATCTTGCTACTTGCCTGAATTCATTTAGTTTCTTTGTGGAATTTTTAGAGTAGTTATATACATCTAAGATTACATAATTTGTGAACAGAAACAATTTCACTTTTTCTTTCCCAATTTAAATGCCTTTTGTTTAATTGCCTACTTGCTGTGGTTAGAACTTTGAGTAAGTAGGGAAGGTGGGCATCCTTGCTTTGTTCGTATCTTAGAGGAAAAGCTTTCCATCTTTCACTATTGAGTATGATGTTCTCTGTGGGTTTTTGACATATGGGTTTTATTATGTTGAGATACTTTCCTTTTATTTATAGATTGTTGAGTGTTTTTATCATGAAAAGGTATTGAATGTTGTCAAATTTTTTTTGAGTCAGTTGGTATAAGCATGTGTTTTTGTCCTTCATTCTGTTAATGTGATGTATTACATTGATTGATTTTCCTATGTTGAACCATCTTTGCATTCCAGGAATAAACTGCACTTAATTGTGATAAATTATTCTTTTAATATGCTACTAAATTCAGTTTGCTATTATTTTATTAAAAGCCTCCACATTCATGTTCATAAGGAACTTTATAGTTTTCTTTTTTTTGCAGTATCTTTGGATTTGGCATCAGCTTGATAATGACCTCACAGAGTGAGTTAGGGAGTTCTTCTTAAATTTTTTTTGAAAAGTTTGAGAATTGGTATTTTTTTTACTCTTCTGTAGAATTCATCAGGGAAGACATCAGGTCCAGAGATTTTCTTCTTTGTGAGATTTTTAATTGTTAATATAATCTTCTTACTAGTCATATTTTCTAGGTCTATTCAGATTTTCTATTCCTTTGTGATTTATTCTTGGTAAGTATTTTATTTCTAATAATTTGTCTATTTTATGTAGGTTATCTAATTTAATGGAGAAGAATTGTCCCTAGTACTCCTTATAATTTTTTATTTTTGGAGAATTGATATGCTCACTTTCATTTATGACTTTCATGGTTCGCATCTTCTCTCTCTTTTCTTGATTCATTTAGCTTAAAGATTTGTCAATTTTGTCTATCTTTTCAAAGAACCAAATTTTTTTCTCTATTGTTTTTTCTCTTGCCTATTTTGTTAAATCTGTGCTCTAGATTTATCATTTTCATCCTTCTAGTAGCTTTAAGTATAGATTGTTTTATTTTCTCTAATTAAGAGGCAAGATAAAGTTGTTCATTTGTGATCTTTCTTGTTTTTTAGTGTAATTGTTTATAGCTATAAATTTCCCCCTTAGTACTTCTTTCACTGTGTTCCATAAGTTTTAGTATATTGTGTTTTCATTTTTATTCATCTCTAAGTATTTTCTGATTTTCCTGGTGATTTATTCTTTAATCCATTGGTTGGTTGAGCCTAAACTTTTTTGGTGCTCATCAACTATTCTAGAATTAAATCTAAACTCCTTAAGATGCATATAATGCTCTCTTTTATCTTCTCCCTGTAAAACTATTCAGCTTTTCCTCTAGTCACTCCCTATCTCAAACTTGACATTGAATCAACAGTTCCATTGCATGCTGTTTTGCATTTCATTTTAAAAATTTTATGTGTTTGGCCTCCTTCTTATTTCAAATAACCAACTTAATAAATTCTTATGTCTTGGTTCAGGTACCCCTTTTTCTCAGAGTCTCTTGTTCTCTTTATTCTCTCCTTCATGTATTAGGTATCCTTCCTTGTCTCTATTAATTCTAAAATCTATCTCTATCACTGTACTTAATTCATAGTTCAGTGATTGTTGGTTCATGTATCTATCTGCATTCACTAATTTGAGTTTCTACAGGACAGGGATTATGTTTATGTTCAAATATTTATTAGCTACAGTTATGGAACATGAAACTGGTTTAAGCACTAGAAATACTTACAAACATGACTCTTCCCTCAAAGAACATATCCTATAGAAGTAAAAAAAAAAAATGAACAAGAAACAAAAACAATGAAGTTACTTTTAGAGATTGATAAAAACTGTGAAGAAAATACAGGCATATCTTGTTTTATTGCATTTCATTTTACTGTAGTTCTCAAATGTATGTTTTTGTTTTCTTTCTTTCTCTCCCTTTCTCTTTCTTTCTTGCTTGCTTCCTTCTTTTTTTCAGGATCTCACTCTGTCACTCAGGCTGGAGTGAAGTGGTGCAATCTCAGCTCATTGCAACTTCCACCTCCCAGGCTCAAATGATCCTCCGGCCTCAGTCTCCTGATTAGTTGGGACTGCAGGCACATGCCACCATGCCCTGCTAATTTTTTGTGTGTGTGTATTTTTTGTAGAGACAGGGTTTCACCATGTTGCCCAGGCTGGTCTCAAACTCCTGAGCTCAAGCTATGTGCCTCCATCTCCCAAAGTACTGGGATTACAGGTGTGAGCCAGCCACTGTGCCTGGCCATATTGTGTTTTGTTTTGTTTTCTGTTTTTATCTATTTTTATTTATTTATTCTATATTTCTTTTTCTTTTTTTTTTTAGAAATTCAGGGTTTGTGGTAAGCCTGCCTTGAGCAAGTCTATTGGTGCCATTTTTCCAACAGCATGTGCTCACTTTGTTTCTGTGTGTCACATTTCTGTAATTCTTGCAATATTTCAAATTTTTCATCATTATAATATCTGCTATAGTGATCTATGATCAGTAATCTTTTATGTTACTATCGTAATTGTTTTGGGGTGCCACAAACTATGCTCATATAAGATAGCAAACTTAATGAATAAATGTTGCCTGTGTTCTGACTGCTTCACTCACTAGCCATTCACCCATCTTTCTCCCTTTCCCAATCCTCCTTATTCCTTGACATACACAATATTAAAATTAGGCCAATTAATAACCCTATAGTGTCTTCTAAGTGTTCAAAGGAAAGAGGGCATCACATATCTCTCACTTTAGATCAAAAGCTGGAAAGTATTAAGCTTAGTGAAGAAGGCATGTCAAAAGCTGGCATAGGCAGTAAGCTAGGCCTCTTGGATCAAACAGGCAAACTGTCAATCCAAAGAAAAAGTTCTTGAAGGAAATTAAAAGTGCTACTTCAATAAATACACGAATGATAAGAAACCAAGCGGCTTTATTGCTGATATAAAGGAAGTTTTTGATGTCTGTGTGAAAGATCAAACTAGGCACAACCTACCCTAAACCAAAGCCTAATCCAGAGCAAGCACCCAACTCTTCAATTTTATAGGCTGAGAGAGATGAGGAAGCTGCAGAAGAAAAGTTTGAAGCTAGCAGAGGTTGGTTCATGAGGTTTAAGGAAAGAAGCCATCTCCATAACATAAAAGTACAAGATGAAGCATCAAGTCCTGATTTGGAAGATGCAGCAAGTTATCCAAATGATACAGCTGCACTAAACAACAGACTCAGTGTAGATGAAACAGCCTTCTATTGGAAGAAAATACCATCTAGGACTTTCATAGCTAGAGAGAAGAAGTCAATGCCTGGCTTCAAAAATTTAAAGGAAGAGTTGACTCTCTTGTTAGGAACTAATACAGCTGGTGACTCTAAGCTGAAGCCAATGCTCACTGGCTATTTTGAAAAACCTAGCACTATAAGAGAATTATGCTAAATCTACTCGGCCTGTGCTCTGTAAATATGATAACAAAGCCTTGATGACAGCGCATCTATTTACTGCATGGTTTAATAAATATTTTAAACCAACTGTTGAAACCCACCGCTGGCAAATAAAATTCGTTTCAAAATATTACTGGTCATTGACAATGCACCTAGCCACCCAAGAGGTCTGATGGAAATGTACAAGGAGATTAATGTTGTTGTCATGTCTGCTAATACAACATCCATTCTGCAGCCCGTGGATCAAGGAGTAATTTTGACTTTCAAGTCTTCTTATTTAAGAAGTGCATTTTGTAAGGCTATAGCTGCCATAGATTGTGATTCCTCTAATGGATCAAGAAAAAGTAAATCATAAACCTTTTGGAAAGGATTCACCATTATAGATGCCATTAAGAACATTTATGATTCATAGGAAGAGGTCAAGATGTTAACATTAATAGAAGTTTGAAGAAGTTGATTCCAACACTCATGGATGACTTTGAGGGGTTCAAGACTTCATTGCAAGAAGTAACCGCAGATGTGGTAGAAATAGCAAGATAACTGGAAATAGAAGTAAAGCCTGGAAGATGTGATTAAATTGCTGAAATCTCATGACAAAATTTTAATGAATGGGTAGTTACTTCTTATGAACGAGCAGAGAGATGGGTTTCTTGAGATGGATTCTACTCTTGGTAAAGATGCTGTGAACATTGTTGAAATGACAACAAAGGATTGAGAAGATTACATAAACTTAGATGATAAAGCAGTGGCAACATTTGAGAGGACTGGCTCTAATTTTGAAAGAACTTCTACTGGAGGTAAAATGTTATCAAACAGTATCACATGCTGCAGAGAAACCTTCCGTGAAAGGAAGAGTCAATTGGTGCAGCAAACTTTGTTGTCTAATTTTGAGGTGAAAACCTCAGCTTTCAGCAACCAGCACCCTGATCAGTCAACAGTCATCGGCATCAAGGCAAGACTCTCCACCAGCAAAAAGTCAATGACTGGGTGCAGGCTCAGATCATTTTTAGCATTTTTTTTTTACAGTAAAGCATTTTCAAATTCAGGTATATACATTGTTTTTAGATAAAATGTTACACACTTCATAGACTACAGTATAGTGTAATCTTAACTTGTATGTGCACTGGGAAACCAAAGTTTGTCTGACTTGCTCTATTATAATACTTTCTTGCAGTGGTCTACAACCAAACCCACAGTATCTCTGAAGTATGCCTGTAAAACAATATAATGTGATAAATGGACAGGGAGGGGATACTTTAGGTCAGGCAAGAGATTTCTGAGGACAGACATTTGAGCTAGGACTAAAAAGTAGAAGAAGAAACCAGGCTTGTGAAGAAGTGGGTAAAGGTGTTCTAGGCAGAGGTAATGAGCTAGAGCATAATGAGTAAGAAGAGATTGTTACAGGATGGCTTGAGAGAAGAGCCTTTGAATCTTATTCCATTTGAGGGATTTGGAGTCCTGAATATTGAATTGTAAATGACTGATATTCAATTTAAACTATTACTGCTCTGAAGTAACAAAAGGAGAACAAAACACTTTCTTCTCCTTTTTGGAATATTATATTATCCTTCCTGTAACTTCTTCCTTTCCCCCTGCTGCTCACCCCACGTGCAGGGACTTGGGAAGGAAGATGGTACTTCACTGTGTCTTTGAATCTTTGATTTTTACTAATGTTAATGTCAGTGGTTACGTGGTTATCTGTCTAGAGAGGGAGGTAACACAGTAGACAAGAGAGGGATACGGTGAAATAAGGTATTGTGGTTGTATAAGCAGTATGCTGGAATGGCCAAAGGGATGCCTCATACTCAGTTTTAACTTGAACACACTTCTGCAATGCAAAGCTCCTCTGACACCCAGATTATCAGTAACTCCTGGTCTGCTCACAAGGAGACCTCTCGGAAGTGTTGTCTGTTGATTTACTTGTTGAGTATATGCGTGTCTATTTTTCTATGAAAATCAAGTGAAGGGGCTGTGTTTAGACCTATCTATGCAAGGGCAGAAATAAAACAATGCTGCAAGTCTTGAGTAAAAAACAAGAATTCAGTGGAAGCTGGAAGTTACCATGGAACTTGCCATTCCCTGACCAGAATTCCTAGAAACATAGGGAGGTACTTGTGACAAGATGGAAAAGCTGGGAGCTTTAGATAATTTTATTTTGAGCTTAGGAAACTGAGTGATTCTATCTAATGTCTGAATTATATAACACATTTTTATTTTAACATAAAGCAAAATGTTAAGGAATGAAGATTCTTGCCTGAAATTTGAAGGGCAGCTATTGAGTGGTGGATATTTGGGGTGCATCTCAAGGGTCTGAGAGAACGAGAGAATAAGACAAAAAGTAAAAGAAAAGTCTAGGTTGAGGGTCACTAGAAGGAAGAAAAGCAGAGAGAAAGAAGTCATTTCCGTATGTCTGCTTCTCCAGGATTCCCTTGGAGAGCCTCCCCTTTTCTTTGTTCCTGTGCTGTTTCCTTTCCATCTCTCTTTGGCCTTGTGGAGCCTTCACTTATCCCAGGCCTAGAAGAGACTGCCATTGTTTGCTGGTATCTTGTCCACTTCTTTCTGGGCATACAGCTACATTATATTTCCTGGTATCCTTTCATATAGGTCTGATCTTGGAATTCAGGTTGATGGAATGTTGGCAGAGTGTTATATACAATTTCTGAGCTTGGTCATAAGTGATTTTCTCTCTTTTTCAACTTCATGGCAAGAAAAGAAGGTTGAGGAGAGACCTTCCCAGAGAACTTCTGGCCAGGAACATCTGTCTTAGACTTTATGATAAGCTTTTCTGTTCAATCACTGATAGCTTGTTTTTGTTTTTACAGTAGCTGTCCCTATTCTGAGCCAGTACTGACGCCCTCTCCCATTTTCAACTTGTTACCTCAAGCTCCCTCTCTATTTTCCATCTGGCCAAAATATCTTCCCCTGTGTATGTCTTCCATATGGCTCATGTGACATTTGGCAGGGAGGAGGGGGGGTGTCTTTCTCTCTCACTTGATAAATTTGGGCTCCATGCTGCTACTACTGCTATAACCATTATCCTTTAATTATGTGCAAAAATTGTATTGTTTTCATTAGAGGGGTGGAAGAAAATTTGGAAGATTTGATTTTAAGTTAATTGAGGACAGGGATTACATATCTTTCCAGATTTATATATTTTTAATTAAATAAAAGTAAAAAAATAGAAGATACGACTTGACAGGCTTAATGCAATTAAAGCAATCACTTGATTGGCCTCCAAGATACTGATTTTAAAAATACTTAAATTGAATCATTGGAGAAAGGCTAATACATTTTTATCCTATTATGAGCACATTATTAAAATGTATTTTTACATCCCAAGGTCAAAACCACCCACTTTGTGTAAAGGTCTTGATGTCAGCATTTCCCACCAAGGCCAGATGTGTTGCCTTTAAGAACTTATCTACTGTCTCTTGTACTAGGCCGTGGGGGCTGCTTATGACATATTTTAGGTTCTGTAGCCACTTTTCAGGGCATCTGTATACGCAAGATTAATTTTAAATCTTTTAACACATTTTCCTCATACGGATGTTACTGTTGCAGTCCCTTGTGAGAACATGTGTTGGTTATGTTAGAATAAGACATAAAGTAACAAATTGACTTCCTTTCAAATGCTTTAGAAAATTTTAACCCTCAGGAATAGATTCCTAATTAGGTGAATGGAAATTGAGATCTGGCTAAATCTTAGGGAGTAAGTGAAAATAGACCAGGGGAAGTTTTCTCGCAGAGGTCTCCCTCTGGAGACCCCTCCTGTGGGGGCTGTCAGGAAATCACGATACTCCTCTCACTGTCCTTCCATTTACCTGCCACCATGTGGTGGCTACACACAGTTCAAGGAGTTCTAGACGAAAAATGAAGGGAGATGGGCAATGGTCCCGTTGTCCTGGAAGAAGAGTATAGAAACAAATGTACAAGAATTGGCATTTATAAGAGGAAGAGATTTACAGAGGGAGATAAACTCTGCAGCTATTGCAGGCAAGGGTAAAAAAATCAGCTCATTCAAAATAAATTTCCTTTTTTAGACCCCAAAGATAACAATCCGGTTTCCTTTCTCCTCTTGCTTTTCCCTCTGTCAACTGCACTCTCTTTGACCTACTCCTGTCACACTTCTATATGCATAATATACTTCTTTATATATAATCTCTCATGTGTTATCTTATTTTGTCCTTACAATAGCCATGTGAAGTAGGTGAAACAGGATTGATCTCATCAGTTTATAAATAAGGAAGCTAAGGCTTTATAGGTGTATTTTGAATGTCTTACAAGTAGTAAGTCTCAAGTTTGGGTCATTTCTTTCTAAATCTCATGACTGATTCATAAGATCTGTTGTTCACGAGCTTGCAAGTCTCTTCATGATCTGCCTCTTCTTTCCTTCTTAAGTCTTGTATCTTCTCACTTTCTCATTTTACAATCTGTTATTCAGTCATAGTGAATATCTTAGTTTCTCAATTTTGCTGCAGCCGTTCTCACTTCTGAGTATTTGCTCGTGCCCTCTGCCTTTGCCTTTAAAACTCTGTCCACCATTTTGTCTGCTTAACTCTTAGTCAACCTTCACGTTTTATCATGCACGTCATCACTTCCAGTACTGACCAGTCCTCTGGCTTCCTTTCTGGGTTATCTGCCCTCTTTAGTCCCCTCATGGTGTCTTGCTTACCCTGTATCTTTGGATTTGTCGTGATTCATGTGTTATAATTATGCCCCCTGTTGGACTGTAAACTACATAAGAACAGCAGATCACCTCTGTGTTCACAGTATCTGGCTCGGAGTGGTGCTCCATATTTATTCTTTTACTGAAAGGATGAATGAATGAATGAATATTCCTTGTTGAAACGTACCCATTTTTTCCCAACCAGTTTCCAAGTCTCCCTTATTATTTTCTTAATTGATTTAGCAAAGTAAGAGTAACAGTTAATTTGATTTAAGGGAGTGTCCTACATTTATAAATATAAAGCCTCTTTAGTCACGGTGTCCTTCTGAGAGCAGCGGGGGCTGGCTGTCACTTTCCGTGAGGAAAGAGAATAAAAAATAAAACAAATCCCATTTTGCTACTTTTCTAATCCCACTTCTTTTCCACCACCTACTTTTCAGCTTTGGATTGTAGTCAGATCTATTTTTAGCCCATCCATCAAGATTTTCAAAAATTCTCTGTGAACCCTTTGTTACCTATGCAGAACTAACTCATAGGTCAAAATAACAATAAAAATGCAACTTATAGATGTTTCTCATTATGCAGAAAAGAATATTTTAATTATTGGTCCAAACATGTTGCAATCTTAGACCTTGCTAAATTTCTCTGAGATTTTTCCATTCATAAATTTAGTAATGTCTTCTTGCTATTTTTTTTGTTGTTGTTCAGTTTTTCAGTCCTGACATGCAACTTTGAGAGGTTGGGCATACTTTGGTAGGAACTGTGTAACCCAAAAGAATAAAAGCTTCTTAAAGGTTATCCAGCTTGAACTATGTCCAAGTTTTCCGCAAATGAGCTATATAAAATTTTGCCATATGTTCCTCTTTATACTGATACATCTGAATAGAGAAAGATATTTATAAACAATGTAGGTATAGTCACTGAGTGAGGAGGCATTAGTTTTCTGAATATTCAGATAACAATATCTAGCATTGTTTAATTTATCTAGACAAGTGACATTTGGTTAAAACAAACCTATAAGGCTTACGCTATGGGGCTATTTAAAAATTTTTTTTTGGTCTGGAGAAGGTCTGGGGAGCAGCTGGCCACCAGCTGGAGCCTCATGATGTTTTATTGAAGTAGAATTGGGACTTTACAAGCTTAATTATAACAAGACTTCACCTGCCTCGCAGAATTGGTTACAGCCCCCATTCTCCCAAGGCACCCCCTCCCCTGCCTTCCTTTAAAAAAAATTGTTGGTTGCTTTAAGGCTTGTTTTAAATATTTCCACCCAGACCATATATGATCTGAAAGCTTTATAGTGATACTCTTGATTTCATTACAATGACCCAAAAGTGTAAATGAAATGTAGCTTCTTCTGTATAGGTAAGTTCAGGAATAAGGTGGAGGAACTTGGGGATAATGGTGAGTAATATATTTCAGTTCACAGAAGCTTATCTATAAATTTGATCTAAGTGATAGATCTGGCTAGGTCTTTTGTTTCAATTAGTTGGTGAGGGAACCATGTGTTCATATCATTAGTCCTTGTATCCTAAGGGTTTACTTTTCTTTCACTTTATGATTCTCTTAAGCATATTATATAACATGAGCCTCCCATTTGATTGTAAACACTTCTAGGTACTTCCCAACATAGCTGATATAGTTTTCAGCACAAAACTGACACTTAGGAAATATTGACAGCTTGATTTATTAGAAAAGGTCTATATGAATTTGCAACAAAGATTGCTGATCACATATTTGAAAACTAAGTTATAAATCCTCGCATTTTCTTTTAGCATGAACTACTAAAGGATGACTAACTGCTATTTCCTTTGTGCTGTTTTTGCTGCATGAATAAATGGCTGCTAACTCCTTTAGAATGATGACTTAGGGGAGAGTTTAGAAAGAGACTTAAAATCACCTTTCAAATATGAAGAGAAAAAAGTAATGAGAATCTCTGATTGGTGACAATAGTAATAACACAATGTGAAAACATTGGTAAAAAGTCATAATCCCTTGTTGCTTTTTGTGCTAAAAGATTTCTAGATCCTGTGTAGCCTGGAAAGGTACAAGGCTATATGAATAAATTACATGTTAGTATGAAATAAGCAGCTTGACCCTTTTGGGCTCATGTTTGTAGCTTTCTTGTCGTCAATAAGATAATTACATTTTTATTTGCCTGTAACACTTGGGATTAGAGATATTTATTGGTCTAGGAAAAAGAGTTGCGAACAATTGGCTCAGTCCAACAGTACTGCAGTATATAGGGTTTTCTAAACTGAAAATAGTGGATGAAAGAATTATCTATGATATTTACTAGGCACCCTTTGAAAAGGAATTCAGCTGATGCACAATATTCAATGAAGGACAAGAAAATGTCATATTGCTTGGGACAGCCTCATGAAGGAACATGGTCCTGTAATAGAAGAAAAGAAACTTTGTTTATTATTAATATTATGTGTAATATATTTTAATCTGTTGTTTTAAATATCTGAATAATCGAATCCAATTTTTCTTAAGACTAACTTTCAGACACAAACATTCTCTCTTCTTTGTAGCTTTCTTTGACTTTTCTTCCTACACACCCCAATCTTCCCACTCCAGTAAAATTATCATCTCCTTCATCTCTGCTAACATCTCTGCTAACAGTGCATTCCTCCTCTCTTATAGCACTTCTCCAATTGCACTGTAGTTATTTGTTTACATGTCTGTCTCTCTCACCAGACTGTGAGCTGAGACAGCGTTTCACTTAATTCACTTGGTATACTCACACCCTGGCTGTGTCTGGCACATGATAGGCATACAACAAACACTGAAAGAAGAAAAAGGAGAAGAGATTAATGAATGAGTGTAAATTATTGTCATCTCTGATTTATTTGGCAGTCATATCATAGTGTGCAAAAAAGAAACACCCATCTTATAACTTCTTCAGTGTCATGTAGCCTTTTCTGGAAAACTTCAGTGTGCTTAACAGTCTACTCAACTCATACTACATAATTCCACGACAGTGATAACAGCACTGTAATTAGAGCATAAGCACTATCAACTTATTGTAAATCATACTGAGTTTACATCTTGGAATCTACAGGTGTGGTTTTATGTTTCAATTGTAATTCACTCATTTTATAAAAAGAGAGGATGTCTGGTTTGATGTATAAAACTTGATAACTAATGGTTAGAATTTTATAATTCGCTTATATTTACAAATAGTTTTAATTAAAATTTATTCTTAGGAAAAGAAGTAGACCATTTGTTAAGCAGAGTCATTGAGGTGATCAGGCAAGCTTGTTGCTAAATGGTACACAGTTCAAAGACCAAGATTATCATTCACTGTTGTTGAGTAAGTATGAGGGCAGCTGAAAAGCCTGCTGGATGTTAAATTCATCTTTTGAACAAATGTTTTGGTTTCATTAAAAATGAAAATGCATTCCATCCGGGTTTTCTTGTTATCATGTAAACTTATGTGTATTTAAGAAAAATTTAATTGTTCTATTTCATTCATTTATACTCATGTCATTAAAATGATATTTGGAAATGGATAAGAAGGGCCTCTTTGTTGGCTTTACTCTTTATTATTTTAAACCCCCTAAAATGTTTTTTGTTCTAACATTCAACAAACTTAGCCAATGAGATGGTCTGACAATAGCACAATTGTCTCCAGTACCTATTTTAGCTTACTAAATGCAAAAAAAAATCATTCACTATCCTTAGTAAATGATTTCTATCTAATAGGTTATATTATTGTCTTTATAAACAAATATATTTAAAATTGAACAACACCTAAAATTGCAACCTGAGCACTTATAGAACCTTAAGAACAGGAACCATAATTTCTTATTCATGGCTAGATTATTAGGTTTTCGCAGAATACTTGGAAAAAAACCAGAAACTCAATAAATATTGAATATGGATTAATTGATGAATGTATTGACAAATGTTAATAGGATAACTTTTTTGTTTTGTGATTAAGTGGGCAGAAAGAAATGCAAAGGTCATTTTCATATTTGAGGCATGTAATTAGGAATTTCAGCTATTGTGGGAGATCCACAGAGGGAGAAACAGTAACTTATATGCAATGCATATTTTGTCCCAATGTAGAAAAAATAGGATGGTTGGTCTTACTGGGATAGAACAAAGTAAAGATTCAATTAAAATGGCAAGAGTTTCTGATCAGCCAGTACTGAGTCTAGAGAAAGGTAGTATGGGAAGATGAGAAGTGCTCACTCTTTTCCTCGTCCCAGTGTTCCTAAGCTGACCAACACAACTGTGGTCTCTGGGGAAGGGGCAACAGCTAAACTATTTGGAAAAACGGTGTTTGTATTCCCTGGATCATCAGCATTAATTTTTCTTTTGGACTAGAATTTGTTAACTTTGTAGAACTTGGCTGGGAGGAAATTTGTTCTACTTACTGTGCTCTCACTCTGGACCAGGGGTGTCAAAAAGGTGGTGCCTGCTCCACAATGATTCACCAGATCAGCCAGGAGAGTGTAAAAGGAAACAACTAATATTGTCATTTATTTTAATTTTTCTCTAAAAGTTAGAAAATGAATTGAGTTTTACTCAGTTTTTTTGGGGTATATTGTTAAGTATAACATACATACAGAAAAGTATACAAATGAAAGATATACAGTTAGATTAATTTTCTCAACATGAACACACATACATTGCTAACACAGATCAAGAGACAGGTATTACCAACACCACAGAAGACCTTCCTCCCTCCTATCTTCTTCCCATGATTACCCCTCAAGAGAAATCACTATTTTGACTTCTAATACCGCATGCTGGTTTTGTCTTTTTGTAAATTTTTACATAAATAGAATCTTTTGTGTGTATGATAGTGTATTTGGCATTTTTTGGCTCATCAGTATGTTAGTGAATTTATCTCTATTGTCACACGTTGTTGTAGTTCATTCATTTTTAATGTTGCATATTACTCTAATGTGTGGCTGTACCATGAGTGTGTTCATTCTGCTATTGATGAGCATTTAGATTGTCTTGGTGTTGCAAATTTTAGGCTCTCACAAATAGTGCCTCTATGAAAGTATTGTTTATCAACATTTCTGTTGGATGAATCTGTAGGAGTGGAATTCCTGAGTTGTGAAGTATGCATATATCAGGCTTTAGTTGGTAGTGGCAAATAGTTTTCCAAAGTGATTGTACCAATTTATAGTCCCAAAAGCCATTATATGAAAGTTCTAGTTGCTCTACATCCTCACCAACACATGATATAGTCAATTTTTTATTATAATTCTTTTGTGTGTGTAGTGATATTGCATTGTAGTTTTAATTTCTACTTTCCTCATAACTAATGATTTTTGCAATTTTAAAAAATGTTTCATGGCCATCTAAACATTCTTTTTTTGCTAAGTATTTTGCTTGTTTTCTTGGTTAGGTGGTTGTTCTCCCTCCTCATTGATCTGAAAGAATTATTTGTGCCAGTCTGCTATAGTTTGCGTGTTTACCTCCTCCAAATCTCATGTTGAAATTTGATCCACAATGTTGGAAGTGAGGAATAGTGAGAAGTTTTTGAGTCATGGGAACAGATCCCTCATGAATAGATTAATGCCCTCTCTCAGAAGTGAGTTCTTCTTTTAAGTTCCTGTGAGAGCTAGTTGTTAGAAAGAGCATGACGCTGCCGCCATCTCTCTTGCTTCCGGAAGCTCTTACCAGCAGCTTAGCAGCTGCTGGTGCTATGCTTCTTGTAAAAACTGCAGAACCATAAGCCCAATAAACCGCTTTTCTTTATAAATTACCCAGCCCCAGGTATTCATTTATAGCAACACGAAATGGACTAAGACAGAGGTTTTGCTGGTATATGTATTAAAAAAAATCTTCTCCCTTTCTGTGGCTTGTCTTTTCACTTTCCTAATGGTAAAACACTACTAATTTGCCACATGGAATGACATTGGCATCCTCACCGCATATGCATGTCAGTCACCACATCCTAAAAGTGTGTGGTGGGAAACCGGGAGATTGATGGTGTGCTTAAATGTGGTGCAATCATTTGAATTTTTGTTTTCAAGATATTGCTGTGCATTATAGTTTTATATATGCATGATTAAATGGACAGAACTATTTATTATCCAGATTTTATTAAACTAGTCTTCACAAAATGGGCAAGTGACTTCAAAATATTTTTGCAAAGTAAATCTAAATTTAAGATAATCTTAATAGAACAGGCACTTGGATACTGTAAGAAAATGGTTGCCCTGATAGCTCTTTTCCAAATAAGAGCTATTCCTCAGTTAAGTAAAGAAAATGACAGCCTAATATCTGACAAGTTAGTAAAAAAAATTATCATAAAAGCTATTTAAATTCAAGATTTATGCCTTCTTCAGTAAACAATGAACCTTGTCCTAACATATTTTTCTTGGATGTCTTAGTTAAAGCATAAAGCCACCATGATTAGTACAATATTAAATATGTTTATTTCATCTTAATCTCATTCTTTAAAGTTTTCTAGTTTTTGTACGTGAAACACATTAATCGACATCTATTGAAGCCATAACCAAAATAGTTTAACACACTTCTCTAGAAAATTTAAAACTCTGAATGTACCACTAAATAGAAGCATTACCATGCAACACAAACCTTCAGGCAACTTTTGAAATGAAAATTTACAAAGCACCTTTTCCACTTTAGTTAAGGCCTGGCTATTTGAAAAGCATCACAGTGCATCTCACAGTGCATGTGCGGGAGTGGAGATGCCTGAAACAGAATGCCGATAGGACTTAAGTGAGAGTTCATTGTTCTGAACTCTCCATTGTTCCATAAAACCTGTCTTAAACAGTTTCATGTTCTTGGGTAAGGACTGATTTCTGAGAATGGAATATGCCTACTGAGAATGGTAGATTTCACATTGCAATGTGGGATTTCTGGGTCCCTGGGAATATTTAACCATGTCTTTAACTATGGCAGCAAATCAACCAGTGGAAGCCAGGTGGCAGGTGGAGCATCTTGGGAAGAAGCCAGCTTCTCAAAAACCACGTTGCAAACGCTTAATTAAGCTTAGGCAGTCAGATAAGCATTACTTTTCTATGAAACAGTCTAAATATAAATACAAAAATAAATAATGTAGACAGAAAAAGATGAATATAATTTTTCTTTTGCTCATATTCTAGAGATTTTGTAAGATTTGATGGAACTAAGTGGGAAAAATTATTGTTTGTGGGTATGTTACAAACATCTCCTTTCATCTGATGGAGGAAAATAGCCTCAAAAATCACCCAGTGCATGCTGTGGATTGTTGGCAGGCTTGAGAGAAGCCACCTTGGGTGGATGGTTCTTAAGGATCTCCAGGGGAGGAGTTTCCAGATTGTGTTAACAACCCCTTGCAGTCTTTGCTGGCTCAACACTGGGTGGACACTTTTCCTTCAGCTGAGCCTCACATCACTTACTTGGCATGATATGCCCTCCCCTCCCCAACATCCCAAATGCTGTGGAGGAAAACGGTGGAGAAACACGAAGCATTATTTTCAGAACAAAATCTCTGCAGTCCCAAAGCTTTTGCAAAGCACTGTCTATAGGGGACATATCTGCCACATCTGCTTTTGTGTGTGGGAGGCACACTGTATTTATCATTTGAGATGAGTCACCTCATAAAGGAGCATAGTTGACTTCAGCTTTTGTGTTGAAAGGGCTCTCTGGTAGAATGAGCTGTAGTATTTAAGCTTTAAGTGGTACATATCTAGGCCTCCTGGTAGCACCCTGCCAAGAGCAACAATAGCTACAGAGGAGTAAAATCTCCTTCTTTCCATTTACTTTCTGTCTGACTCTTTAATTATATTACTGGTGCGGCAGAGGCAGTGAGGACCCTCAAAGGTGCTGCCGTGAGAGACCAAGCCATCATCCCACACCTGTTCTGGAATGAAAGCAGCTGAATTTGGCAAGGCCAGGAGACACAAAAACAAAGGATAAAAAGAACCAGAAATGTTACAAAAAACACCAGTGAAATATCTCTAACCAATCATTAAACATCCACAGCAGTGGATACCAGCGATTCTGAAGGGTGGCTCTCAGACAGGGTCCCCAGCATGTAACCCTGAGGATGTATCATCTGTTCCCTACAGATTTGTCTTTAGTTTCCCATATTCTAAACACAAACAGTGACTTTAACAGTCTCTGCAGTTCTACCGTGGGCTCTCAAAAATTATTTTTTATTATAGATGATTCATTGGTAGAAAGAATATTATTTTCTTTCCCTCTAAAATGTTTTTAAGGTATTTCAGTAGCTATTGATAAATTTTAATCTGGAGGTAAGCATGTCTTTCAAAAGAAAATATGGAAGTTCATATAGACTGGCTTTCTCTTCTACAGGGAATTTGTTAGATTTATTTTCTGTATCTCCATAGCTGGTAAGAATCCCCACGTAGGCCAACGTAGTTACATGTGACATAAGTCACAGATAAAACAGCCCTGAATCTGTGGGTAAAACAGAGCCATAATATTGTCCCACATAACTCACTCTTTTACTTCCAGCTCCTACCTTCACATTCTGTTCAAAAAGAGAAAGAGATGTAATCCAAGTGATAATCAGGTCTACTTCTCTTTACAGAGAGTTGCAGAGTCAGTGTACAGACACAGGGTTTAGCTGACACCTCCTGCAGTGCTTTTGCTGTTAAAATTGAGTGTTAAGGAGGTCTGGGTCATAAGTTCAGTCCCCACTGATGTCCCGTTATCTTTAACAACCTGGAGATAAGCTTTTCCATATGGCCTATTTTGAGTTAGCTTTATGATGAAATAAATTGCATGCTTCTGCTTAGATGGTTTGACACAGTAATGATCTCTCCTTCTATTTCCTCCCAAAATATGTATAGACAATATTGTATTCATCCTTGTTTTTTTATATTCTCTCCTTAATCTTTCATTTGGATTTAAGTAATAAAGTTCCTCTTAAAATGTAAACATAATTTGGAAGTTATCAAGTATTAATGGACCATCAATGCTCAAATTTGTCTACAGGATTTTCCCCCATTATGCAGAAATGTGAGGAAATGGGACTCTAGAGATGCAAGTTGTGATAAAGGAAAAAGGCCAAGATGAAAGATACACAGCACAGTTTCTAAAAAAAGAAACTGTGGTTACCTTATGTGGCCCAGGGAAGCAAGTTGGACCTTGGTATCTGATGGCAGGAAGGTACCAATAACAAAAGAAAGAAGCAGCACAGAAGAGTTCCTGGGAGAAAGAGGTCTGCTTCTCAATTTTGCTCACTCTGCCTGTTATTCTTGTAAAAGGGTGGCATTTGTTGTAACGGGGACCTGTGAAGAGATTATGGATGGCTAAAAGAAGAACATCTCACGAGTTGAAAAATACTGAAAGGTGTCATAGTGTAGGTGAAGAAACTCAAGTGAAATTATTCAGAGCAGATCACAAATATTTTAGACCATATAATGCACTCAGCATTGTTCCTTAGAGCATCACAAACACTCAATGTTAAGTTTCGCTTCTCTTTCCTCTCCTTTTCCTCCTCTCTCCTCTGCCCCTTCCTTCTTCTTTTTCTTTCCTTTCTTCTTCCTCTTCTCCTCCTTTTCCTTCTTACTGCTGTTGTTGTTACTTATTTTCATTATTTCTCCTTCCTTTACTTCCCATCCTGACAATAGAGATCCTACCCGACCATTCTGGTAACTTCACTAGTATTTGAGTTCTACCTCCTTCATTAAGCTTTCTCTGGCTAATCCCAACCTGCATTGACCTCCCATTTGGGGATTAATATCTAGTTTCACACTGTCTTAAATTGTTCCTTGTTACTCCAATTATTATTTCATCTTGTCAGATGAATAAAGTGACAAATACTTTGAAGGCTGAAACCATAGCCTCCTTTCTCTGTATTCACCATAATAGTTAGAACAATGTTGAATATATAGTAGGTCTTAAATAAATGTTTATTGACTAAATCATAGGTATTTAATAATTACTGGTTGTTTCACTGTCTTCCCTCTGTGTGATCAGAAAAGCACATATATGTTACTGTATTTTGAAGAAAAGGAAAAAAAAGATTTGTTAATGTTCACAATTTACTAGGAACACTGTTATTTCCATACTGCCAGGTTAAAATCCTTTACTTGCTGTTCTGGCCAAGCCAAATGAAAACAAATGAACAAAGAAAAGTCTCCAAAAGAAAAAAGACAATAATAAAAAAAGCCAAAAAAAAAAAATAAAAAAAAAAAACCAGCAAAAAATGCAAACACTTGTGAAATGAATTAAAATAAAAACAACGTATGAATTTAACACAGATAATTAGAGCATAGATGACAGCTGGGAAAGAATTCCTTAGTTAAGGTTATGTTTATTATCCTGGAATTGAAGCAAATATTTGAAATAAGTTAATAATGGATAGAGCAGCATCTGATTTTTTCCACATAACCCATTTTAGATCAAGAGTGCCTTGTGGCGAGAACATGAAATCAGTTGAGACCAGCTGACCTTTGCAAAGAATTGTGGCTGCTTAACTTCATAGTTCACTTCATATTGTATTTGAAACATGAAAGAAAAATCTTCCAGTCCCCATCTGCTGAATTAGTCCCCTCTTTTCCTTCAAAGTCCAAACAGAAAACCGCCTCCACCACTAAGCCTTCAAATGGAAGAGGCATGTTCACACCATGTTCTGTTATATTAGAACAGTGAAACAACCAGTTTAACTCTTCTGATTAATTTAGGCAAACAAGAAAACAATTCAGTTAAATGTGATTACATATGCAGCAGGACCCAGTTTTAAAATCTTTTTTTCTCTATTTTCATAGTTTATCAAATTAGCTTGGAATTAAGCATACAATAAAGAGTGATTTTTTTTCATGTTTAATTTTCTAGTTAGGGATATAAACTCCACACAATTATCTTCTAAGATTACAACCTATTCGGCCAGATTTTAAAAATCATTCAGTTCTCCTTGGAGAAAATTAGAACTTTTTCTAAATGCTTGATAGCAGAATGCCTCCAAGCACTATTATAACCAAAACTCTTGTTCAAGTTCAATAGTGCAGACCTGCACAAAGCTGAAAAAGGTACTGGCAAGACAGCCATTTCTTTCTCCACCAGGTCCTGTTCCTCAGCACTTCACAGGCAGACCATAGCTGGACAAATATCAGTACCAGTCTCCTCTAAATACTGGGCTAAATGAGATAGTTTGTGGAAACTCTGCCACAAAGACATTGCATTGGCATGGTGGAGTTGGGCTTGGCGTTGTGCAGTGTGCTTTCATGTCTACATCTGTGTCTATTTCTCTGCATCGGTGAACTTGAATTGTCCTTCCTTTAACAATTCTGCTCCATGGTACCTAGTGGAGTACTACCTCCTCTCTGTTTAAGACAGCATTATCATCTTTAAAAAAAATGTTTTCTCATGAATGCAAATACTGCTCTCCCACAAAGAATCTGAATATTCACTATCCTTTCCTATAGACATCTCACCTCCCATTGACCCTGATTAAGTGGGGTTCCAGTGAGAATTGGCTTATCTTTGTACACTATTTCTTGATCAGTGAACTAGCTGTGTGAGCAAGTATGGTGTACATCAAAAAGAGAGACATTATTTTATTTTATTTTACTTCATTTTATGTTCACATGTTAACAGGTGGGGTGAAGAGACCTTGCCTTCTGAAGCACCTCCCATTTTCATCACTTTAAGGTCATTGCCTCTCTCTATGTCACCTTAAAACATCACAGCTATTGTCTACCACACCCTGGAATTCATTTCAGCTTACATAAAGGACTTGGCGAAAAACCTTTCTTTCCATTGTGTTTCTTACAATCTTCCTCAGTAACTTCAAGGCTTACACTTTTGACCCTGAAGATTTCTTGATCTGGTTCCTTTCCACTCCTGACCCCAAGGACCTACAGCTCATTGCTTCCCAAGCCAGGCAGCCTGAACTTTGTCTTCATAAGTCAATACTTGTTCTGAGATCTTTAACTCTGTACTTCCCTGCCTTCATCACAAGTTTTTACTTGTACCCTTCCTCATTTAACCCAACATTTATTCACTGTCCTCTTCAGCACCTTCCCATGCTCAAATGGTGACTCTCGTCTCTCCTTTCTGACCTGGCCTTCCACAGACAGCTTTTACTGTTAGCCTCTCTGATCCTTCTCCCTGGCACACTCACCAAATCTCAACCCTAGGTAACCTCCACCAATGGCTTTCCGTTTTTTTGTTTGTTTTTGTTTTTTAGATGGAGTCTTGCTCTGTTGCCCAGTCTGGAGTGGGAGTGCAGTGGTGCTATCTTGGCCCACTGCAACCTCTGCCTCCAGGTTCAAGCAATCCTCCTGCCTCAGCCTCCTGAGTAGCTGGGATTACAGGTGTGCACCACCACACCTGGCTAGTTTTGGTATTTTTAGTAGAGATGACCATATTGGTCAGGCTGGTCTTGAACTCCTAAGCCTCAGGTGATCCACCCACCTCGGCTTCCCAAAGTGTTGGGATTACAGGTGTGAGCCACAACACCCGGCCTTGCCTGACTATCGATGACAGTCTACTTGTTGTCTAAGTATGACACTCTACTTTTAGTCTAAGTGAACCCATTCACTTGCTTTTGACTCCCACTAACTATATCCTGTCAATTTGTATTGTAGGTCCACAGTCTGGTATCTCCTTTGACCTTCAGATTCATATATTTCACCACCTCCTAGTTAAATCCATTTGGATGTCTGCCTCATCATGTCCAAAGACAACATGTTCAAAGTGGATCTAAATTTTTTTTGTCTCTCTCTCCGAACCCACTCTTCCTTCCCATATTTCCTATGTTAATTAATTGCAACATTATTCACTTACTCAAGCCAGAAATTTGCAGTCATCCTAAACCACTTCATTTCCCTCATCCCCCACATACAGTCAACTAGCCAATCCTACCAATTTTTTCTCATAATTATTTCTCGATTTCTTCCTTTACTCTTTTGGTTCTGTTCATCATAATTGTGTACCTGGAATATTTCACTAACAAAAGCCCTGCTCTTCCTGATTGCCAGTTGGCTTCTTTGCATGGCATTGCCCTTCTGCAGCCTGGGTCCTGCATCTGAAACACAAATCTGGCCAGACCATTTTCATGCTTATAACCTTGCCATACTTCCTCACTTTATTAATTACATCAACAAGTTTCTTAATACAGCTCTTAGACCCTTCACAATCTGGCCCCTTTCTGGGCTTTTAGCATTTTCTCCCATCATACCTTACCTAAATAATTGGCTAAAACTGAACTCATGATTTATTTTTTATCAACTTATCCCCCAAACATACACCTCCTTCTACATTAACTGTCATTTTATCCAATCTTCTAAATTAGTAAAAAAGTCAATACATACTCCTCCACCTCACTCACCAAGAATCTCAAACAATAGCTCACCTAATTTGTTTACCTTTATGCCAGAAAGTATCTCTCAATTCTGGACCCTCCACTCTATTCCCCTTTTAACATTTCTTCTGTGAACTACGAAAGCATCTTGGTGTCGAGTTTAGCTTCTCAGCATTGATGAATCCATTCTGTGTTGTGAATTTGGGTGCCATCCTAAAAATATTGAACATTCTTGGAAGAAAAGGATATATAAGAGGTATATCATACATGTTACCACTAGGTGCAAAGTAGGCACTTCATTAATGTATAATTACCAGAAATTATTTACATAGATCAATTCATAAACAGAAGGATATATATAGGCAGAGAGATGATAGATGATATATAGATAGATAGATAGATAGATAGATAGATAGATAGATAGATAGATAGAACAGAACCACTCAACCAATGTTCATGGATCCAGAGTGACATTTATTTTCCAGTTTTTTTGGTAGCAGGAGGGACCAGTATAACATAAAGATAAACATCTTTTTTCTTCTAGCCAAGAACCATGGGGAATTTACTATAAAATAAAGGAACATAGCAAAATGTTCACCTAAAAATCTTCATGCCACCTATATTCATCTTCTTGCCTACACAGTGATATAAATATGCAGAAAGTGTTTTGAAGATTTTTAGGCTTTCATGAAAAATATAGACAGCTGACCCACAAAATTTGTGAAAAATATGCATTCAAGGGAATCTTTCTTTCTGGGAATTTGGTGCTCCCTATATTTGATTTGACCAAAAATACTTTTAAAAAACTCTGTAGGTAGTAATTTACTGGACAGTCTTGTTACTTTCCTTTTCTCCCCTCTTGCTAATTCAACAAAACAGCTCTAAGTTCAAGTCTTAAATTGAGGCTCAATGAAAAGCTACCTGCTTTTAATAATTCAATAGCTTCACAAATGGTCCCTCTAGGAACGAAGCTAAATGCAATATATATTGCTAATGAGAGTGAGAAACTTAGAAAGAAAGTGCAGAAGTGGGCCTGCTTAGGAAATGAAGATAGTATATCGATGGTCTCTCTTTCACAGTTTAATTATCAACTACAAAAAAAAAAAAAAGACTACTTAAAATGTCCAGAAGAAAGGTTTTTGCTTATTTTCTTGTAAGGTGCAGATAGTTCATATTTTTCACCAGTTCAATTTGGGAGTCCTGCTTTTCACCACACCTCTTACTGGACACTTAATAATAAAGACTCGTATTTCACTTTTCACCAACCATAGCTACTTATTTGGTGGCTTCCACTCTCATGTGACAGCACATGTATAATCAGGATGTAATACAAGACCAGCCAGGCAAGACCTTACAGTAATCTTCTTTAAGTTGCATTTGCATCAAACACATTGTGTCTAAAAGTGAGAACTGCCTTTAATGTTGGCAAGTTGATGATAGAGAAAAAAAAAATGTCTGAGTGTTCTGAGAGGATAACTTTATCTTGAGTGTAGGTTTGTTTGGAATGTCAGTAGCCAGTCTGAACAAAGAATTCCTTGTATGGTGAAGACGCCTTTTGAATGTATTTTTTTTTTTCCATTGAAAAACTGAAGAAAATGGTCTCTGGGGAGAAAACAGAGTTTTAAAAAATTAACCACACTTTGGATTACTGACATTTACAATTAACATGACTTTTATTTTCTCTGGTGATCCAAATGTCAGGTACATGTCATTTTGATTCAATTATCGACCTTCAGCATTTTTCCCACACCACCAACTTAGGCAGTCTAGACAGTGTGGTTGCTCTCTGGGAAGTGGGCTGCTTTCTGGGAAGTGATTTCTTTTGGATCACGGAGGAAGTCTCAGCAGACCTGGATAACTCTTCCCACATACTTCTTTGTGCCAATATATTTCAATATCTATGATGCCATAATAAATTAATACATCTGTATCATATTAATACTACATTAGAGCCACGCAACGGTAACATGATACAGTAGAAAGATTGCTAAGCCCCTAAAGCTTTCACATGGCTCTGTTAGATGAAAACCATTACAGTCAATTCCAGCTCACAGACCTTAGGTCTGTGAAAAGGCAAAACAGACAGAGTGTTGGGTGCTTTTGAGTAGTATAAACGATCTTGTTATCAACACCAACACTGCTGTCCAGAGATAAGGAAAGCAGACAGTCAGACGAGCTACTCTGTGGGCCCTGTGTTTTTTATAACCCCCGATACCCTCCTCCTTTGCATTATTGGTTTGTCATCCTATGGATAATTGTTCATAAATCATTGCTGAAATTGCTCAGGACTCCATAACGTTTCTTGCCAAAAAGTATTTCACCAAATATTTGATAGATTTCCCAAAATAATTTACTCATAAGAGACTTGGATTTCACATTTACAAATAGAAAAAAAGTAAGGCTTTTTCTAAAACCCACGTTGGCTGGATATAATTTTATTTCCAAAGTGAACAACACATATACATGAATCTTAACTAGACCCAGGATTTTTATTTTTCTAACCACATTCCTAAATGTCCATCCCGTGCTTCTAGTTGGGCCTGGGCATAGTATATTTCTCTTCTACGGAAGTTAAATCATTTTCCAAAAGTTTCCAAGAAAATAAATACCATAATTTGGGGGTTAATTAAATCTATTGTTCTATAAGGACTTTACAAGGACTAACCTAAACTTTTTATGCTGCATTTGAAATTCATTGTTCTGTACTTTTACTATCATAAATAAAAATTAAAAACAGCTGCTTACCTCTGCCTATTTCTTTTCACATCCTTGAAGAATGTGGATAGGTTTGCCCCTTTATATTTCTGCACTAAATAGGCCCAGTGTCTGTGACCTTTATTTAGACAGACAATTTTCCAACCATTTAATCATTTTCATTGCTCTTCTTTGGACTTGTTTCAAACTCTCTTTCATTGGGTGGGCCCCAAGTGGTCACAGTGTTGTGGTACAGTGCTGACTAAATGGGAAGTTACTTCATTGGAGACACATAGCATGAGCTGGATCTCTTTTTTTCCACATGGCTACACCTCATTTTATGCAACCTCACTATGTGAAAATCCAGATATAACTTAAACTTTACAAGAAGATTCACCATACGTGAACCTCTAGAAAAAATTGTCTAATATATTTAAAATATTATTTGTTTTCTAATATCTATGTCTGTATAACTTTTCAGAGGACATCTAACATGTCCTCTGAAATTATATTGCATAATGTTCATCCATTCATTCGCCTACTCCTTCTTTTATTTTTTCAAGAACGTTGGTCAAATTCCCAGTATACTCTGGTAGGCCCTGGAGATATAAAACTGAATACCTTAACTTGGTTCCTGTGGCTGCTTACCTTGAGGAGCGTGTAGCCCAGAGAGACAGTGTCTAAGTATTTTGATATCAATCAGATCTGTGTTAAAATTGTGGCTCACAAGGAGGATTGGTTGGGCCCAGGAGTCTGAGGCTACAGTTAGCTACAATTGTGCTACTGCACTCCAGCCTGGGCAACAGAGTGAGACTCAATTTCTAAAAATAATAGAATAGAATAGAATAGAATAGAATAGAATAGAATAGAATAGAATAGAATAGAATAGGTAAAATTGTGGCCCACTATTTACTAGCTGCCAATCATCCAGCATACACTTACCTTCTCCAGAACTTAATTTCCTCATTTTTAAAAGGAACATAGTGACAATTTCTATGTCATAGGAGGTGGTAAAGTTTAAATAAGCAATGTGTGGGAATAGTGTGACAGAACAGCTGGTTATTATTATTTTCCAAGATTTTTCATATAGCAGATAATTTTATTTATTGCCTAAATTAGTAAAAGAATGAATAAACAAGTGAAATATACAGGGAAACTTACAATACAATATAAGTGCTACAATAAAGATATGAACAAAATGTCACAGGAACAGAGGAGCAAAATGCTAAACCTTCTTGTGAAGACTTTATAGAGAAATATTATTCAAATGGTATAATTAAGGACAAGTGTTTGTCTATTAAGGACAGAAATTTGCCAGGTGAAAAATATGAGAAAGGGCATTCCAGAAAGAACAAAGAGCATGTGTAAAGGCATTGAAATACAAGTATATGTGGCAGGCTAAGGAATTGTGAGAAGCCAGGTGCATTCTGAATGCAAGGGCTGGGTGGAGGGTTGTTGCAAATGGTGGGGCTAGAGAAGTAGTGAGGGTCAGAGATGAAGGTCACAAGCGCAATGCTGGAATTTATCCTTGAGTCAAATATACAATGAAACTGACAAAAATTGGAAAACAAAATACTTTTTGTACTACAGATAAGATCCTGTCATTTCTTTCTAGATAGACTCCTCGTTACAGAAATCAAACTTTAGTGACAATTTAGGCATTCCCAATAAAATAACAGACATTTTAAGGTTTTAAATAATATGTCCATTACATCATTTGATTATTAGACATATTGTATATTCCTCATTGTAAATTTTCTCAATCTCTAACAAAAATCTTTGCATGATTATTTAGTTATTAACTTTAAGAACATTCTTTGTGGAGAATAGAGATGCCAAATAGTCATTTACATTTTGTGTTTGTGATTTTTTTACTTTTGGTCCAAGAACTTCAGTAAACCAACAGTTTAGCTCATGATGCTTTCGTGAATTAACCCACATATTTCATAAATCTAAGAAGATTCCTAGAGTTTTAAAAAGATTTCCTAGAGAATTTTTCAATGTTTTTTATGGAAATAATTATAGACTAAGCCCATGCCTTTTCTTGTGTGTATGTGTATCTCTCTATCTACCTGAATGTTTGTGAGTGTTTGTCTATCTCACTGAGTGTTGTGTGTACAACTGTGTAACACACACACTTACATATACAGTCTTTTCTGGAGAGATCTGCTGTATCTAGCAAAATGGTAATAATGAGGGCTCTAGAAAAGGACAATCAGGGAAGTAATCAGTTAAATTTTTACTAATACCCAATACCCTATTCAGTTTACTCCAAGCTTAAGTCAGTGGGATATAAGGAAAAGAGCCAAGATTTTAATTCTGATCTAGGTTAAAAAATCCCAAATATGACATTATTTGTACTCATTCAACTATCAATAATTTTTCATTGAATGCTTATTATATACTAAGTATTTTAATTAAGTAAAAGATATATGCTTACTATATGTGTAGCTTTGAGCAAATATTTCACTTAGAACTTCAACTTTTGAATCTGTAAAGCAGGGAAAATCATAGGGTTAGGGAAATACTGAATAGCACAGTGCAATGCAGAGCCTGGCATAGAGTGCCCATACATGTGCTGACAGGTTCTGCATTTATCGAGCTTGGCTGATTTTCTAATGCAGGAAAGTAAATGAAAATGTTCTAAACCAGAACATAAAGAAAAACTCATTGATAATGTACTTTGGGATCATCGTCATTTGTATCGTTGCAGTAAAGAAAAGGGTTTTAGAGTGAGGAGTGGGGAGAACAGGAAAGGGTACTATTATTCCACCAAGCTTTGGACATACCTGCATTCAAATCCTGAACCTGCTGGCTTATTTTCTGGGTGACTGTGTGTTAGTTACTGAGCCTCTCTCCATTTCAGTTACCTCATACTTAATGGCATAATGTATCAGTCAGTATTCTCCAGAGAAACAGAGCCAAAAGAACACGTATAGATACCTAGAAGGAGATTTATTATGAGGGATTGGCTCACATGATTATGGAAGCTGAGAAGTCACACAATATATTGTCTTTAAGCTGAAGGCCCCAGAAAGCTGGTGGTGTAGTTCCAGCCTAAGCCCAAAGGCTTAAGACCTAGGAGAGCCAATGATGTATGTCTTGGTCCAAGTCTGAAGGCGCAGAGAATGGGGTGTGTCAGTATCTGAGATTAGAATATGGATGACTCAGCTGAAGCAGAGTTGAATGGGGATGTGGTGGGAATCACTACACCTTTATCTTTCAAGTCCTTGACAGTGGCCCTAATCTCTGCAGTCCCTCCAGGGATGCAACAGTGCTTTTCATTTACTCTTTTCCTAGGTACAGCAAATTCTTTAAATACTTTTTTTTTTTTTTTTTTTTTTTTTTGAGACACAGTCTTACTCTGTCACCCAGGCTGGAGTTCAATGGCACGACCTTGGCTCACTGCAACCTCTGCCTCCCAAGTTCAAGCGATTCTCCTGCCTCAGCCTCCTGAGTAGCTGGGATTACAGGAGCCTGCCACTACGCCTGGCTGATTTTTGTATTTTTAGTAGAAACGGGGTTTCACCATCTTAGTCAGGCTGGTCTGAAACTCCTGACCTCAGGTGATCTGCCCACCTTGCCCTCTCAAAGTGCTGGGATTACAGGTGTGAGCCACCACACCCAGCCAGGTAGAGCCAATTCTAATGGCTTCCACTAGATCTTCCCCATCAAAGTAGACCCCAATCCACAGGTCACGGAACCAATGTGAGAATTCTATCAACTGTTCAATATGTCTACTTCATTTATGCATTCCTGAACTGGGAAAATAACCATGGGATGGGCTGGGGGACCACTGGGCCCCCTGTAAGATGGATCTTAGCTAAAACTCCATTGATTAACTGGCCTCCATAAGCAACTACTCTGACTGAAGGGCCACAGTAATGTTTGGGTTCTCCTGGAATTTAAAAGCTGCATCCAGTAGTCTCCAAAAGGTCTGGTTATTTCCTTTTCCCCAGTGCACAGTTATCTTGGTAAAAAGTTGTAGGTTCCTTTGGAGAAGGCTCGGAGAAAGATTAACAGGTAAATTTTTGGTAGTGAACTGGATTCCTTCCTTGAGTGGACCCATGCTTCCTGTAATTCAAGGGGTTCTGGGGCTGTAAACTAGCTCAAGTCTGGAAATTGATTGCAGGGTCCTGAATATGTTTTTCTGATTTGAATTAGAGTTTTGTTCATTTGACCTAGAACTTTTCTGCTTACACAGATAGAGTAATAACTTAGGAACCGCCTTACTCTATTTCACTTCAAGTTAGACCATGGTTATCAAGGAAATGCCACAGGTCTGCACTAGTCAGACTATTCTAATTCCTTCTTTGATTCTGCCATCCATTACCATAACTATGTCCACCTTGTCCTTGGTGGTTGAGTGCCACCACTTGGCCTCTGTCTCCACACAGGTTTTTCAATTAAGTAGATGCAGCTCCCAGTGTAAGGTCTAGCCTACAGAGGAGAACAACCACAGAGCTCTTTAAGGAAGCTCACAAACTTATTTCTCAGAGTGGTTGGTGAAAGGTACATCTTTGGGACTGTCCCTCTTTGGGTGAGTAGTTCTTAGATAGCAAATCTTATCTAACTGCAATCTCCCCAAGAATTCAATTTCTTCTTTACATTAAGCCAAGGGAGATTGGATATTTCCAATTCACTCATGGTGGCCATTTTTTGATCCCTGTTTTGGCCAATCAGCTAGAGAGAGACTTTTCTAACATCCCAAGCTGCAACATTAAATGTAGAATCTCTGCTTAGTGAGCTCATGTGAATTAATTAAATCTGATCCAAATTTATACTCCTTCTGCCATTATCCCACCCCTTATCATCCATTCCCATATATGTTCCCCGGATTTCTGCTTCTATAAATTAGAAGGCTTGAGCAGTTCTTTTGGAGTAGCACACCTCTTATGGGTCATACTTTGTACTTTACCTAAAAGCTCCTAAAGGGTCCTGCTGGGACTTGAGTCTAGTTATAGTTCTAGAAGCAAAGAAGGCTGGTGGAGGTAAGTCCTGGGAGAATAAGTATTAAATTGAATGCCTCAGTGGAGGCTATTACTATTTCCACTGGCAAAATGCAGAGATAATCCCCTCAGATAGAGGTGGAGAAGCCCATATCACTGTGGTGAGGAGGCCACTTTTGCTGGTAGTAAGACTTCTTCCTCTGGTGAAAAAGACTCATCAGAATTTAGGGGCTCAATGTCCCCAGATTCATCAGGGTCTTTCCACATGTCCCCATCCCAACTTAGAGAATCCCATTCTTTTCCAATCAATGACCTCACTTTAGCAGTAGATACCCTGTGAGGCCAGGACTTCAATTTGCATTGTAATTCAGCCAATTTTAGAATGAAGTTCTGCATTGAATTTTCAGTAATTTTAGCCATGTGGCTGCAGGGAACAAGGCTCTCCCTCAGGGCACACCTAGAACTTATTGGGTTATTTATGCAGTGCTTGAGCTGGAAATTCAAGTTCCTGAGCTTATCCTTTTCTTTCATTACTTTGTCCGGTGAAATTAGGAACAACTGACTACTGTTATTGTATTCTTTAGTTTTCTAAAAATGTTCAGAAGTGTCATATACAGAGTCACTTAGTCCTTTGCTTCTTATAAGTGGTTGATAAGGAGTATCCAATGCTGATATTTTATGTATCTATATAAAGAGTTAATGCCAAGGACTATCAGTGCTCTCTTTACTATAAGATATAAACTCATTTACAAGATATAAAGTATAAGCAGATTGGAGAGACAACTCTAGAAATCCTAGAACTAATTTTAAAAAACTCATCCTTAAAATTCTGTTCTTCTAGAACTATTCTAGGTACCAAAATCTATACTAGTCAGGGTTCTCCAGAGAAACAGAACCAATAGGATATATATACATGTAGAGATATATAGAGAAAGAGACTTTTTTATAAGGGATTGGCTGAGAAGTCCCACAGTCTACCATTTGCAAGTTGAGGCCCAGGAAAGTTGGTGTCATAGCTCTAGTTCAAGTCTGAAAGCCTCAGAACCACAGGGGCCATTGGTGTAGGTTCTGATCTGAGTCTAAAGGACTAAACCAAGAGCACTGACATCTGAGGGCAGGAGAAGATGAATTGTCTAGTTCAAGAAGAGAGAGCAAATTTACCCTTCCTCTGTCTTTTTGTTATATTTGGGTCTTCAGTGGATTAAATAATTCCTACACATATTGGTGAGGGTGATCTTCTCTGCTAACTCTACTGATCCAAATCTTTTCCAGAAACACCCACACAGACACACCCAGTGATAACATTTTACCAGCTATCTGGGCATCCCTTAGCCCAGTCAAGTTGGCACATGAAATTAGCTATCACAGATAATAATATTGACCTTGTAAGATTGTTGAATTAAATCTGATGACCTATGTAAGGAATTTAGCACAGTAGATGGCAACAATTATTATTTTTATTAACAAGAATCCCTTGGAAATGTCACTAAGCTAAATATATATTATTTATTTATTTGTTTATTTTTTCGAGATGGAATCTCTCTCTGTCACCCAGGCTGGAGTGCAGTGGTGCGATCTTGGCTCACTGCAACCTCTGCCTCCCGGGTTCAAGTGATTCTCCAGCATCATCCTCCTGAGTAGCTGGGACTACAGGCCCACACCACCACGCCCAGCTAATTTTTGTATTTTTAGTAGAGATGGGGTTTCACCATGTTGGCCAGGCTGGTCTGAACTCCTGACCTCAAATGATCCACCTGCCTCGGCCTCCAAAGTGCTGGGATTACAGGCGTGAGCCACCATGCCCAGCCTACTAAGCTAAATATTTATGTTACCATGGGCCTTTTAAATCATGCCTTTCCTGAGATAATGGTATAATGACAAACGAAATCAGAGAATTGTAGGGGAATCTGAGAAGTTCATCTCTAATAAAAATTTTCAAAACATTGTTTGCTTTTTGAAAGAAAAGTAACTATTAGGACAATCCCAATCCTTGAGTGGAATGACTATCCACTTGCATATGCAGGCAAAATCATACGTAGACTTAATGTTGCACCTCTAGGTAGAAAAACCAACAATTTTCTGTTTAGTGTTTTATGGGCTTTATTTGCACAATTTCAAGTCATCTCTTCAATGATAGAAAATGTACCTTTTGAACCATTACTCATTCATCTATTCATAGTTTAAACTCAGAAAAGGGCTATTTTCCTGTATCAGCATTCTGTTCTTTCTCATATGTGCCTTGCTTGTCCACAGAAAATGATAGAAAATCCTCTATGGAAAGGTTTCGTGAAAGTAACAGCATCAACATTCTTTTATCTGTGATGACGGAAAGATAATCCACATGTGAAAGCACTTGGTGCTTTAGCTTATTCTGAATGACAGAAGCATAATAGACTCTCCTAAGCATTAACATTCTAGAGTAACACAGCATTGTCATCCTTTGTCTGATCCTGGCTCATGCAAATCTCTCTCAGTGTTTCAAATTCCTAACAAAAACTAGAGAAATGCACCTCAAAGCTATTATGTGGAAATGGATTAGGTACAGATCTAAATCTTTAAACAAACCCTTAATGAGGTAAAAGTCATATTTATATACTTCTTAAGGAATGTTTATGGGCAAGATGAAAATGCAGAATCTAGGCCTCACAAGCAATTTGCATGCCTAAATCCTGTATATACTTTGTTTCTCAAAGTATTAGCTTTTTCTCTCCTTTCTCCACATTTGATAGCTTGGGTTCTTAATCCTGTTTTGCAAACTGTCTTAAGAATATTGAGAGAAATATTCTATGTTCATTTGAATTTAGAATTAAGGACAATTTGTAATCTCCCACTATCTCCTGACTTTTAATTTTAAAAAGCAAGAGCCGATTATCTTTTGTAATGGTTAAGGTATGGTGAGCCAGAAATTTTTGAAGTCAGAGAAGTTTTTCAGCCACTTCATCTCATATCTCTTTCATATCTCTTTCAGTGCTTATCTTCCAGGAGCTAAAGTCTTCTGTATCACTCCCTGGTTGTCGTGAACTACTTATTATTGTCTTATGCACTAAATCTAGATCTTCCTTTCTCAGCATTACCCTTGTCTCCAAAGTTATCTCTCTTTTGTTGAACCCATCAAAACTTAACTGTCTTGTTTCTCATTCTCTTGGCTTTCTGCTCCTAACCAGTGCTTAGGCAGTTAGCATGTTAGGACTAGAAAGAGCCTTGAGTCAAAGTTCTGGTCAACACCTGTGGTGTGCCCTTCTGTGCTGGGCACTATTCCAAATGCCTAGCATGTGGTAACTTGTTCATTCTCAGAAACAGTCCTGTGAAAGCAGGCACCATGGGGTTAAATCACTTGTCTAAAGTCACACAGCTATCAAGTGGGGGAACCAGGATTCCGGTCCATGGGCTTTGGGTCTAGATTCTATATGTTTTGTTACTATGCTATCATAGTGACAATAATTAACCCTGTGGTCTTCTCTTGACCTCAGTTTCTTCTTATATCAAATGAGAGGGTTGAGACAATAACAAAGATCACCTTCTACTTTAAAACTGTATGTTTCTAAGGGGAAACTCTAATTGAATTGCCTGAGTTACATCTAAGGCTAGACCCACAAGTGCTTTGTGACTGGAGATAGAGGGCACCAAATAAAATTCCATTTGCTAACATCAAATACTGGTGACTGTTTTTTTCTTGTATTATTGCTGGGTGTGCAATTGATGGCTGAAGCCTGGATGAATAAGTAATTATCTACACTACTACTATAATTTAACGTGGTATCTCAGAATTTTATTTCTTTGCATGTGAAGAATAAGCAGATATTCTCTGCATTCATAATGGCTTGCACAAAACAGAAATGTATTTCTCCCATGTAAAAGAAGTCATGGGATAGGTGCTCCAGAAGCTGTGGTAACTTAATGATCCAGATTCTTTCTAGATTTCCACTCTATCATTTTAGCTCATGGCTGCCCTTCATGAGATCAGCTCATGGTGTAATATGTCTGTTTTCCAAATATAAGGAAGGAGAGGGGAGCAAGGACAAAACTCCCCTTCTGTATAAGTTAGCTGTCTTCAAACAGCATTTACTGAAGACCCCTCAAGCACTTCCACTCAACACTTCTACTATGAATCTTTGGCCAGATAGCTTGACCAATCTTAACACTGAAGTAGCCTGGGACATGTTCTCTCTTAGCTGGATGCTTTTCAGTCCTGAATAAAATCATCATTCTATGCAGAAGGGGAGAGTAAATATTGGGTGGCAAAAGGGAACACTGGTAACCAGTTATGAGATAGTTATGGAAATCCACATAGGAAATAATAACAGTGGCATGGGGCAGGAACATTTGTAAGGTATTTAAGGTAGATTCGATAGGACATAGTGATTGATCGGATGTGAATGATGAGGAAGATGGTGGAGTCGAAGTCAATGACTAAATTGAAGTGACAAATTGGAGGCAGGTGCCATTCTCACATAAACAAGAACATGAGGAGAAACCGAACACATGAAGAAAATGATTTAACAGCTTCCACTTTTGTTAAAATTCAGGTATGTGTAGAGGAATCAAGAGAAAATTCCAGGAGGCAGTTTCTGGATATTCAGGACTTGAGCTCAGTAAATTGATCTGGGCAAAAGTATGTAGATGTGCGAGCAGCTATTATTATAGATAGTAACGGAAATAATTGGAATTGATAAGTTTACCTGGGAAGAAAGACTAGTACTCTGCTACTGAGAAACAGCTACGTTTAAAGGTGGGGAAAGAAAGAAGACCTAAGAAGTAAACAGAAAGGGAAGAGGAAAGCCTGGAGAGCTTGGGATAATTCAAGCCAAACTAAGAGTTTCAAGGAAAGGGGACTGGTTAATACCGTTAAGTGACACTGAGGAGACAAGTAAAACAGAACTAAAAAGGTATGTTATGATTTGGTGCCAATGAAGTTCTCAATGGCCTTAAAGAGAGCAGTTCTGTGGATTGTTAGTGAAAAACAAGAAAACAGTGAGATAAAAAGTATATGAAGAGGCTGGTCACAGTGGCTCATGCCTGTAATCCCAGCACTTTGGGAGGCCAAGGCGGGCAGATCACTTGAGGTCAGGAGTTTGAGACCAGCCTGGCCAAAATGGTGAAACCCTGTCTCTACTAAAAATACAGAAATTAGCTGGGTTGGTGGTATGCACCTGTGGTCTCAGCTACTTGGGAGGCTGAAGCATGAGAATCGTTTCAACTCGGGAGGTGGAGGTTGTAGTGAGCTGAGATTGTGCCACTGCACTCCAGCCTGGGTGACAGAGCAAGACTCTGTCTCAAAACAAAACAAAACAAAAAAACAGTGTAGAAAAGATAAGGAAATTGAGACAGTATGTGCAGATTACTTCTTCATAAAGTTTGTAGTGAAAAGGAGAAAGAAAGGAGGACATGGAAGCAAAGGAGAAGACGGTCAATACAGTGACGTTCTCCAGGGCTATTGCACAGTTCTACTGATTACTTTTAGACAGAAGAAAAGACATCTAAGTCATTGCAATAGGAAGGAAGGAAAAGACTTAGAAGCCGTTCCATTTATTTGCAAATAATAGGAATTTAAGGGAGTTCCCATCCAATGGTACTATTTGGTCTGTGAAGTAGCAGTCAAGCTCATCTGCTGAGAGAAAGGAGAGGTTTAAAAAGTGTGGAGCCATTCGAAAGGACTCTAGAGAAGGTGTGGGAATACTGACCCACAAAGCACAGGGGGTGCTGGGAACAGTTAACAGGCAAGGAGCGAGATCACAGACCTCAAGACCCCAGTAAACCACTGCAGTTTTCTCCTTTCTTCCTTCTGCCTTTAACATTTGCAAACTTTCATATTTCTTGTCAACTTATTCCTAGTCTTTCGTATTTTTATTTCTATCAGGAGTTTTCTTTTTCATAATATTTTCTAACTAATTACTGCCAACATAAATAAATCTATTTCAAATTTCTGTATTAGTTCCCGGCCATCATGCTGAAATCTGGTATTGATTCTAGTCATTTTCCAGTTTATTATCTTGGTTGTTCAGATAAAAAATACATCTGCAAATAATGACTATTTCATCTCTCCTTTCTAAAGCATTTTTCTCATTCTTTTCCCTCTTTTATTCAGTAATCATGACTTCCCAATAATGACGAACAACAATGGCTACAGAAATCTGTTTCTGACATTAATGGGGATGCTGCTTGTTCTTTGCCATTTATTAACATGTATTTATTCCGTAAATATTTATTGAGCACCTATCATATGTAGTTATTGTGTTAGGGTACTGGTTCTATCTACTGTGGTGAATTAATTTGACACCATTTCTGACCTAATATAAATTGGAATGGAGAGGTAAAGATTTTGAAAGGTTACAAAGATATGACCTCATAATTGTAACTTGTGACAAGACTTACGAACGGGGGAAAAGGGTGCTATGAGTGAAAAAAATGCAAGCCCTAATTTAAATCAGAGGGTCAAATAATTTTCCTCTGAAAAAGTAACATTTAAGTTAAGATATAAAGGTGAGTAAGAATCATTGAAAAATCAGGTAAAGGTGTCAGGGTAGGATGAATAAAGGGAGTGAGTGTTAATTAATGAAGAACATGAAACGAGATTACAGATGGAGATTATTTTGTACAGTGCAAAGGATATACAGTATATACCAAGTGCTTATATTAAAAGTTAACTCGGAATATAATTTTAGATGATACTGTATTGTCTTTCATATAAAAATGAACTTTTATGCTTAGTTTACTAAGTTGAGCTTTTAAAATTATGAAAAAAATTAAAATTATATTAATAGGCCCTACAGTTATATCTTGAAATGATCATATAGATTTTCTTCTTTTACCTATGTGTGTGACAAATTGTGTAAACAAGTTTTCTAATATCAAACTATCCTTTCATTCCAAAAATAAATCTTAGTTGGCTATGATATGTGTTTTTAATATAAGTTTATATTTAATTGGCTTATAACCTCTTAGGAATTTTGTAAATACATTAATAAATACATTTTAAGAGTTTTTTGGGTTTTTATTTTGCTTGTTTTATTTGGTGTGATTGTCAGATATGTTATTACCAACGTTATGCTAACTTGATAAAACCAACTAGAATTTTTTCATTAAAAAACATTTGGAAACAGCGTCACCATTATAAAAAAATTTTAAATAACATTCCAATAAAACCATTTGAGCTTTGGGATTTTGGTGGCATGCATTTCTTTGACAATTTTGTCAATTATTTCTGGTTACGTCCATTAAAGTTTTGTGCTTACTTTGAGTCACTTCTGGTAATTCATGTTATCCTAGTTTAGGTTACTATTAGTTTTCCACTGGATTGTTTACAAAGGATTTCTAACTGGTCTCACTTAATTCCAAGTCAAGTTTTTCCTTGTACTGTCGGCATGATCGCTCAAAATTGTTAATTCTAATCAACTTCTCTGAAAACCCTTCAACAACTCTCCATTAGTCTCAAGATAAAGTACAAAACTCCTTACACAAAATATGAGCCATGAGTGTCTTTATCATTCCTAAAACTGCATCACTTACCGTTCTGTCATTTTATTTCAACTCCAAGAATGTTAGATTCACTCTTCTCCTGCATCTGCCTCCATTATTTCCTGTAGCTAAAATTTCCTTGTCCCGGTTTCCTAATCTCTGGATAACTCTCCTTGTTCTTCAGATGTCTGCTCAGATGTAATTTTCCCCTGGAAGCTTGTCCTGACTCCAAATATGTGTACTATGGAGACATGTACCTATGGGAGGACTGTGAGAAACTATTCAGTCCCCTCTTCACTTGTCTGTCTTACTCAAAGGGCTATATGCAAATTGAGAGACCATACATTTCTTTATTCATTTTTATATTCAGTAAGTACTCAGTGAGTATTTACTGATTATGGAATAAAATGACAGGTGTGAGTAATTTCTAAGTACACTGTAATTTTTAACAACTCCCATTTATTTAGCCTTTCCAAAGTATTCAAAATTTTCCCACACACGTCATCTGTCTATGTAATATTTAATTTAATCACAAAATTACAAAAACAAGTACAACTGGCTTAAAGACATTTAGGAATGAAAACCCTGACTCTTTAGGAATATAGCTGAACCCATGAGAACAGAAATAGTACTAGCCACAAGCACAGCGATGGGCAACATTTGTTCATTTGTAAGTTGTTAAGTGGTGTTTCTGCTACAGTAGAGTTTCTACTGGATACATAAAGAGTTCACAATGGAGAACTGGTGGTGGAAATTTATTTGTAAGTTTAATGATTTGAAACTTAAAACATTTTGTCATGCAAAATAAGAAATGGTTAAGATTGCAAGACTGGGCAAAAGTCCTCATTCACATGGAAATTAACCTAATACTACATTATTATAACCTGGGTTTTAGGTCCATGGAGCTGGGAACTATGTAGTATACCAAAGGGGGAAGAAATCATATAAGGAGGAGTTTTCCTTTTCTTGATACTAAGAAGGCTCAGAAAATTCCACAATATACCAAAAACGATTTTGTGAGCCCAGGTACTGCTGCATGTTTCTCCTATCTCCTGTTTAATCTTGACCTTGGGTGTTCCAAAATGTTCTATTTATAAACATTATTTAGAAGGTTCTGATTTTTATAATTGATTTCTTTTTCCCACCATTTGTTTCTTTACTTACTGGCAAAGCACCACATAACCATTCTACTGATATATGTCAAATAAACAAATTTGTATACTTATACTGGGTATATATCTTCTGTTTGAGAAACTATTTGGTTTACACATTTTGGGACTAATCTTTAGAATTATTTATTCCATGATTACTAGTAGGGGTCATGCATATTTTATTTGGAGGGTTCAGAACTCAAGTCACCTGCTAAAGTGTTGGGGAAAACCTGCCAATGTGATGGAAGAATTTACAATATCCCGCAATACCTTTCAAAAAAAAATCCATCTATCTCTGCATTGTTAACTTACTAGAAAAGCCTAGTCAGTGTCTCCTTCTGAAACATTGCTCCCAGATAATTTATCTCCCACTAAATGTCTGCTGAAAAATTTAATGTTGTTATGCAGATATCTACCAAGGAACTCCCCTTTGCTGGCCAGTTTTAGGATCTGACTTGGAAATCTTTTTCAAGTTGGGCTCTCAGGAGTTGGGAGTTAGAATATTGAGTTAGTTTGTTGTGGATATTGAACTAGACAATTACCTAGAGCTGGAGTTGGGGTTCAGGCCAATGATAGCCACATTTATGGAAAAGCCAAAGCTCAAGAGCCTTTCCAAGAAGGCAGGTTAGAAACAAGGCAGCCGTGCAGAGATAAGCAGAGATGGGATGTGGCTGCAGAAACAAAGAGGTAAAGTGGCTGCCTCATAACTTTTGGATTAACTGAAACCCCAGTATATTACCAGCACTTTATTTCCTTGAGATTCCCTAATCTTTTCAATAAACTTGCCAGTTTGTATAGTTTATGGGGGTGTCAGTTTCTTGCAACCAAATGATTCCTGGCTCATTCTTTGGACCATATTGAGAATTTGAAAACAAATAAGTAAAGTTTCAGATGGAAAAAATGTGACTCATTGAAGAGACAGAGTGAAGAGCAAGAAAAACATCGCCCCCTCCAACCCCACCCCTGCTTCTGATGTTTTTTTTTTTTCCATATAAATTACAGGGCCCAAGCGCCATACTAGGAAAATATCAATGTAGGAAGTTTGCTTTTGATGCTCTCCTTCTCGACTTTCATCCATTGTCTACTTAATAGAGGTGCTACCTTCTTCTTTTGGGTACCTAGGGATTCATGCGCTCATCTTTCTCCCTCTTATAATCAATTTTAGAAAAACATCTGATAAATTTATTTATGCAAAGAGAAAAATAATTTTAAAGCTGTTTCTTCCTCTCATTATCTATATATATGTCAGAAAATTTTCATTTTAACGGTGTTCAAAATGTTAAGACACAAAATGAATCTCAAATTCGGAAACTTTAGCTGGTGCAAAGATGTGGTATTTTGGAGGCTAGGCTACCTGAACATGTTTGAAATCACACTGCAGAGATGGTTGTCTTCTCTGTTTCCATGTTAAGTCTTGCTCTGATTTGAGGTATGTCTGTGACAGTGTTTGGAATGTGAATATTTAAGAAGAGACCACCCCGCATGTTTGGATTAGTGTCTGTATCTATTTTAACAAGTATGGTGCCTGGGAATTCAGTTATTATGAGTTCAACTCCAGTTTGGGGTTCTGCATACATTTCAAGGGTAAAGGGCAAAGTACTTGTAGTCTTTTCTCTATGCTTCGTAAAACTCTTTGAAATATAATATTTTCTCTTAAGTGGAAATGTCTTCAAATTGCGCCAGCTACTTGACAGATAGCTTGCATATGCTTATGTATAAGTACATTCATAACATACAACTATTCAGAAATGCCAGAATTGTTTTCCGAAAATTCAATTTTGCATAGTTCTGGTAATTAACTCACTGTCAAACTCTGCATAAATTTGAATTGCTTCAGCCTGCAATTTCCAAGCTTCTTAAAAGCTTGAATGGAGATCAAACAAAAACTCTCAACCTCACTAATGCAAATGACAATGTAAGACCAACTCCAAATTTTTTCTATCATATAATCAATAAAATCTTATGAATTTGTAAACAGCCCTGTCAAATTTCTAGTCATATATATCCCCAGACTTGGGGTAGCCTGCAAGGTTACAGAAAAAGAGTTTGAAGAAATTTGGTTTTCTGTTAAACTCACCCAGACCCAACTGGTGTGCTTAGATTCATTTATCTTAAGGTATCATGTCACAATTTCCTGCTACTGTATAATGATGCCATAGGACATTTGTTAGAACCTTTATTCTGGAGTAGTGTGCACAGTAGAGGCACAGAAACTCTGGTGGGATCATTAGAGACATGGACTTTATTTCAAGCCAGATTCTTGACTCATAATAGAGTCATGTATTTTGTTCCTAAATCCTCCAGTTCAAAAAACAAGACGATATATTAGCATTGTCCAGAATTCTCCAAAGAATGACAATGCTGGGTGATCTGGTGAGTGGAGATTTTAATCCCAAATCAGAGATCTTGTCTTTGTTTGTACCACTACTATTGAATTGTTTTCTAACAAGAAGTCATTAGTCTATTCATCCCATTAATTATTTTTGAGTTTGTATTAGGTGCCAGGCTCTGTGCTTGGAAGAAAAAGTTCAGAGATGAATAAGTTACAGTCTAAAGAGCTTATGGTTGTCATAACCACAGTTATAGGAATATGCATGGGTATTATGAAAACCCCAAGGAGTAACACCTAACCTATTTTAGTGGGGATGGGGAACATGGAGTGGAAGAGGAGGGGAAGGGAAGATGAATTGAGGAAGTCCATGATGCTTGGGTTAAATCTTCAAGAATAACTAGGAGGTAGCCAGACCTAGATGATAGCTTGAGCAAAGGAATCCATAAAAGTAGCACACTGGTGCCAGAGAACAAGCTTTTGGTGTGCTGGAGTAAAGAGTGAGGCAAGAGCATTGAGGGATTGGTGAAAATAAAGAGGGAAGCAGGCACCTGGTCATGGAGGACCACAGGTGCCATCCAGTCCCATATGATTCCTAATTGCTGTGGTTTTGAATGTCCTCTCCAGAACTCATGTTGATGCTTAGTCCCCAATGTGGCAGTATTGGGTGGAGAGGCCTTTAAGAGGTGATTGGATCATGAGGGCTCTGCCCTTCTAAATAGATCAATTCATTTATGGATTAATGGATTATCATGGGAGGGGAAATCGTGGCTTTGTAAGAAGAAGAGAGGTCTGAGATAGCACCTTAGCTTGTGTGCCCCTTTGCCACGTGATGCCTGCCACTACCTAAGGACACCACAGAGAGTCCCCACCAGCAGGAAGGCTCCCACCAGATGTGCCCCCGGATCATGAAATTTCCAGTCTCCATAACTGCAAGAAAAAAAATCCTTTTCTGTATAAATTGCCCAGTTTCAGATATTCTACTATGAGCAACAGAAAATAAACAAAGATACTATTCTAAACGTATTTCACCAGATTACAGAGAGAGAAACCTTTCTTAATTATCTTTCTAGCACCCAAACACAGCACAGGCCTACCACTGAATAAATACTTAATGAAGATTTCCTGGTCTTATTCTCAACCTCTAGCTCTTTTTATTTTATTGTTGTTGTTTTAAACAAAGAGACAATTTTCTTTTTTAGATATCACAGGTCAATTAATCATGTAAAATTGGCTGAAAATTTTGAACATATAAAATAATTTCAAACATAACTTTATTCATTGTTTCATGTCTTATAGAACCAAAAAAATTTAGGCAACACAAATTGATTAATAAAAGTTAACCACCTGCACTTGATTGAGTGGTATGCTAAACCCTATGGTATAACTTGGCAATGTATATTATGTAATCCATGCAACAATCTCATTAAGTGAATTTTTTCATCCTTATTTTATAGATGGGAAAGTGTCAAAGGTGTGAAATGACTTGCCCATGTTTAGTTATACACAGAGGCAGAGTTCGAACGTCATTCTGTGGGCCTCAAACACCTAGTATTCCAAACAGCACTTCCAGAGCTGGGTACCCAAATAAACAGGAAAGAACCTCTAGTTAAATTAGTGCAAGAGGTGTACAGGTAGACTATTTCCCCCCTCCATTTGGTGATATTTGAATTTTGATTACTAGCTAGTTTCAGGAAATATTTCACCAGAAAGTTTACTGACACCAGGTTTTTTATTGCTTTAATAGATCAAGACCTTCTGATTTGGGGTTTCTTGGGGGAAAATCTCAATAAATCACTGCAAAATCCTTTAGAAATACCTTTTTGATGGAAGTGTCTTTAACTTGAGTTGAGAGAGGGAACCTTGTCTCTTCTTCTGTAGCTTTTGGAAGGCTTCTGCTCTCTTTGTGGCTAGACATGCTCTTGGCATTTTTTCCTTCCAGGGAGACCTTCTGAATAGCAGCATTCAGGTTGTCAGAACTTCCTCCCTGCCTGGGACAGCAATGTGAGAGATTATAGTATACAGTTTGCTACTGGGCTTGAATGATTATAGCAATACATCCAATGTCTATTCTAAACAAAAATGAATCAAAGAATAAATGGAAGATATCTCATCAAGACAGGAAAATAATGGTAGCCAAATGAGATTTATATTTGGAGGAAAAGCGTGGAGGGCAATCATATTCACACTTTGGGTTATTTATCATTTCTAAGTCTTATTTTTACTGAAGAAGATAAAAACCACTGTAACCTCTTTGCATGTGGCTCAATGTAGATCCAATTTTGAACCTTTCTTACACTTAAGTGTTTGAGTAAAGGGTTGCAAATAAAAATAAAAAATTATTTTGTAACCTGCCAGTTAAAAATGTTCTTTCTCTTTAATGATTTTCCCAGTATGTTAGCTAAAGAATGATTTACTCCCATTTGCCTACGCTTAAGTTTTCCTACCTTTCCAGAAGTAATTATTTTCTCTTTGTCTATTTTTTTCACTTGGACATTCTTGGCATTCCTTTGCAGAGAAACACAGACCCAAGTTTCAGAGCTTCAACAGGAGACCCACACTTCCCACAAGACTAATGGCAGGGTGGAGGGTACGTGCATCTTTTAGTCTTCTCAAGAGTACCCATCTTCTCTTTTTTCCCCAATATTCAGGTTTGGGTCTCTAGTTTCAAGCCCAAGATGGCGCACAGTCTGACAGGCTCCTATCTTCTTGAAGCATTAGTAGTCCCTCTTCTATCTGTCTTCCTTCTACCAAAGTTCAGACATAACTAGAAAGTGAGTCAATTCTGTTGCCAGCTCCCTCCTGCTTTCTTCCTTCCTTTATCCTCTCTTCCTCCAGAATGTCCCCACTCTGACAACCTTCTGAGATTTTGGATCTTTCTCTCCACATCAACATCATCTGATGCAGCTTGGCCAGTAATCTCATTTCTCACGTTCAAGGGCAGTTCATCTGTAAAATAGTTAAACTACATTATTGATAACTGATAATCATATATTAAAATTGCTTACTCTTCCTAAAGTAGTGAATGTATGAAATTGTGACACCTTTCCACAGGTGAAAGGATCTTTTAAGAAGCAGTCATTTTGCACTGTGAGCATTTATGTACTTGATTCAGGTGATGGCCTTCTCTGAATGTGGCAGGCTTAGTCCTGCCAATCAAACACTTGACTTGTAAATTACTTCCTTCAGTCTCTCCTTCAAGACTAAAAAGTACTCATTACTTTCTTCATGTTTCTATATTGGATTTTTGTTCTTCTTTTTTTTTAAAGCTAGAAAAGATCAAATCAACTCTAAAGAATCTATTATAAAATGTCATCTGTGAATGCCCCTAAAATGTTTTTTTGCACAAAAGATGAAACATTTCAATCATAAGTATGGCCCCAAAGTAACCATGGAGAAATATGCTGCCCATACATTAAGGAAGGAGTGAGGGATACTGTTTGAAGTCTGGTATTTTATCTTATAACATATAAGATCTTAGCATTAACTCTTGTACCAAGTGGCCCTTGTCCAATATGTGTGTTTATATTGCGTCTCTCTAGAATTTTTTTTGTAAACACTGCCAACTCATCATAACTTTGCTTGTAGTATCTTCTAAAAGAGGTAAGCAACATAATAACATTGCTTATGATACATATAAAAACACTTTCTTGTAAGTGCTAAGAGTCTTAGATTTACAAAAAATCTTATAAACTTAAGAACATGGACTATATTCAAAATATAAAGTAAGAATTGTACTAGACATTCAAATACTTATAGTCTTTTCCCTATCCTGTAAAAAGATACACTTTTTAGTGTTGTTAGAATGCCTTAAGAATCATGGCCCCTTGAGTTTAAATTAACGTAAAAAACCACACAGTTTCTATTTTCTGTTTTATCTTGTCCTGGGTGTGTCATTGGAAAGGATAGCTTAGAACTTAATGACAATGGGAATCCAAAAAGCTGGTTCAAACAATTTTAGGGTTTCAATAGCAGTTTCCAGTGGTACCACAGTTTGTGTATGAAGTCATTCAGGGCACAGAAACTAACAAACTAATTTATGCATCAGAGCATCAATTTACTATGCACCTGATAAGGATCAGACCCAAGACTATCCACATTAAAACAGAGTATCTCTAATCTGCACAACAATCCTAGAACATAGGGATGTTTGCTCTGATTTTATAGATGGAGAAGCAGGTAGAGAGGTAAAACAACTGGCTTAAGGATACAGAGTCCTCAGATTTCAAAGCGGGGATTTGAGACTTAGTCTGCTGGCTCCCAAATTAATGTTCTTGCCACTACACCAGGCTGCTTTCTTATAATTAGGAAAGTTGTCCTCCTGAACAAGTGTTTGGTTTTTCCAAAGATGGGATCTGCTTTGCGATTTGTCCACGTTGATATCAGTAGCCCTAGTTCATTCATTTTTTTCTCTAAGTTTAGTAGCTATAGCTAAATTATTCTTCAAAGCCATTGTGCCAAATTATACTCTGAATACCAATGTATAAGCATCTCCTTTTTTCCATATTCTTGCTGTGGCAACACACTACTAGTTTCCTATCCAATGCCCGTTTTTCATTCTTTTGTTAGAAGCTTGACTTTCTTTCCCCCTAGTAGTAAGGTATCCAACTTCCAAAAATATATTTCCCAGCCTCTTTTGGTAACTAGATGTAGCTATGTGACACAGTTCTTGCCAAGAAGATACAATCAGAATCTGTTGGAGATTTACAAAAAGTTTTTCATCTCTCAGATAGGCCTTGGCCTTTCTTTTGCTGCTTTCTTCATTTTAGACTATCCTGGAGTGCAGACATGAGGTTAGAGATAGAACAGTGATTTTTGAATCTATGGGATTATCAGTCTGAGGGTGAAAGACCTACAATATAAAAGATGTAACAGAAGATAAAAGGATCCAGGGATGCAGATGGAGCCGCTGCATTGGCCAAGGACAGCCAATCTCTGTACTTCTGCTTAATGAGACGAGGAAACTCTTATTTAATAGAAATCATTCTATGCAAACATTTATTAAGAAAAAAATTACCCCTCTGACTATTTCTCTTACTTCCTTGGCAGGTTATGGGTGTTTTTTAAAACATGATTTTTATACTTTATCCAGCATCTTGGGTGTTTTATGCTTGAAGATGTCAGAGTATCTAATCACCATTTTGCCAAAAAATGAAGTCTCTTTAACTTTGAACTTTCATTAAATCGACACTTTGCATGTTAGTTTTAAAAAAATAATGTTCATAGTAATTCAAATAGTGGCTTGTTTTAAAAGCTTTTTCCCTCCTTTCATATTGATTGATCTTCTACTTTCCGATTCTATTTCATGGGAATACGATAATAAAATTTTCTGTGAACTCCCTAATAAAACAAGCTAGTAGGAGAAGTATTTCTGGAGTGACAGAATGAGAGGCTCTTCTAATGCTCTCTCCAGTGAAACAACTATAACTGGTGAAAATCATTTAAAAACCAACCACGTAAAGTCTCTGGAAATTGTCCTAAGGACATACAGTAAATGGGGAAACACTGACTTGGGAAAAGCTGTTAAATCCGAGTTAGAGGAGTCAGATTCTGTGCCATTTGAGCCATCACTCATTCTTTTCCACCCCAACCCCAGGACAGTAGGATGGAAGTTCTACTCTGGGTTTGTGCAACCAAGGTATGACTCTCTGTTCCTTCTGTTTCTAGTCTAGGGTTACATTTTCTCTCAATGCAGAAAGGGCTACCAGTGTGTCTCATCATCCTCTGTTCTGTGTTACAGAAACTCTATCCAGGCAACCACTGAGGTCTGGGACTCTTTTCTCTAACCAACTCTCATTCATAAGATGAGGAATTCTATGAGTTTGTTCACAGAGCAGAGGTTCCACACCGGGAAACGAAAGCCGAGAAGACCAAGGGGCTACTGCCCTACCTAGTACCCTACTTAGAGATTAGGGATATTACTCTGAGACAAGCAGGCCATTATGTAGGTCCTGCACAGGAAGAGTAGCAGACTGTAAGCACAGAGAGATCCATAGCTCACATCATGGTGACTGGGTTTATTTGGAACAGAGTTTAGGGAAGTTCAAGCCAAAGGATGCTGTGAATTTAAAAAAAAAAAAAAGATTTTGGTGGTAAGCAATTAAGGAAAGGCAGGTTGCTCCATGAGAACAAGTGAAATGGTAGGTTAGCTAGAGGTTTAACAGAGAATCAGGGAAAGAGAGCCTAGAAGAGTCCTCCTGGGGTCTGACCAAACTGTGAAGATTGGCCTCAAAGACCATCTTTGTAAAAGAGATGATATTCCTCGGTTCTGACTGTGAAGTAGTTTATGCCCCTGAGCATTATCAAAAAAGAACAACCAGCTAGCAATTATGAAAGTTCAATAGCTAGAAAATTATAACACTAGAGGCAGACCACTTAGAAGCTTTGCATGGACAAGGAAGAGAAAGTCAAAGAGATTCCAGCTAAAACCACTGTCATCCCTCAGCATGTAGGATGTAGAGTGGCTGTGCACCTGCCCAGGACTGTGCCATCCAAAGAAAAAAATCAGAGGCTGAACACTGAAGTGAAAATAGAATTAGCTAAAATAGTCCAGCAGGCTCACTAAGCAACTAAACCAGCAAACAATTAGAGTAAGTTCAAAGTTGGTGGGAGGAAGATCAGTATCGAGTTTTTATGCTGAGTTTTCAATGAAAAATGGTGAGGCATACAAAAAACAGGGAAGCACGACTCATACATAGGAAGAAAAACAGGCAACAGAGACTACATTTGAAAGGGCCCAAATGTTGGACTTAACTAAGACTCCAAGGCAGCTATTACAAATATGTTCAAGGAATTTAAACAAACCATGCTTAAAGAATTAAAGGAAGATATAATTACACTGCCTCATCAAATAGAGACTATCAATAAATACATAGAATTTTTTTTTAAAGAGGTAAATGGAAGTTTAGGGGGTTAAAAATGTAATAACCAAAATAAAAACTTACTAGGGAGGTTAAATTCAAACCCAGTTGACAGAAGATATAATCAATGAACTTGAAGACAGATCAATAGAGTGTATGCAATCTGAAGAAAAGAGAGAAGAGTGAAAAAACAAAAATCAACCTCAGAGAAATGTGGAATACCATCAAGTGTAATTGAAGAACTGAACTCCAAATGATGGTAAATACAAAGAGATCCACATTCAGATACATTATAGTTAAAAGGTTGAAAGACAAAGAGAAAAATCCTAAAAACAGCAAGAGAAAAATGACACACCACATTAGCAATAAGACCAATAGCTGATTCATCATCAGAACCAATGGATGCCAGAAGGCAGTGGGATAACATATTCAAAGGGCTAAAAGAAAAATATTATAAACCAAAAATCCTATCTTAAGAAACGTCCTTTCAAAAATGAAGTCAAATACATTTTCATATACAAAAAAAACTGAGATAATTTTTGGTTATCTAAACCTACTTTACAAGGTATGCGAAAGAAAGTTCTTCAGGCTGAAGGCAAGTGACATCAGAGAGTAATTCTGTCTGATGTCTATCATTCTGTCAATTCAAAGCTCGAATTTAACCTCTGTAGTAAGTTTTTATTTTGGTTATTATACTTTTAATCCACATTTTAAAAAAAGTGTCGGGAAAGGTAATTATGTAGGTAACTGTAAAGACACTATAATTAGACTTTTTTCTCCCTTATTCCCTGAACAGATTTAAAAAGAAGTTGTATAAAACAATATGTATGTAACTATTTTGTTGAATCTACAATATATAGACATATAACATATTTGCAATAACAGCACAAAGTTGTATTAGAGTAAGAAAATGACAACAGAGAGTAACTCAAATCCACACGAAGAAATGAAGAAAACCAGAAATGGAAATGAGAAGTTTAATATAACAAACTCTTTAAATATATAGTTGCTCCCCTTTTTTCTTTAGCTTCTTTAGAGGACATAAAATTATACAAAGTAATAATTAGCACAATACATTTTATGTACCTGATATGCATAACACTAGTAGCACAAAAGGAGAAGCATTTATATTTATTTAAAGCATTTTTTTGACCAGGCATCATGGATCACATCTGTAATCCTGGCACTTTGGGAGGTTAAGAATCACTTGAGCCCAGAATTTCAAGACCAGCCTAGGCAACATGGTGAAACCTTGTCTCTATTTTACAAAGTACAAAAAACTTAGCCAGGTATGGTCCCAGCTACTTGGGAGGCTGAGGTGGAAGGATTGCTTGAGCCCAGGTGGTCTAGGATGCAGTAAGCCATGATCACGCCACTGCACTCCAGCCTGGGCAACAGAGTGAGGCCCTGTCTCAAAAAAAATAAAATACAACAGGTTTAAAAGATTAACATCGTTATATCTCACTGTAATTAAGTAGTATAAATCTGAGCTATAGTCTGATAAGTTAAAATCTGTATTGTAAATCCAAGAGCAATCATTAAGAAAGTAACCCAACAAAAAGTGTAGTAAAAACAATTTATAAAAATTAAAATAAAATACACTTGCTCTCCTTTCTTCTCTCAGTTTCTTCCATGACATAAAACTATTTAAAGTAATAATTATAATAATACATCACTGGGTTTGTAACATAGCCACAGTATGTATAGTAATGAGAGCATGAAAAGAGGGAGGAAAAAATAGGGCTATACATGAATACACTTTTTATCTCACTAGAATTTAATATAAATCTGAAATATATCCTGGCAAGTTAATTTGTATATTGTAAAACCTACAACAACTACTAAGAAAATCACTTTAAAAAAAGTGTGTGTTTGCTTTGCCAGCACATATACTGAAAGCACAGTGCAATAATAAAATGATTAAAAGATATACCAGAAATATTAATAAAATTAATGAAAAAAGCAAAGGAAGAACAGAATAATAAAAAAGATATGAAAAGTAGATAAAATAGCAAAAATAAATTTAAACATACCAATATTAACATCAGGTATGAATGGATTAAACAATCCAATCAAAAGCCAAAGATTATGAGACTGGATTAAAACTAACAAATAAAAAAATCCAATTATATGTTGTCTGCAAAAGTCACATTTTAGGCCAGGTGTGGTGGCTCATGCCTGTAATCCCAGCACTTTGGGAGGCTGAGGTTGGTGGATCACTTGAGGCCAGGAGTTTGAGACCAGCCTGGCCAACATTTTGAAACCCAGTCTTTACTAAAAAGACAAAAATAATTAGCTAGATGTGGTGACACATGTCTGTAGTACCAGCAGCTCAGGAGGCTAAGACAGGAGAATCACTTGAACCCAGAGGTGGAGGCTGCAGTGAGCTGAGATTACACCACTGCACTCCAGCCTGAGTGATAGAGCCAGACTGTGTCTCAAAAAATAAAATAAAAAAAGAACAAAAGTCACATTTTGAATTCAAAAATACAAACAGATTGAAAGTAAAAACTTGGAAAAATATATACCATACAAGTAGAAACCATAAGAGAGCTGGAGTGACTATACTTTTATTGGACAAGCAAACTTATATGAAAAATGTTACTAGAGATAAAAGAACATTTTATAATAAAACTGTTAATCCATCAGGTATGTATAATAATTTTTAACTTATATACACATAACAACAGTGTCCCAAAATTCATTTAAAAATCTGATGGAATTGAAGACAGAAATAGTATATTGAACAAAAATCGTTAAATATTCCACTTTCAATACTGGATAGAGCAATTAGGCAGAAGATCAACAAGTCTATAGGAGACTTGAACAACAGTATAAATGAAGTAAACCTAATAGAAATCTCTGGAACATTTCTTTCAACAATAGCAGAATACACATTCTTCTCAAGCACACATGGAAATTTCTCTAAGACGTATCATATACCAGTACATAAAACAAGACTGATCAAGATGAAAGGTTGAAATCATACAAAGTATGTCTCCAACCACAATCAAATAAATGAGAAATCTATAATAGAAGGAAATTTTGGAAATTCAAAATTACATTGAAATTAAACAATGTACTTCTAAATAATAACCAATGGGTCAAAAAGAAAGTAACAAGGGAAATTAGAAAATGCTTTAAGATGAATAAAAGTGAAAATATGTCCAAACTCAGGGAATGCAGTGCTTAGAGGGAAATTTATAGCTGTAAATGCCTATTTGAAAAGAAAGATTTCAAATCAATAACCTAAACTTCCGTTTTAGACACACCGGAAAAGAAGAGCAAACTAAACCTAATGTCAACAGAAAGGAGGTAAATAATAAAGATTAGAACACAAATTAGTTAAATAGATAGTGGAAGTATAGTAGATACAATCAATGAAACCAAATGTTGGTTTTTGCAAAGATCAACAAAATTGACAGACTAACCAAGAAAATAACAGAGAGGACTCAAATTATCATACTAAAATCTGGAATGAAAGAAAGGCGATCACTACTGATCTTACTGAAATAAAAATGATTAAAAGAGAATACTATGAAGAACTGTATGCCACTAAGTTAGGTAATTTAGCTAAAATGACCAAATTCCTAGAAAGGCACAAACTATTAAAACTGACTCAAGAAGAAAGAAAACTAATTAGATCTATAACAAGTAAAGAGGTTTAATTCATAATTTTTAAACTTCCCACAAACAAAAGCTCTGGCCCAGATGGCTTTACTGGTGAATTCCACTAAAGAAATAATACCAGTTCTTCACAAATATTTCCAAAAAAATAGTAATGGAGTGCTGTAGACTAAAATTCGTATGTTAAATACTAACAAAATTCCTGTGTTAAATCCTGATGTGATAGTCTTAGGTGGTGGGGCCATTGAGAGGTGATTAGGTGATGAAAGTAAAGCTCTCATGAATGGGATTAGTGCCCTCATAAAAGAAGTGCCAGAGGACTCCCTCATCCCTTCCACTATGTGAAAGTTATAGTGAGAAGGCAGCTGCATATGAGAATCAGAAAGTAGGCCCTCAACAGGCACCAAATATGCCATTTTTAAAAATCTTGAATGTCCTAGCCTCCTGAACTCTCAGAAATAAAGTTCTATTGTTTATAAGCCATCTAGTCTATGGTATTTTGTTATAGCTGCCCAAATAAACTAATCAAAGAAGGAACACTTTTCAACTCTTTACATGTGGCCAGCATTTTTCTTATATATCTGATAGGAGTTTTCAAACAGATTATATAAGGAACTCTTGCAACTCAATAATAAAAGTACAAATAACTCAGGCCAGGCACAGTGGCTCATGCCTGTAATCCCAGCACTTTGGGAGGCCAAGGTGGGCGGATCATGAGATCAGATCGAGACCATCCTGGCTAACATGGTGAAACCCATTTCTACTAAAAAAAATACAAAAAATTAGCTGGGTGTGGTGGCAGGCGCCTGTAGTCCCAGCTACTAGGGAGGCTAAGGCAAGAGAATGGTATGAACCTGGGAAGTGGAGCTTGCAGTTAGCTGAGATTGCACCACTGAACTCCAGCCTGAGTGACAGTGAGACTCCATCTCAAAAAAAAAAAAAAAAAAAAAAGTAAAAATAGCTCAGAATAAATATGGGCAAAGAATCTAAGATCTAAGAAGGTATTTTCCCAAAGATCATTAGCCAATATGCACTATGTATGTATAAAACTGATACTAAACAATGTTAGCCGTTAGACAAACTGAAACCACCATGAGATACCTCTGATACCCACAATGATGGCTAAAATTAAAAAGACAGTTGATAATAAATGTTCGCAAGAATGTTAAGAAACTGGAACTCTCATACATTGCAGGTGGAAAGGTAAAATGGTTCAGCCACTTTGGAAAACAGTCTAAAACTTCCTCAAAGTTTAAAAAGAATTAACATATGACCCAGCAATTCTACTGCTAGGTTTTGGAAAAAATGTGCTGGACATTTGTTAAAAGTGGCAAGACAGATTTTATTTGAGCTATTACAATAGTGATATGGTTTGACTGTGTCCCCACCCAAATCTCATCTTTAACTGTAGCTCCCATAATTCCCACATGTTGTGGGAGGGACCAGGTGGGAGGTAATTGAATCATGGGGGTGGGACTTTCCCGTGCTGTTCTTGTGATAGTGAATAAATCTCACGAGATTTGATGGTTTTTTAAAGGGGAGTTCCCCTACACCAGCTGTCTTGCCTGCCACCATGTAAAACATAACTTTGCTTCTCATTTGCCTTCAGCCATGCTTGTGAGGCCTCCCCAGCCATGTGGAACTGTGAGTCAATTAAACCTCTTTATAAATTACTTGGTATGTCTTTATTAGCAGTGTAAGAATGGACTAATACAAGTAGGGATAAAGACTTCAGTACAGAACTGAGCTAAACTCCACCTACAGCAAAGGTCACCAGATGAGCAGAGCAAAGGGTCAGTAGACAGAAAAATTACTGAGAGGAATTTGATGAGAGACATCAGGAAGGGGATTCCTGCAAAGTAGCTTAACAGGATTGCTAAAGATTGATCAAAAACTTGGGTATCAAGGATGAAGAATGAGGAACTTGATTAGATATGAAGGGAGGTAAAGCTTCTTGCTAAACTGACTTACAAGTATTCTTTGCTAAAACTGAACTTGGCAAGGGCAGAGTGGCAGGCCAAGAAAGCTCAGAAAAGCATGAAAAGGTTGCCTAGGGAGAGAGTCTCTGTCAGCATATACTCAAGAGAAGTGAAAACACATCCACAGAAAATCTTGTACATGAAAGTTCATAGAAGCATCATTTGTAATAGACAATCGATAGTTCCTTCAATTGATGAGTGGATAAATGTGGTTATCTACACAATGGAATATTATTTTCCAATAAAGAGGAATAAAGTTACAAGATTGGTCAGCCTTGAAAATATGCTCAGTGAAAGAAGCCCTTCTCAAAGAACCACATAATTAATGATTCTATTTATATGAAACATCCAGAATTGGCAACTCTATAGGAACAGAAGGTAGATCTGTGTTGACTAAGTCTGACAGTCAGGGAGGTGGAGTTGCGGGATTAATTGATAATGGTACAGGATTTTTTGGTGGGGAGGGCAATAAAATGTCTAATTCATTGCAATGGTATTTGCACAAATCTGAATATACTGAAAACTATTGAATTGTAAACTTTAAATGAGCGATTTGTATAGCATATGACTTATATCTCAATAAAGTTGTTTTTACAATCCTTAGGAAATTTGGCTGCTAAAGGATACATTACATTTTTAAATAATTGCATAACTTTTTTCTCTGTTGAACATACATTGATAGAATTTATTCATCTCATGACTGATATACTCTAATAGAGTAGAAATGAAAAGAAACACAGATCAAAAGTATCACATTTATGCATCTTAACTGGCAGTTCATATGACAAATTGTGAAACACTGATGGCTTCTTCCTCTTGATGATTATGGGATGCAGCTTAAGCAGGGGACCTTGGAAATCTATTTAAACCCTTCCGTTATCCCATTTTATGAATATAGAAAGTAGGAGGACTTACAAGATGAAATGACTTATCCAAAGCTTCAGGATTTTGGACCTGAACTGTAACCCAGGGCTTTTGCTTTCTAGGCTGGGGCTTCTTTACCAGTTCAGATTATTACTGTAGTCATGATTAATCACATTCAGTGATTCAGTTGTGCTTGTATTCAATCCAAATTCAATGTACGTGTGTCTAACAACCATAACTTCATCCCTAAAAACAGGATTTAGTCTACATCCCTTTCTTTTCTGATACAAGATTTCCTATTGTTATGGAATGTTTCTGTTCCCTTCAAATTCATATGTTGAAGTCCTAATCTCCAATACAGTGGTACTAGCAGGGGGGGCCTTTGAGAAGCAATTAGATAATGAGGATGGAGCCCTCATGAACAGGATTAGTGGCCTTATAAAAAGCATCATATAGAGCTCTCTCACTTTGTTTTCACCACGTGAGGATACAACAAAAAGTCAACAGGCTACAGCCTGGAAGAAGGCCCTCACCAGAACCTGACCAAGCTGACACCCTCATCTCAAACTTCCGTCCTCTAGAACTGCAAGAAATAAATTTCTGCTGTTTATAAGCCACCAGTCTATGGTACTTTGTTATGGCAGCCTAAACTGGAAGAAACCTGTCTTGTCAATGAAACCACAACATATATTCAAGGACTGATTTATTTTATTTTAAAAAGCATTGTTGAGCTCATAGTATTTGCCAATTGCAGTAATATGCAATTGCTGTTCTCTGCATGGGACCATAAAGAAGAATAAAATAGTTACTCTACAACCTGAGATACAGAGGTGGAAACAAAACACCACACAATAATGTAATAACAACAAAAACAGATTAATAAGTAAAGTAATATCGGAACATAGAATAGGAAGCAACTAACTTTATTTAAAGGTAAGACTGTTCCTGAGAAAGTTACCAAGTGGAGAAGGCAGGAAAGGTATTCTAAGGAGAAGGAACAGAGTCTGTGCAAAAGAACAAAGTCATGATAGAAAAATAGCCAGAAATGCAGTACAGGGGAGGAGAGCACAGAAGTACCTGAAGAGGAGCTATCAGTTTTGTTTTCACTTTTTTTTTTTAAATGAAACATAATATAAAAATAGAAAAAGGAATACCTCTAAAGGTAGCCCCTGGTGAATGTTCAAAAAGAGAGCGGGCCCATGTAGCCAACAGAGAGAATAAGAAACAGAACATTACCAACATCCCACAAGTCCTCCTCTGATCCTCCAGATACTACCATCCTGCAAAATGAACCACAATTCTATTAGAAGTTTTAAAAAGAGAATAACATAATCCCTGTAGAGAATCAACTGAAATCCAAAGGGGATTAGTGGAGTAAGAGAGAAAAAAAATTAGGAAACTATTGGAATAGTTTAGGTAGGAGATAGGAATTTCATGTAATTCCAACACAGATGGAGAGAATAAGAGAAATTAGATAAATATTTAAAGGCAATGTTTATGAAAACTGACTATCCATCAGAATTATCTGGGGAGCTTTAAACAAAATATAGAGCCAATCCCCGCTGAATTTTCAGGTTTAAGTATCAGGAATAAGCATTTTAATAGCTGTCCTCCTATGTTTTCTCATGTGCCAACAGGTTTAGAACTCACTGACTTCAGAGACAGAACACAGGTCATTGAGATAAATTAACTGTAGGAAATGAGGAAAAGGAACAAGCCAAGAGAAACCAGAAAATTTCTGTCTCAGGCAGCTGGGAGGATGAGAACAAGCAAGTCGAGTTTTGAGATGACCCTGGAGCGTCGTAAGTAAATAGATCATGAGCTCTTAGAATTATTAGCCTTAAATTAAGAATGGAGTACGATAAGGCCGGGCGCGGTGGCTCACGCTTGTAATCCCAGCACTTTGGGAGGCCGAGGTGGGCGGATCACGAGGTCAGGAGATCGAGACCACAGTGAAACCCCGTCTCTACTAAAAATACAAAAAGTTAGCCGGGCGTGGTGGCGGGCGCCTGTAGTCCCAGCTGCTCGGAGAGGCTGAGGCAGGAGAATGGCGTGAACCCCAGAGGCGGAGCTTGCAGTGAGCCGAGATTGCGCCACTGCACTCCAGCCTGGGCGACAGAGCGAGACTCCATCTCAAAAAAAAAAAAAAAAAAAAAAGAATGGAGTACAATAAAGATTTGGGAAATGTCTAATGTGTGTGGTAGTTGATCCAATTGTACTGAAAAGATTATTTACTTAATTGAACCATTCCTCAACTTCATTGGTGTAAATGAGAAGTGACTACGCACATTTAGTTGTTTTGAACTAGATGGTCTTCACCCTTCTCTTCCATATGGAGTGTTAGGTGACAGAAGAGCTAGAAAATGTAGATTTCTGTGTCATCTTTGAGTATAAATTAATAACCATTAACCCTAATTCATTTCCTCCTCTTATAATCTCTCTCTAGTACTCTGAGATGAAGGGAGAAGTAATTGGAGAAAAATATCAATGTTTCAGCATTATTCTACACACAGACACATTTTAGTTTGAACTATTGGTGACTTTAATTAAGCAGTAGCATATGATAGGCAACTTCTCTTCCATAGGTAATGAATATTAACAACTTGCTTTACAGGAAAAAGATTTAAAGGAAAGTTGCTTTACTCAGAATAGGAAAGACAGGAATTTCTTTGTCTCTTTGGTATGTGACCTGGAGGCTTCTTTCAATTTTACAAATATGCTTTGTTTAACCATTCAGAATTAAAGTAACACTATAATGAAGATAATCACAAGAAAAAATATTGCAACTCACTTCCAAATATTTTTGCTTTGAGGATGTGTTAAGATATTTGAATAAGATTATAGCCCTAACCCTAGAACTCTGCATTTTTGGTTTATACTGAGAAACTAAATGTTGGATTGAAGAATTTTTCTGTTTCACATTTATCGCTAAGCCAACTACAAAAAAGACTCTGTAATAAGACCGACTCTACCCTACTCTACTAAAGAGTCAGAAATCAGATAGGGTGTATCTGTAGTTTGTCCCGTGAGTGCAGATTCTTCAATTTAGGAAGGCTTTAGGTGCTGAACTAGGTATGAAGGGCATCTATCTTTTTACCTCTTCTCCTTTCTCCTGATATTTATTGAATGAATAAGCTGATGAAGAAGTAATATATGAACTGGGGGGAAATAACAAGGTTCTGACCAATCAGGTATTGATCCAGCTACCTATCTAGTTAGCAGGTCTATATTCGTCACTAGGAAATGACCTTGCAAACGTTGGTGTGGCCCCTGCCATAGCAGCCACAGTCCTAGCCAGTGAGACACACAGGGAGGCCTGGTAGGCTTCTGGGAAAGGTTTTCTTGTTCTTAAAGATAAGATGTGGAGAAGAAATGCTATCTCTTTCTTTAGTTAAATTCTAAGGTAGAATGTGAGGTCTGGAACTTCGACAGCCATTTTCTAACCATGTAGGGACCTAGCCAGAGACAAAGTTCACACTTGCGGAGCTGAAAGATAAAATAATTTGGGTCATTGGGGTTGCTTAACGTAGCAAACCTGACAGTGACCTCACTTCTGGATTTCTTGTTATGTGAGACAGTAAATTTTCCTTACCGACTCAGTTGAGTTCTCTTATTTTCATCCATTGGAATTCAAACTGAGTTCCAACTGGATAGAATTCAAACTGTTGACAATTTAAATTGTTCGATTTGAAACTAAATCAATCTCTTGAACTTTTAGTGTTTTTTTTTCACAAGTTAGTATGATATAATGTTTTACCTGTGGTAAATACATTTTTTGCAAAGAATGATCATCCAAAATTGCAATAAAAATACTAGAAAAAGTATGCTTTTATTTATTTTTTTTTTATTTGTTTAAGATCTAAAAACAGCTTTTATTTTGGGGGGAAAGAATATAAATAAAAAACCACAGCAATGTCATTCATATATTATACGTGTAGATATATATCAACATGTCTGTGTATACACACACGATTATATTTTTAAAAGTATGCTTTTATTTTTTTAAAGAGTTTTCTTCAACACATTTTTGAGTTCACTTTGATTTTATTTCTTGATATAGTTTTACATGTGTGCTAAAGTGGATTGGAAAATGTGTTTAGTAAGAATTTAAATTAATTACTGAAGCCCAGCTATATTATACACATTAGGATAAGTGTTACTATTTCTAAACTGCATTATCAATAACAGTGTTTCACTGGGCTCATTCATTCCCTGTGTCTTAACAGTGAAGATTTTAAAAAGCTACAGGTAAAATACATTCTTTACTATCTCTCCTCTGTGATTCTGTAACACTGGATGCATACTTTTAGCCTAATGCTTATCACCAAGGCCTCTATGCAGTCCAACTTTGGGGGACATTCACACTATGGCCTTCTGAATGGCTGTGTATGCTCAACTCCAATGGGCATCATTCAGATAGACTGCAATGTGAATGTATCCCCAGAATTGTGCAACATGGTTGCCCTGCACATAGAATTAAAACTATTAAGTTGTCTGTGTGCCCACCAAGAGAAAGCTCCTTAACAACTTTGCATCTCTGAGACTAGCAAGCTTCCTGGCATATTGGTAGTGCTGAGGATGTGTTTAATGCATGAGTGAATAGTATAGGCAAATGTACTTGATTCATGTAATAGTTCTTTGGAAAGTAGCTATTTTATAATGTATATGTAGCACATGACTGAGGTGTTGCTTTGATTATCTTGTTTTGTTACCCCAAAACTTAGTGTTTTAAAACAAGAGCCATTTTACTATATGATATGATTTGGGGGGGCTAGGAATTCAGTCAGGATACAGCTGGATTGTTCTTTGGTTTCACATGGCATCAACTGGGGCCAGCAGGTAGCTAGTTTGGTTTGGGGGGTCCATAAAGGTTTTGCTGACATGCCTGGCTTCTGTGCTGGGTTTGGCCAGCATTGCCTCCTCTATCAACATGGCCTCTCTGCAAAACTAGCCTGGGCTTCCTCGCAGCAGGGTGGTCTCAGGGTAGGTGGACCTCTCACATGGTAGCTCATGGCTTTAAGAGTAAGTGCAGCAAAAGGCCAAGGGCAGAAGCTGCAAGTCTGACTTCCACTGCATTTTATCGGTCAAGCAAGTAGCTAAGGCTGGCTGAAATTTAGAAGTGGAATTAGACCCTACTTCTCGGTAAGGAGAAAAGCAAGAAATTTTTAGCCATCTTTAATGTACCCAGATATTTGCAAACACCCTCTATTTTTCAAGAAAGAGGTTAAGTAAATAGATCAATAAATCGATGTTAGGAAAGTTTATGTTTCATGACTTCTACTAAGATTGGCATCTTTTCAGCCAAGTGTCCCAAATCATCTACATCTGTATCTATAGCTGCATGTTTGTAAAATTTTAAATACTAATAAGGAAAGGAATCTTAGAAATCATTGAAGGCTATTTCACCATTGTAAGTTTTCTTTATAAGTTTTCTGAGAACTAACCTAAGAGTTTAAAATATGTTTTGTGCATTCTGCTAAATAATGCTGGAGATACATAGCACATTTCATAAATAGTTTCATTAAAATTCAAGGGAAAATATCAAAGATAATCTCTTGCTGCCTATACACAGGAATTTTAAGGTGTGCTTTTGGGAATATTTCATTTTTACATATTTTCTGGCTGAAAATATTGCAACAATGCTTTACCCAGTCAAGTGTGTGCTCTTGTTGGTTCACTTGTTCCTGTTAAAATGGTTCAAATATGACTTTCTGAGGGTAATCTTGGCCCAGCTATGTACTCCTTGAACTCACCTTCAAGTGGCTCTGTGGTGGTCTTCTAGTCAGGGGTTTATACTTATTTGTTTCTCAGACTTTAGGGGAAAATGTTAATCCTACCCACAGCTCAGCTGCTAAACCCTGAACTTAACTGGACAGAATGCAGCTGTATTCCCGCTACTTGCAAGGAAGTATAATCCCTCTGTTACTCAATACCTTTAAAAGCTCAGCTGGGAAATAATATTTGTGGAGAACATCCTGGAAAACACTCATCCTATCATCTAGAAACTCTCTCTAACCAAAGTTAGGCAAGACAATCCTGGAATTTACAGGTCTTAGGATGCATGAGACCGAATTCTGACAGATCTCTGTAAGAGATAATCTTACAAAATTACTTGCAACAAAGTAAGAATGTTGCTCATGTGATGGAAAGTTTGCACTATGAATATCAAATGAATTTCTTTTTGGTTTCAGTATCAAAATTAGTTGTACTCTGGTGATTGGTGTGTTTTTGTATTGTGGACAGCCTGAATCATAACTGGCCAATTTTTTTTTTTTTCCTGTGGGTATTAACAAGTTTCCAGACAAGAGCCCCAACTCTATCAAGTATAGCATAAGAGATTTCATGGCATTACAGAATCTGTACTGAGGTAATTCCTGATCTCTCCAAACTTCCCTATCTCTAGTTTCCTTTTATCCAATATGCCTTAATTTTAAAAACATAGATTATCTTGCCATATTTTAAGTGAATCTGTGGCTTGCTTTAAGTGTCTTTGAGAACAAGAATGGAATACAAATTAATAAATATTCAAATAGACAAGTGCTGGGAAAATAACAAAATTATTGGCCTATTTATTTTTATTTTTTTTTTTTACCTGCCCTAGGATAGGTAGCTGCTCGTAGATTTTAATTTAAAACCTCCAGTAGAATAGCTTTATTCTTTTGAAATTGAAATAGCAATGGCTATAGATGACTCATAAAGAGATATACCCCTCTGTTATGCAATTATGCAGCCACAGAGGGTTTGCAAGTTTGGGGAACAGGGAGGATACCCCACCCCATTCCCAAGGCCCAAACCTTACTATGCAATTGCTGGGCTTGCAAAAGGAGTGTCTGGTTCTGCCCCCTAGGCCTGAGGCAATGGATTCCTGGCGCAGGAACTTTAACTGCCACAGAAACAGTGTTCTAACTTGTAGTTATGTATGGTGAAAATAGTACTACCATACAGTAGTTTTATGTGTGTGTGTGTGTGTGTGTATCTGGAGGTATACACATATATATTGGTAGTTTTATGTATATATTACATATAGCACATATATATTAGACATATATAAAATAAGTGTAATTGTTGAGCTTCTATGAATATCTAATCATAATTTTTGCAACATCATTTCTATGAATAAATGTATCCCATGTAGTTTTACTAGTAAACTTCCTGAGCAGAATTTATTCATGAGCTGGGGAGTTTTTTTGCCTATATTTGTACTTAGATAGAATATGATTTGTGGGATGAGCAAATTAACACAGGCTACGTCTACATTTAACACCAGAGATGAACAATAATTAATATTGAAAAGGATCCTATTTGTAGTTACTTAGTAAAGGTGTTTTTCTGCTTTATATTTGGCATTTATATTTCTTTACAAAACTCTAAAATCTAAATCCTTATTTATAGTTATCTTTTTATGGTATGGCAAACATATAACTACATTAGAGGAGAATTGCAAAATACATAAACTTTCATCTATTTATCAAACATTCAACTCAACATTACTTAGTAGTGAAGTTAATACTGCCTTAGCTATAGTTGGAACTACATTTAAACAAGTAAAAACAAGGAAACAGAAATAATTTTAAAAATATATAATTTGTAAAAGGAGTAAAATCTTACATAGAAATGACTCTTAGCTATGTCTATATTGAACAGAAAATGAAATCAAGTTAATATCTCGCTATGTTAACCCTGTTGGCATTATGGTAAATGCCAGTCATGAGATGAGGGTGGGTGTTCAGAAAGGTTCAAAAGGTAAGGCCCTGGAGAAATGGGGGGTGGGGAGGGGTGGTGGACAGTAGGGCACTGCAGTGAGTTTCTGCATATATTTGTGGAAGGAGGCAGGTATGTGTTTGTGTCACAGACACAGAGAAAGAAATAGAGAAAGAGAGAGAGAGAGATTGAGACAGAGAGAATAGAGCACTCTTACCCCAGGCAAAGCCTGTGGCAAAAATTTATATATTAACCCTCTATTGGCAGGGCATTATCCCAAGAAATCCAGAATGAGAGAAAAAAGCAGAGTGAGATAGAGAAGAGGGAGGGAGAAGAATAACAAGGAGTCCATTACCAGGTTAACCACAGCTTCACAGAGGCACAGCTGACTGCTTTGTCTGGTCAGATGACTTCTGGAGGCCATCTACTGCATCTCAGGAGAGTCCACAGGAGTGGGAGAAAGGACAAACCTTTCACCCACTGATTCTTTCCAGTTTCATATCTCTTGTGTGTCTGCTCCATGTTGTAATATTACCCCTGAACCTTTGCTTCATGTTACTGGACAGCTCTGGGAAACCTCTGGTGACAGCTGCATGTGAGGAGCTTCTCAGTGGATGGCAGTGGAGATAGCAGGGACTTTATGATGGTAGGGGAAGACCTGAACCATCTCTAGAATCATTGTTGCCAGGGAGAAGGCAGAACCAAGCTGATCTTGGGTGGTGTAGAAACTGAGGTCATTTTACACACTGCAGATAATCTCTACTCTTGCATAACCACCATCAATAGCATCATTTATTTACTGCTTACATATATTTACTGCTTACTATATCCCAGGCTTCATTGTCTGAACATTCTACTTAAATTATATTTTCTAATGTTCAAACACATGTAAGAAAAATACTAATGTTATTTCTGTTTTACAGATACATGAGCTGAGACATGGAGGGTGCAAGGTAGAGTTGGGCAAGCAACCCAATAAATCTTGATTGCAGAACTTCTGGGCCTTACTGTGCCAAAGTTTTATAGAGCAAATTAAACCCACTGAATGAGGAATATATTTGAATTTTATTACTTTTCAATGGTGAACTCAAATTATTTCAGAATTCATAACAACTTCTTGTATAACAATTAATTTATAAGAACAATTTCCAGCTGAATAGCTTTTAAGGCAGTTTTACAATCAGTGTCTCCTCTTTTATATTTGCTTCTCTTTTCAAATGTCTTCCTTTTGATGATTTCACTGCAATTTAGCATCTCCAGAAAAACAAAGGAAGAGAGGAAAGAAATTCAGTAAGCATTCATTTATTATTATAGCCCGAAAATGGCTGATTGTAAAAGGTGGTTTAAATAAAATTTTTAGGAAATCTGAAATCTTCATCTGCCTATCATCTTCCATGATCACAAATAATTTAGTGTGAGAGTCCCTGGGTGAGGCCAGCTTAGAAATACTCAACTGAAAATTACTACATTCTGACCATTTCTTAGTAGCTTTTGAAAGTATGAAGCACCATGGATAACTTAGCAGCAAGCTAAAAACCAAATGCTATGAGCAATGCCAATTACTTTATTGGCATTCAATTGACAAATAAAATGGGTGGGCTTGGTGTTATGACTAATAATAGCTCACGCAGTTATGCATTTTGTGCACAAAGAAAATTGTACATCTTGACCTTGAGGGAAAATGGTCGTAATTTTGAGGGTAGTCTTAATGTAATTATTACCATCTGGGCCTTCCATACTTTCCCCCTGCATTTCTAGTACTGCTAGCAGCCACATTCTTGATTCTGTTACTGAGGATGCCTTGGAATAATAGTGACCTCACAGGAATGATTAATGACTCTTAATCAAAAAATGGGGGAGAGGTTTCCAAGCCTCAGTCTAAGCACTAAATATAATTAGCATATTCACTTTTAGAAGCTAGTCACTATGGTCTGTGCTGTCACTTCTTGACTGAAACTTGTGAATAATTATTTCACATCCCTTAATTTATTGCAGTGACCTCTTTCTGCTAAACATGGTTTTAATTTTGGGAGAAGACTGCCTGTTGCGTGACTTCTTAGGGACTGCGCTTTTGATGTTGGATGGTTTGTCCTTAGTAATAGTCTAATTATCCCACTGAAGGAGATGTTTTGTTTTCAAAGGGGATTATTCATGGCCTAACTCAGATATCCAAAAGCTGCCAAGTAATAAAAGAGATAGTTAAAATTCTAAATCAACTTGCCTAACTAACTAAAAGCCAGTAGTGTTGGTGTTATTTTGTTGACTGCATTATTGCATTCTTCTTGTAGAACTGCATACTTGAAGGGGTGGGGTCTGCTTTGCATTTCATCTAAAATGGCTTTTATAGCCCTTAGAAAGCTGGAAATCTGCTTCATGTTTAACATCTTTTTCCACAACAATTTAGGTTAATCTTTTTGTTACTTAAGCCATTGGAAAACTTCGATGTTCAGTTTTTTTTTTTCAAACCTCAAAGCGATGAAGACCCTCAGTATCTTTTTATGTTGAAACATGTTCTAATACAATCTTCTACTGTTGATCTATTACTTTAATATTCAGTCTTTTTTTTTTTTTTTTTTTTTTTTTTTTTTGTGGCAGGGTCTCATTCTGTCGCCCAGGCTGGAATGCACTGGCATGACCATGGCTCACTGCAGCCTCCACCTCGCAGACTCAGGCAATCCTCCTACCTCAGCCTCCCAAGTAGCTGGGACTACAGGGCTGCCCCACCACACCTGGCTAATTTTTAAATTTTAAATTTTAAATTTCTTTTTTCTTTCTTTCTTTTTTTTTTTGAGATGGAGTTTTGCTCTTTTGCCCAGGCTGGAGTGAAGTGGCATGATCTCAGCTCACTGCAACCTCCGCCTCTGGGTTCAAGCAATTCTCCTGCCTCAGCCTCCTGAGTAGCTGGGATTGCATGTGCCCGCCACCACGCCTGGCCAATTTTTTTGTATTTTTAATAGAGACAGGGTTTTGCCATGTTGGCCAGGCTAGTCTTGAACTCTTGACCTCAGGTGATCCACCCGCCTTGGCCTCCCAAAGTGCTAGGGTTATAAGCATGAGCCACCACGTCCAGCCTAAATTTCTATTTTTTAGACATGAGGGTCTCATTATGTTGCCCAGGCTGGTCTTGAGCTCCTGGGCTCAAGTGATCCTCCCACCTTGGCCTCCCAAAGTGCTGTGATTATGGGCCTGAGCCACCAAGCCCAGCATTATATTCAGTCTTAATGTCCCTAGCACCACAACTGATAGTCCTGCTAGAGTCTTTGATTCTAGTTTTAACTTTATTTCCTAATAAGTAATAAATTATACTTCATAGGAGATCTAGCTTCTGCTTTGGTGAGTTGGAAATGTCCCACCTTGTGGGAAACATGTCTAAGCATTTCTCTTCCCGATTTTGCACTTACCATGGGAGAAACTTCTTGATGTCAGGCTGTAGTTTCTGTCTCCCTTCATCTTCCTCCATCTCCCCACCTAGAGTTAACACAAGATGGGAACAAAAGAAAAACAGTGAATGCCAAAGAAAGACCAGAAGTAAGTATATGAGACAAAAATCCAAGGCAGGAAAAACATTGAAATAATAACAGTATGAAACAATGGAGAATTAAAGAGGAATGGCAAATGCGACTGAGTTATCTAAACAGTTAGCTGTAGCTCCACAGTGGAAAGTCCTGCTAGGGTCTGTGATTCTGTGCCCTAAACCATCCCAGATAGATATGTAGCATGTCCTTAAAGGAGGGAGATTTTCATCCTTGTCCTAATGAACGTGTTTCTGGGCTTCCCTTATCTCCGTAATCTAATCTTACCTCAAAGCCTGCTGCCACCATTCAGTTATTCTTTTTACCCTTACTTAATATACAAAATAATTATTATTTGTGATATAAAAGTTCTTTTAAGCCCAAGACAGTGATTAAGTTACCTCTCAACTATTTTCTAATCAAGATATTCTTATTTTCAAATACAATATTCCTAGGCCTCTGGTCTGGGTCTCTGTACAGACAACATAGCTGTCACTATGTAGCAAATAATAAAATTAATGTGACTTGCAATATTAATCAACTATTAGACAAAAGTTCATGAGGCGTTGTGTCATTTTTCGTGTTAGCAATAGCTTTTAACATTTTGTTTCTTTATTCCTAAAATATGGAAAAATTCTTTGTCATAGTTGTATTTCAAAATGACCCAAATACTCCTGCCAAAATAAACAACCCTAGATTTATTTTCATTACAAGTTTCCCTCCCTTTAATGCCCATTGGCTTCATTTTTTAACCTTGTTTTGCCTTTTTTCCCCTCTGAAAACCAAAAATTTAAATTTTCTGGTTTCAAATTTTTTTTATGTCTTATTGGGGTTTTAGCTGACTGTAGTCTTTTTCATGTCAGTATTATTCAAGTTTCGGAAAAGTCTCTTGACCATCTATTAACAACTAAATAATTATAAATTATTGGCAAAAAAAGAGAAAGAAAAGAAAGAAAGGAATGAAAGGAAGGAAGGGAGGGAGGAAGGAAGGAAGGAAAGAAAGAAAGGAAGAGTAGTGGGGGGAAAGAATAAAATTTGTCTGCACCTTTTTGTTGTTCTCTTTTTTTCTTCTTCTCTTTTTATTTTTTTATTTTGCCTACACCTTTTAAAGCAAAACAATTACATTTTTTCTTTTAGTTTTATAAACTACTGAAATTAACCTGTTCCAACTCAATCAGTTGTTTCATACTGGAAAATGTCAGACGTCGGGGCTTTTAGGAAGGAATCATTGCCATGCCTTGGTGAAGGGTGAGTATGGCTTTAAAAACTGCTGCTGGAGGAGCCTTGAAGGAAAGAACAGGATAGCAAATGCAATTGCTTGTCTCCTGAGAGTTAACTCACAGTCCAGATGTCCTACCGCCTATCTACCTGTAGTCTGAAGGCACTTTGTGAATAATAAAAGCATGTAAATGTAAATTCTTCTCATTTTCTCTTTCAATATTTTACAATGTGTCAATGACAATTGCTATTGTTATTGGTAACAGTTTGGTGTCATACCAAAGGCTTTGGAGCAAAAAGAGCTTGTGTTTGAACTCCAGCCCCACCATTGTATGGTCTTAGACAAATGACTTAACCTCTTTAAGCCTTGATGTCCATACTGTAAAACGGGAGATAATAAAACCTACTTATTGTAAGAATATAATGACATTATTAACATATCTATTCTATTGCCTGATACACAGAATGAGCTCACAAATACTAGTTTTCCTATTTTAAAATGTTTTAAAAAAATTATAATCCATACGTCTCCTACTTCAGAAAGTATCTTAATACATAAAAGCAGTGATTTAGCAATATCAAATCAAAGTTTGAGAGCCAGAAGAACTTGGAGGACCATTGATTTTAAAGGTTTCTTTGTTTTTTATGAACAACAGGAATTTCCTCTTATGTCTTCAGAACGTTGAGTTTACCAGGAGGACAAGGTGACTGAGATACTCCTTTAAGCCCAGAAACCGAAGAAGGCAGCTATCAGGGATGGCTTGGAATGTTCTGTAAGATTTATATCAACTGTAGGTTGAAAAATCCTCCTTATCCACTCTCCTTACTTTAGAGATGAGTAATTTGAATCTTAGAGAGTTTATGACTTATCCAATTGGTGATATTACTGAAAACCAAAAGCCAGTTTGCTTCCTAGTTGAATGTTCTTTCCATCATGCCATGTGGAGTTATTTTGAGTCAACCAGAAAATCTGCAAGGACATCAAAATAATGTTCTTTCTCCCTCTGACCTCAGTAATAACTGGTTAAAGATTTAGAATGCTTTAGAGTAAATCCTCAAAGCAGCTGCAGGTCCTCAGTGTTCCAGAATAGATATTTTAAGTTCTCCAAATAAAAAATCCCAATAAAGACCTTCTTTTTGCAGTAACTAAAAAAGTTTCCAGCTCTCTTGTCACAAAGTGGCTATTGAGACTTCAAATGTCAGATGATCTCCTTTGAAGCAGCAAAACAGAGTGGATAGAACTCCAGGATGGATGTCAAAAAACTCTGTGATCCTAGTGTTAACTCAAATTTACCTTTTATATGGTATGAGGTAAGCTTTAGATATCTCTGGATTTGAAGTTATTTTTGACTCTTATTTTTCTCACACACTGGTGTGTGTCCATATCTGGCCCAACAGCAAAACTTGATGGTGCTATATTCAAACTATATCCAGAATCTGACCACTACTCACCACCGCCACTGCTACCACCTTCATCCAAACCATCGCTGTCTCTTCTCTGGATAATGGAAGAAGCCTCCTAATGAGTCCGTCTCCCTGCTTCTCCCTTTCCTTCCCTGCACATCAGTAATTCCAGAGTTTGTCAGTGACACTTTCATAACGGACTTTTTCTTCACTTGGTAATCTCAATTTGTCCCTAAAAATCCACAAAGTAAAATGCCATTATGTGAAAAAGCATTTTTATGAATTTGAATTTAAAAACTTAGGAAGCATTTTATCCCAACCCAAGATACCCAAAGCATTTTTACAGATAGGAAAATATTTTAATGGAACAACAGAAATATTTTTCAATTGTCATGACATTATATAAGTAGTGAACATCAAATTGAAAATAAAATAGAGTTCGTTCATAAAATGTAATGACATGAAGGTTTATGTGATGGTGAGTGCTGGTTGGTGGGGGAGTGTTAAAGGCAGTTTTTCTTTGTAAGGTGTATTTTGCTCTCTGAACAATTTTGTTTATTAATGTTTCAACCATTTGGAGGATCATGGTTAACTTGCACTTACAGCACACTTAACATTTAAAGTTATAGCAGAGAAGACAATTTCAGTCAAAATAATAGCTGAAGATGAGAGCACTTGGAAAGATGTGAAAATTTATTTAGTACACAGAGACAGAAAAATCACAAAAGATGTTACCTCATCATGCCTCTCTCTAGTCGTACTTAGACAAAATGAAATATGTTTAGTTTATCCAAACACGGCACTCAGTTCAAATTTGTTCTGATATTCGATGATTAAGAACTGATGACTAAGAACTGTTAGAATAAAAATAGCATATTTTCCCAAAAGCTGCAGTGTCAAAATATCATGCTTATTTACTTTATATGTTTTAGAGTATCTATCTATCTCTCTCTCTCTCTCTCTCTCTGTGTGTGTGTGTGTGTGTGTGTGTGTGTGTGTATATATATATGTATTTTAAAAGAAGTTGTTTGGAAAAGGGTAACTTCTCAAGAGACTTATGGTGAAAGATTGTTAACTAAATAGGTCCTGTGGGTGTAAGTCTGTGTTTACTGGTCTTTTTATCAAGGTTTCTAATTCTTTGTTTGGTGGTGTAGGACACTGCTGGCTTGTGTATAATCCGGGAATCAGAACATAGGGCAGAATGTCCACCTAACACAGTTTATGTTCAGTGAATACAACATGCATTTCTTGAGTTCCAGTTATATACCACGTATCCTGATAAAACAAGTCATACAAGAAAAGGGCTATTATCACCCTCAAGGAGTCCTCAGCCCAGCTGGGGCCACAGTAGGCCGGATGTATAAACTCTGTAATATTATGAGTACTGCAATACAGAATGTTCTGGGGCAGACAGGAGGGAGTCCCTAATTCTCCCCAGGGTAGGGTGGAATTGTCAAGGGGCAATATAGAAGAAGAAACATCTAAGGTGAACCTTGAAAGTTCAGATATCTGGAAATGGAGGGGAGGTGGAGCAGGGTTGTGAGCACTCTAGGCAGAAGGATTGTGTTTACAAAGGAATGGAGTTGTGAAAAGGAACGTTTTCTTCAAGAAACAGGACCTCTCCATTAATAAACTTTCATCAGCTCTGATTGTTCTTTGTTTCACATTGGCGCAACACCTACTGAGAGGTTGAATAAGGAGAAACATTGATCACCATCTCTATGTATAAGGATGTTGCGAAAGTATCATCACTATTTGGGTTATCTGTTGTTGCAAGACAATTCATCCCAAGCTTAAAGGCATGAAACAACAACCATTTTATAATTGGATTAGTCCATTCTCACATTGCTATAAAGAGATACCTGAGACTGGGTAATTTATAAAGGAAAGAGGTTTAATTGGCTCACAGTTCTGCAGGCTGTACAGAAGCATGATGGTTTCGGCTTCAGGAAGCTTCCAATCATGGCAGAAGGAAAAACAGCAGGCACATCACATGGCAGGAACAGAAGCAAGAGAGAGAGCGGGGAGGCGCCACATACATTCCAATAACCAGATCTCACAATCCCACTCACTCACTGTCATGAGAACAGCAGCAAGAGGATGGCGCTAAACCATTCATGGACCACCTGCATGATTCAATTACCTCCCACCAGGCCCCACCTTCAACATTGGGGATTACTATTTGACATGAGTTTTCGGTGGGGACAAAAGCCCAGACCATATGAATTATGCTTATGAATTATGTGGATTAGGAATTTGAACAAAGAAGAGTAGAGAGGACTTATCTCAACTTCATGGTATCTGGATACTCCCCTAGGAAGATTAGAGCAGCTGGGAGTGACTCAAATGGATAGAGGTAGCTTCAATACCTGGAGACTGAAATCATCTGGAAGCTCCTTCACTCACATGTGTGGCACCTAGGCTGAGATAATTTGAAGGCTGGGTTCAACCAGAGCACCTACACAGAAATCCTCTAAGTTGTCTGAGCATCTCCCAGCGTGGAGGCTGGATTCCAAGAGGGAGTGCCCTTAGAGGAAACACCCCAAACAACAAGAGTTCCAAGAGAACCAGATGGAAGCTGCATAGTCTTTCCTGAAGTAGCCTCAAATGTCATAGAGTGTTACTTTCCCCATATTCTATTTGTTGGAACACTTCCAGTTGAAGGAGAGATCTCATAAACCCTATCAAAGGATTTGTAGCCATTTATTCAAATTGCTATATTTGTCACATTACAAAATGTTCATCTATTATACTATCATATTATCTCTACAGGTTTCTAGGGGAAAAATTTCTTTCTGGTGTAACTGTCAGGTAAAATAATTTTTTTTGAGAGATTGGTATATTTTTACTTTGCAGTCACTTGAATCTTTTAAATTTCTCCTTCAAATTTGGTGAACTTTGAATTTCTGTATAAGTTGTTATTTAAAATGTTTTTTAAGGAAGACAAAGTGTATATAAACAACTAAAATCTATTTGTAGGTGATTGTGGTTTGAATTTCATGTGTATTGGAAGTAAGGGCAGAAGGTGAAGATACGAAGACAGGCAAGGAGGGACTAGACCGGAAAGGCTATATGTGTCCTGCTAAGGACCCAGGCAGTGTAATTTACATAATTGTTATCTAGCTTTCATTTCACCATCTTTCTATCTTTTGTAATTTAAGCACTAGCTTTTACAAATTTCATTTCACCATCTTTCTATCTTTGTAATTTAAGCACTAGCTTTTCCAAATTGCTTATTGAGGTAAACTAGAGTAGAACTCCGTGGTGAAGGAGCCATTCTATTTTTTATTTTTAACATGTCATTGACTGAGATTTTTTGCAAAACATAAGAAATTACAAGAAAAATGAAATGAAAAAAGACATAAAAATACAAGTCCAACTTTTTATGAGACTCAACAGTTACAAAATTACTACATCATCTTGCTATATGGTTTCTTTTTTTTTTTTACTGAACTATAATTTTATTTTATTTTATTTTTTTTTATTATTATACTTTAGGTTTCAGGGTACATGTGCACAATGTGCAGGTTTGTTACATATGTATCCATGTGTCATGTTGGTTTGCTGCACCCATTAACTCGTCTTTTAGCATTAGGTATATCTCCTACTGCTGTCCCTCCCCCCTCCCCCCACCCCACCACAGTCCCCGGAGTGTGATGTTCCCCTTCCTGTGTCCATGAGTTCTCATTGTTCAATTCCCACCTGTGAGTGAGAACATGCGGTGTTTGGTTTTTTGTCCCTGCGACAGTTTACTGAGAATGATGGTTTCCAGTTTCATCCATGTGCCTACAAAGGACATGAATTCATCATTTTTTATGGCTGCATAGTATTCCATGGTGTATATGTGCCACATTTTCTTAATCCAATCTATTGTTGTTGGACATTTGGGTTGGTTCCAAGTCTTTGCTATTGTGAATAGTGCCGCAATAAACATACGTGTGCATGTGTCTTTATAGCAGCATGATTTATAGTCCTTTGGGTATATACCCAGTAATGGGATGGCTGGATAAAATGGTATTTCTAGTTCCAGATCCCTGAGGAATCGTCACACTGACTTCCACAATGGTTGAACTAGTTTACAGTCCCACCAACAGTGTAAAAGTGTTGCTATTTCTCCACATCCTCTCCAGCACCTGTTGTTTCCTGACTTTTTAATGATGGCCATTCTAACTGGTGTGAGATGGTATCTCACTGTGGTTTTGATTTGCATTTCTCTGATGGCCAGTGATGATGAGCATTTTTTCATGTGTTTTTTGGCTGCATAAATGTCTTCTTTTGAGAAGTGTCTGTTCATGTCCTTTGCCCACTTTTTGATGGGGTTGTTTGTTTTTTTCTTGTAAATTTGTTTGAATTCATTGTAGATTCTGGATATTAGCCCTTTGTCAGGTGAGTAGGTTGCGAAAATTTTCTCCCATTTTATATGTTGCCTGTTCACTCTGATGGTAGTTTCTTTTGCTGTGCAGAAGCTCTTTAGTTTAATGAGATCCCATTTGTCAATTCTGGCTTTTGTTGCCATTGCTTTTGGTGTTTTAGACATCAAGTCCTTGCCCATGCCTATGTCCTGAATGGTATTGCCTAGGTTTTCTTCTAGGGTTTTTATGGTTTTAGGTCTAACAAGTAAGTCTTTAATCCATCTTGAATTAATTTTTGTATAAGGTGTAAGGAAGGGATCCAGTTTCAGCTTTCTACATATGGCTAGCCAGTTTTCCCAGCACCATTTATTAAATAGGAAATCCTTTCCCCATTGCTTGTTTTTGTCAGGTTTGTCAAAGATCAGATAGTTGTAGATATGCGGCATTATTTCTGAGGGCTCTGTTCTGTTCCATTGATCTATGTCTCTGTTGTGGTACCAGTACCATGCTGTTTTGGTTACTGTAGCCTTGTAGTATAGTTTGAAGTCAGGTAGCATGATGCCTCCAGCTTTGTTCTTTTGGCTTAGGATTGACTTGGCGATGCAGGCTCTTTTTTGGTTCCATATGAACTTTAAAGTAGTTTTTCCAATTCTGTGAAGAAAGTCATTGGTAGCTTGATGGGGATGGCATTGAATGTATAAATTACCTTGGGCAGTATGGCCATTTTCACGATATTGATTCTTCCAACCCATGGGCATGGAATGTTCTTCCATTTGTTTGTATCCTCTTTGATTTCATTGAGCAGTGGTTTGTACTTCTTCTTGAAGAGGTCCTTCACATCCCTTGTAAGTTGGATTCCTAGGTATTTTATTCTCTTTGAAGCAATTGTGAATGGGAGTTCACTCATGATTTGGTTCTCTGTCTGTGATTGGTGTACAAGAATGCTTGTGATTTTTGTACATTGATTTTGTATCCTGAGAGTTTGCTGAAGTTGCTAATCAGCTTAAGGAGATTTTGGGCTGAGACAATGGGGTTTTCTAGATATACAATCATGTCATCTGCAAACAGGGACAATTTGACTTCCTCTTTTCCTAATTGAATACCCTTTATTTCCTTCTCCTGCCTGATTGCCCTGGCTATATGGTTCCTAAATGTTTGCCACTGACTTCCACAATGGTTGAACTAGTTTACCGTCCCACCAACAGTGTAAAAGTGTTCCTATTTCTCCACATCCTCTCCAGCACCTGTTGTTTCCTGACTTTTTAACGATGGCCATTCTAACTGGTGTGAGATGGTATCTCATTGTGGTTTTGATTTGCATTTCTCTGATGGCAGAGAAAGAGTTTATGGAGAAAGAATCTCATTTTTTCATACCTTGATCCCTTACCCCAAGACACAATTGCAATATACCCTGGGTATATTGCACCTCAGTCATTTTTCCAGCTTGTTTTTTTTGTTTGTTTTATCAAAACTTGCATACAGCTTTCACTCAGTGATTTATGCAGAAAGGTTGGATTGCTCCAAATTGTCTGGGGATTTATTGGTGTCTTGCCCATTGTTTAGCCTCAGCTGGTATTCCAGGCCTGGAACAAGTCTTCTGGTACTTAAGCAGTGGCATATGCACACAATGCTCATAATTTATAGGCAGTCTTGTCCTTCATCCCACACTGCTTGCATTAAAAGATAAAGAGAAAATGGATCTATTTGAATTCTGTATGGGATGAAAGTAGATGGTGGTTATACGTTGATGCCGTATTGTATTTGCCAAAAGAAAATTCTAAAAATATCATGTCTGTAGAAAAATGTGTGTAGCTGAAGTATTTTTCTTTTAATAAAGTGACTGAATTATTGCTAGAGTTTTGTGGTAGACTACATGCTACATGGATACTTTCCAAACTCCTTTTCCAAGAAGGAGAAAATAATGAAGTTTCAATTTATATCAGAAGAATTTGCCAATCTTGGATGCCTCTTGAGGTTTGGCAACATGAGATTTGCATAACATTTTCCAAAGTGCATTTCAAGGGATTGGAGCTTTCTTATCCTGATTCTCATCCTTCAATAGACAGTTTCTTAGAATAAGACATTAATGAGAAAACTATGGTATACTAGCCCAGCGAACACAAGTATATTATCAACTTGTTTACAGGTTAGTTTCCCTAAATGTAATTGTTAACTCTTATTGTATATTGAAAACCTGGAGGAATTTTTAAAATGCTGGTGCCTGGGTCTTATTCCCAAACCTGAGTTCATTGTTCTGGAATAGAAGCTGGGCATGGACATTTTTTAAAAGCTCATATAATAATTCTACTGTTCCTCAAGGTTAAGAATCACTGTCTAAAACTAATACAATGATGGAAGAGTCAATATAACTGGGGTCAAATTCTAGTCTCATTATGTTACAAGAAAATATTGCTTCAATAATTGATGAAACTAATATATCAGTTTAATAAATTTATGGTTATATGTAAATACCCAATCCATTTGAGAAATCAAAATATGACAAAGTAATTTACTGAGCACCATTATAGAACAAGTATATTTTCCAGTTGATATGGTTTGGCTGTATGTCCCCACACAAATCTCACCTTGAATTGTAATCCCCATGTGTTGGGGGAGGGCATGGTGAAAGGTGATTGAATCATGGAGGCGGATTTCCCCGTCACTGTTCTTGTGATCGTGACTGAGTTCTCATGAGATCTGGTCATTTGAAAGTGTGTGGCACTTCCCCCTTCACTCTCTCTTTCTCCTTCTCTACCATAGTAAGATGTGCTTGCTTCTCCTTCGCCTTTCACCATGATTGTAAGTTTCCTAAGGCCTCCCAGTCATGATTCCTGTTAAGCTTGCAGAACGGTGAGTCAATTAAACCTCTTTTCTTTATAAATTACCCAGTCTCAGGTAGTTTTTATAGCAATGAGAAAAAGCCTAATACACCGGCTTGTTCTCACAATATTAAGGCAATTATTATTACAATTTTTAGAATTAAAGACATTCAGGTACAAACAGCTCTTGAAAATGGTCTAGTGTCATTTTTAAAAATGGAAGAGCAGAAGGTCATATCTTGAGCTTTTTAGTTTGAAGTCTAATATCATTTTATTTATTGAATACTTAATATTTTGAAGTAAATGATTGTTTTCCACTAATACTTTTGGCTCAAATTATGCCCCCTCTACCACCAGCCGCCACCTCCCCCAAAATCAATCGGTTCTGAATTAAAACTTTGGCTTTTGAGTTATTCTTAATTTTCCCCTGGTCCATTTCTAACTTTAAGCATTTTCTCCCATTGTTTCCCATTTGAACATGGCTTCTTGTGGGCTACCTTCTGGTACAGAAATCTGGCTTCAGGGATGAACTCCTTGGTCCTTTAACTTGTTGGGTTTTTTTGTTTGTTTTGTTTTGTTTTGAACCTGACTGCTTTTGCCTTGGGAAAACCACTCTATAAAACACCTGTGGCCTGGTGCGGTGGCTAACGCCTGCAATCCCAGCACTTTGGGAGGCCGAGGTGGGCGGAATACAGGGTTAGGGGTTCAAGACCAGCCTGACCAACATGGTGAAACCCCATTTCTATTAAAAATACAAAAATTAGCCAAGCATGGTGGCATGCGCCTGTAGTCTCAGCTACTCAGGAGGTGGAGGCAGGAGAATCGCTTGAACCCAGGAGGCGAAGGTTGCAGTGAGCCGAGATCAGGCCATTGCACTCCAGCTTGGGTGACAGAGCGAGACACTGTCTCAAAAAACAAAACAAAAGAAACACCTGCCACACACAAGTTCTAACTAAAAACATGGATAAGACAGTCAAAATCTTAACACTTAAATGACATTACTTCATCTTCTAAATGAGATCCCCATTTTATACAAGCACAAATTCAAATAAAACTGAATAAGGTAACCATCAATGACACAGCCAAACATATAAATTTCCATGTTGCTTCCTTTACATTTCCACTTCTGCATAGGGCAAATAGAAATGCTAAAAACAGAAATTTTAACCTCTATCTTCCATCATTAACAGGGCATGGGGATTATTCACGTGTTTGTTGTTTTAGTTGGTGAATGTGTTGTTTATGAGATCCCTACAACAGGATAAAATTGCCTTAAGAGCTAGTTAGCTTCTTAAAAAAACAAACACCCTTTCATGGTCACTAACTAAAACACCAGCTGTGCTTCACAAATGCACACCACTGGTCACAAATAAAGCAAGGAAATGTAATTGCAGTGGCACAACCAATTGACATTACCAGGAAAACACAATCATAACCAAGACACCACCAGCTGCCAACACGCTAAAAAAGTTTTGACAGGCAAATGTATCTCTCGTTAGTTGAACGTAAAATTCTCCATTGCTAATGATTACTATGCAAGTCACAGTTAGTGTGTTATTTTTAATTTAATTTTTAATTGACAAGTAATTATATCTATAATGGGGTACAGTATGATGTTTTCATGTATGTATACATTATGGAATATTGATCTCATTTATATGTAAAATCTAAAAAAGTCAAACCATGGAAGTAGGGAGTAGAATGTTAGGTTACCAAAGACTGAGTGGGTAGGGTGGGGAAAGGGGAGATTTTGATCAAAGGGTACAAAGTTTCAGTTTGACAGGAGGAATACATTTTAGTAATCTATTGCACAGCACGGGAATTATAGTTAGTAATATGTATTGTATATTTCAAAATTGTTAAAAAAAGTAGATTTTAAATGTACCCATCACAAAAAAGGTTAAATATGTGAGATGGTGGATGTATTAACTAGTGTCTTATTTTTAAATAATACATGTTACTCTGAAGTCGAGTTTTTGTAATCTAAAATGTTATGAATATTTAAAAATATTTTCAATTATTTGATCAGTGCACACAACCTGGAGCAAAGAGATGTCAACGTAGATTTGAAAGCCTCAACAAACACCTATACATTCAAAATTCAGAGGATAATTGCAGACTTACACGTTAAATGATGCCACAGGCTTGTGGTGAATGTACAAATCTAATTCCCTAAACCTGTGATACTACAGCTGACCTTTGAACACCATGGGTTTGGACTGCACGGTTCCAGTTATACACGATGTTTTTCAACCAAACACAGATCAAAAATACAGTATTTGTGGGATATGGAACTTACCTATGTGGAAGGCTGACTTTTCTTATACTTTGGTTCCATGGGGCTAACTGCAAGACTTGAGTATGCTTGTAGTTTGGTATACTCAGGCCAGCGCCCTGGAATCAATTCCCTGCATATACCCGAGGATGGCTGCATTTAGATAATCAGATCATTACAATGCCATTTGTTATGCAAAGAACAGCTTCTATAATTTGTGAAATTTCAGTGAAAAATAAAATATAAAGATTTCACTCTATTAAACTCTATTATTACTAAGAAAATGAGAGCTGAGTCTCAAAGGTAGTTAATACAATGTATTGATCCAGCAGAAATAGCTATTCCTATGAGTGTCAAAATGATTAGTCAATTTGTTATTAAATCAGCCTCACTAATTATTTTAGATATTATAAACAGAAGTGATTTTCAATTTTCAACCCAACCAGATGTTATTGGCGTGCATCAAACACAGATAAGAGTGAATCTACTCAGAAGAAAATCAAGGAGAATATAGCTAAAAATATGCTATGAGGCTAATGTTCTGTTTAAAGAAAGGCTTATTTGATATTTCTATAGTGTTAAATGACATTTTCCTGAAAAAAATTGTTAAATTTTAAATAGATTATATAATGTAATACCAAAATTATTTCAATAATGTTATTAGAAATATGCTTTTTTTTTGAGACACAGTCTCACTCTGTCACCTAGGCTGCAGTGCAGTGGTGTGATCTCAGCTCACTGCAACCTCTGCCTCCTGAGTTCAAGCAATTCTCCTGCCTCAGCCTCCCAAGTAGCTGGGATTCCAAGTGTGCACCTCCATGCCCAGCTAATTTTTGTGTTTTCAGTAGAGACGGGGTTTCACCATGTTGGCCAGGCTGATCTCGAACTCCTGACCTCAAGTGATCCTTCCGCCTCAGCCTCCCAAAGTGTTGGGATTACAGGCATGAGCCACCACACCTGGCCAGAAATATGCATATTTTTGATTTTGCATTTTCTAGTCCATGTTTTCCATCATAAAATAGATTTTTCCAAAAATTGAATTATTTATAAAAATTTTAAAAATACCCTTCATCTTTAGAATGTATTTTTTGAATTATCATTCGTTATACCGGAAGATACTTACTTTAAGAAACATAATTTTCTTATTAATATTCTATAATAAATTTCTTAGGCTCATTGTTCTTTAATATATAGGCAAAAATATTTAGTGATTTATTAAACAATCGGGTCCAAATACTACCTTAATTTCTTTTCCTACCAATGAATTCATTCCCTTAAAACCAGAGAGATTCCACTTTTTTACACACATTCCCCAAGAAACTGAATATTTTAGGCTTACCACAAAACAGACAGCAATAAAATTTTAAAAACAGAGATGTACAACCATGACTCCAGAGGTCTCAAAATGTCGCTAACAGGGGATGCCTGACAGTACGGCAAACTAAGCTCGCTAGATATTCAGCTTCTTACCACAAACACATTAAAAAATCATGAATAGAAGAAAGATAAAATATTTAAATAAAGACATTTTAATTACATATATTAGCTCAAAAGAAAAAAAAAGTGAAACATCTAAGCCAGAAGGATTAAATACATTTATATTCTGGCCACTTCTGGGGGAGTTGCATCCTGTTCTAGGTTTGGGACACTAGGGTTCTAATATTTTTAAGGACACAAAAGATGATTCTTCTAGCATGTGAAGACAGAAGAAACTGGAACTGAACCCCTTACATAAAACCTAGAGCCTTTCAGATCTGTACTATCCTTAATAGGAGAATAGAAAAAATGCCACAGAATGATCCGAGTAAGCAGCACTATAGCTCATCTTGCTCAAGAGCTATTTAATGAAAAGAAAATAAGAGTCATAGGAGAAATCAAAATTCCCATAAAGATGTGAGCCCAGGCCTTTCTTATTTCAAAGCTCTTGATTTTTGCTTTGGTCTCTGCTGGCCTTCCTTTCTCTGAATTGTCTTTATATTATGTAGAGTAAAGAGAGTTTTATTCTTGAACCCAGAACCAAAGCTATACACAAACTATTTTTACAACTCTTTTTTAAGACATGCCACCCTATCAGCCTTGTTAAATTCTTTTTTTGGAATGATAGGGCATTCCTCCTGTTTTTCCTGCAATTATTTTCTAGCATAGATCTCAAAGATCTGCAAACTAGTAAACAACAAACCTAAAGCAGTAAAAACTTCAGACCCCTGCCTCCAAGCTTAATTAAGTCGGAAATTGAATTCCATTATGTCATGGGATATGCCCTAGAGAATTTTATTGATTCTCCCCTCTACCCCCAAATGCACTTGAGCTAAAAGGCATCTTTGCAATCACAAAGCATCCCAGCCTGGAGAAAGCTATATTTTGAGAAAGAATGTAGGTAGATATTCATATTAGATGTGGGAATCAAAGTCACCTTAAGTACAATCTTGGTGTTACACTTGTGTTGTAAAAAAATGGGAAGTTGGGGATGAACTTGTTCATGGAGCTCAGAATTATTTGCTGTTTGACCAATATTGTACCATACAAGCAGTGTTATCTGTAAAACTATACATTCAGGTATTAAATATGTATAAAAGGTAAGAGGATTGTTCTTTTATTGTGCACACATTTCCATGAGCTGCAAAGATGAGAATGTGATGGATGTAATAATACAGACATCAAATTTGTGGTTGTGTGGGGAATATTCACTGCACCCACTGGAATTGATTCTAGGCCAAAATCTGTAAGTACTAGATGTAAGCATATAGAGACCATCTTATTTTATTCCTAGTAACTGGCATTTCTTCCCACCAGGGTTTATCCTGAAGCTGATGATTGAAAAATGAATCCTCAAATGTAACATAACTGTTAAATAAACCCACCCAATAGACTAATTGAAATATAATAACACAGTTTACAGGAATTAATTCTAGAGTAATTTACAAGCTGGGGAAACTTAAATCAGGGACCCTAATCCAAAAGCAATGTGAAATAGAATGGTGTTTTCTAAATCATAGTTGTTATAATAACACTTTTATGATTTTTCCATGTATAATTTCTGAACTATATTTAATATTTTATTTAAAATCTACTCATTCTTTTTGTTAAGTACACTTATTTTAAGAAGAACTTTCATACTTCTGCCATATGTAAAAGTGGTGTCACCTGCTGTTCCATATTTGATGATCCACAAACATCTGTGACACTATTCACAGCTGCAGTTTTAGGTAAGGATGTCTCACTACTTGTGAAACCCAGAAGGCTGCCAAGTCTATCCAGTGGCGCCTTTCAGCATGCTGCTGGGTTAGTGTACATTATGAACAGACAGCTTATTGAATGGGGTCTGGGATGTCAAAGGAGCCAAGGTTACATGCCACCTAAAGTCATCTCGCATATTATCTCTAGTATGGATACCATCAAAAGAAAAGAGACCTCAATTAGGAGTTCAGAAACCTAGGTTTCTGAGGCTAGTCCCAGTTCTAGTAATAACTTACCTTGCCTTCAGGAAAGTCACATACCTCTCTGGGACTTCTCATTTGTAAAATGAGAACAAACTCTGCCCTGCCTCCTCCAGAGCATGATTTTTAGGATTAGATGAGATGGTCTGGTAGAAGTGCTTTGGAGATTCTAAAATGCAAGCTATACATAAGCGAACCTTATTGTGTGTGCTTCTGCAAGCATGAAATGTCTGGTCAATGACTGGCAATGGGTGCACTTGAAAACATGTTGAAAATTTTGAAGTGATATAAAAATGAAGTGTTATTACTGTTTTCTGGCCACAACTTTTTTTTTTTTTGGCGCAAGCACAAAGTCAGCCAGCATTCATGCACTCTGTGGGTCTCATAACAGAACAAAGTGTACCTGTGTTTTCAAGACCTTAATCTTTGCAGCACAACTCTGTAATAACAATTAATGTATATTAAACATCACTGTCTCACTGCTATTTCTGCCATCTTGTACAAGATTCCCTTGCTATGCTACATGATCTTCCACCATGTATGTTTTTGCATTTCTCCCTTCTTACCTCCACTCTTCTCCACTCCACTTCTCTTGATTTCCATTTATTTCTTCCTCAGATTTTGTTTAGTTTATTTTTTTCTTTTATTTTTGTCTGTTATGAGTCCACACTCAGTATCCTACATTGCATCTCTTGTTCATCGACATATTTTCCCAAGTAGAGAGTTAACTCTCTAAATACTGTTTACAGCTGCCAATGTAAACATAAAGGAATATAATACTTAATAAAAATATAAGTAATGTATAAACAATAAAAATACAACTCAAAATTATTGAGAACTTACTATGTGCTACGTACTTTTTTATGTGATTTATACAAATGAACCCATTTAATCCTCTTAAAAGTACTTTGATCTAAGTATTATTATTTTATCCATTTTATATATAAGGAAATAGAAGCCCAGAGACATTACATATATTACCCAAAATTACATAGCTGTTAAGTATTAGAGCCAAAGTTCAAACTCTGACATTTTTACTCCAGAGTTTATGCTCTTAATGTTATGATACAATGCACCCAAAACGTGAAAACTGCTCCTATTAAATCTCAGGAACACACGCTACTCATTCTCTCAAAACAAATACTATGGAGAATTATATTCCCTGAAAAATGGCTTCATGCCAGTAATAAGAAAACAAAAAGTACAGAGATGGTCCTAAATAGATTGCAATACAATTGGAGAAAGAAATGTGAATCTAATGAATGAAACTTCATTTTATGTCGCTAATATCTTTTGAATTTAAATGGAGGTTTTGAGTTCTTTCACAAATAAACAATGGCATAGACATTTTCCTTTCATCTAAAGTAATGAGTTTGGCTGTGTTTTTCAACAAATATTAAAAATAGAAAGTATGACACATTGTATATATATTCTTTTTTTTACCTAATTACCAGTTTGTAAAGGAAAAGTGTTGAATAGGTAATTCAAAGTTTCAGAGAATTGAAATTGATGCTGGAAAGTAATTTTGTACAATTATGATTAACTTTTTCAATGGAAGCGTGTGTGTGTGTGTGTGTGTGTCTGTGTCTACCATCTGCAATCTTCTGCTCCAAAGAGAGGGCACCTACGATTTGTCTAGGATAGTCTACACTCAGTCAATAAATGTTGACAAAATTTATGACAGTCAAATATAGATAAAACAATTCTCTAAGTTATATTAGTAACACGTTTTATACAGGTTAACTTGCAATTTGGATAGATAACTTCCTAGAAAAATATTTTTTAATGACAAACTCATCTATGCAAACCAGAAAAGGTGTTAGAAAGCTGAGTTAAGACAGGGAAAAGGTGAAAACAATTATCTATCTTTAGAGCATAAAAAATAATCATGACGTAAATTAGATTCTTTAGATAGGGAATAAATTAGCATTCACCCTTAAATAATAGCTTAAAAGCAGACTTCCTTCATAACTTCAGAAGTAAGGCAGGATGAACACATCTGTTTGCTTTGACACATTGGACAGATCGAAGTGTGCAATGATCAGAAAGGTTGATGGTGGTTAGATCCTAAGCTTGTTTTTCTATCTTCCTTTCTCATGCTGTCTTCACGGGAAAGTGTGATATGTATTGATCTTTCTTCGCTAGTGGGCTTTCTTCTTACTGCTCTTCTTTGAGAGCGCTTAATTCTTTCATAAGTTATCACACTCCAACAAAGGAACAACCCAACCAAAGTATAATAATTCTTCTGTATGTGGGAAAGCATGTTTGCTTTGAAGAATTCTTCGTAGCTTGCCAGAAAGCCTTTCTCACAAAAGAGAAAGTTATTTCTACTAGGTTGAGTTTATGTGTTTTTGTCTTATGTTTGTAGATACTTAATATGAACTTGAGAAACTTTGAGAAGTTTGGAATTTCCTGAATTATGTGTGATTCAGGAAAATAAACAAAATTTATCTAATTCAGACACGAAGACATGATTAACTTTAGAGAACTTGTTGACATTTTCAATGCGCACATCAAGGATTAGAAGATATATAAGGTAGGAAGTAAATGTCAGGAGAGAACAATTGTGGTTTGCTAAACACTGCATAAAGCATAGGTTTTGTGCTGTTTATACATCTTTACAGCTTTTTTTGAGCTCATAAAATCATGAAGTGTCCTGAGCTGAATTAATAGATGTTCTGTGTGGGTGTAAGGAAGTCATTTTAAAAGTATCATCTTGCAAGATGTTTAGTTTTTAATTATCAATGACAAAGAAGAATAGGGACAAGATTACCTCATTTACCACTAGGTAATCTTTCATTTTAACACATTTAAAATGTTTTCATTTGACATCTACAGCCAGACTAAATGGTGGGCATCTATACAGAGGGCTTAGATTCAAAGGTAGAGACAACTATATTTTCAGGACTGGAACTTACTACCCACATTTAAACTGATTTTATAATATCGAATATATATTACACACCTGGTAGTGAACACTGGAGTAATTTAATATAGTGTCTCCCCATTATAAAAACCTATTACTTAGAAAGCTAAATTTCCCATGGAATTCTGTGCAAACATCTTTCTTTAGTGTCACTCTTTTTGCCTTGCTTTAGAGGATTAAAGACGTTGTAATACAGAATCTGATTATGTCAGAATATATGAGTCTTTTCTCATCCTTTCAAACTTTGATATAATAGTTTCTTCTTTTAAGCTTTTTAAACTATATGATACTCAATAAAAAAAATTCACAGCTGAATTTCTCTTTTTATTTTCATTTTTGAGATGGAGTCTCTCTCTTTCACCCAGTTCAGTGGTGTGATCTCAGCAACCCCCACCTTCTGGGTTCAAGAGATTCTCCTGCTTCAGCCTCCCAAGTAGCTGGGATCACAGGCACGCTTGCCATGACACCTGGCTAATTTTTGTATTTTCAGTAGAGACAGGCTTTCACCATGTTGGCCAAGCTGCTCTTCAAACTCCTGACCTCAAGTGATCCACCGGCCTTGGTCTCCCAAAATGCTGGGATTACAGGTGTGAGGCACTGTGCCCAGCCCACAGCTGAATTTCTATGTAGCAAAATTTCAATCAATATTTTACTCTAGTTCTTGTTCACTGTTCCAATTGATAATTGATAATATTTTTAAAAGGTGAAGGGTATGGAAAGGAGAGAATAGAGTAGAAATTAAAACAGGACCCTCCACATTTGAACATTCAAGAATATTCTAGAAACTTAGGTGGTTATAAATATTTTCATTCTCCTCATTAGGAAATATTTATTTAGATTTTGGATTCGAGAGCTCTTTTTCTCGTTGTGAATTTTACATATTTTATGTGGCTCCCAGTTAAACGTTCTTCAGGAATTTGGAATGTTCTTTAGGATTTCCTACATAATTCGTGGGCTGCTTATTAAATGAAATACTGAGTTGAGAGACCTATTGTGCAGCTTGAACATTTTATAAAAATAGGATATGAAACTATGGGTTTGAGGATAAATGATACAATTAAATTCATGGGAATGCTAGGGATACTGCCAGCTTGGGAGGAGAATTTACAGCATGTCTTTAAAGGATGTGTAGACTCTGCCTATTAGCCTGTTATCTAATTTTATTACCAATCAATTAATGTTGACCTTTCCAGTTGTTGTTAATGGTGGTGACAGGGCAGTTAATAAAAGGGTTGGATGAGAGAAGTGTAGCAGGCATAGAAGTTTAGGTAAGAATAGGTTTGGGCCTGAAAAACTAAGAATGTCTGGTACATACAACTTCAAACTCAATAGTGCGTTCTATAAATATTCATAATTATTTTACATAAGGCGATCAGCCATAGTTAAATCAGTTTTTCTCTCTTTCTTCCCCGTGTATGTCCATTCCCCACCCTCTTTCCTCTCCCCATCATAAGCAAAAACTTCTTAATGTTTACCGTATATCTTTTTGGTTTGGAGCTCTTAGTTTCTTACATTTTTTAGCCAAAGCTACACATTTTAAAGTATATTGAAGTATAACATACATACAGGAAAGCATGCAAAGTGTACTGAAGAATGGCTGCAAACTGAACACACCTGTGTTGCCAGCACCCACATCAAGAAATGTAACGTTTTCGGCACCCCAGCTGCCTCCTACAGCCCCTTCCCAGGCACTCCCACAAAGGGGATCCAATCACCATGAATTCAAACACCCAAATTAGTTTTGAACCTTGTATACATGGAACCATATGAGATACACTCTTTTGTGACTGCTAAACATTGTCTGTGAGATTTATCCAGATGATTAGTTTCAGCAGTAGTTTTATCTGATTATTTCTGCATAGTTGTCTGCAGTATGGATATACCATACTTTACTTACCCATTTTATTCTTGTTGGATGTTGAAATGTTTCCCAGGTGGCTATTACCAATGCTACCTGTGCATTTAGTTCGGTAAACACATGTCAATATTTCTCCTAGCTATCTACTAGGCGTATAGTTGTTGTTTCATAGTGTATGCACTTACGCACTTGTTGAGCTTTAGGAGATACTGTCAAAGAATTTTTCAAAGTGGTTTGTTGATTTATGCTCTCATAAAAGTGTGTTCAATACCTAGAACTGTCAGCTTTTTAACTTTGTCCATTTTAGTGTCTGTGCAGTAGTATTTTATTGTGGAGTTTATTTTATTTTATTTTTTAAATTTTATTATTATTATACTTTAAGTTTTAGGGTACATGTGCACAATGTGCAGGTTTGTTACATATGTATCGATGTGCCATGTTGGTGTGCTGCACCCATTAACTCGTCTTTTAGCATTAGGTATATCTCCTAATGCTATCCCTCCCCCATGCCCCCACCCCACAACAGTCCCTGGTGTGTGATGTTCCCCTTCCTGTGTCAATGTGTTCTCATTGTTCAATTCCCACCTATGAGTGAGAATATGCGGTGTTTGGTTTTTTGTCGTTGTGATAGTTTGCTGAGAATGATGGTTTCCAGTTTCATCCATGTCCCTACAACGGACATGAACTCATCATTTTTTATGGCTGCATAGTATTCCATGGTGTATATGTGCCACATTTTCTTAATCCAGGCTATCGTTTTTGGACATTTGGGTTGGTTCCAACTCTTTGCTACTGCAAATAGTGCTGCTATAAACATTTGTGTGCATGTGTCTTTATAGCAGCATGATTTATAATCCTTTGGGTATATACCCAGTAATGGGATGGCTGGGTCAAATGGTATTTCTAGTTCTAGATCCCTGAGGAATCGCCACACTGCCTTCCACAATGGTTGAACTAGTTTACAGTCCCACCAACAGTGTAAAAGTGTTGCTATTTCTCCACATCCTCTCCAGCACCTGTTGTTTCCTGACTTTTTAATGATGGCCATTCTAACTGGTGTGAGATGGTATCTCACTGTGGTTTTGATTTGCATTTCTCTGATGGCCAGTGATGATGAGCATTTTTTCATGTGTTTTTTGGCCGCATAAATGTCTTCTTTTGAGAAGTGTCTGTTCATGTCCTTTGCCCACTTTTTGATGGGGTTGTTTGTTTTTTTCTTGTAAATTTGTTTGAATTCATTGTAGATTCTGGATATCAGCCCTTTGTCAGGTGAGTAGGTTGCGAAAATTTTCTCCCATTTTATATGTTGCCTGTTCACTCTGATGGTAGTTTCTTTTGCTGTGCAGAAGCTCTTTAGTTTAATGAGATCCCATTTGTCAATTTTGGCTTTTGTTGCCATTGCTTTTGGTGTTTTAGACATGAAGTCCTTGCCCATGCCTATGTCCTGAATGGTATTGCCTAGGTTTTCTTCTAGGGTTTTTATGGTTTTAGGTCTAACAAGTAAGTCTTTAATCCATCTTGAATTAATTTTTGTATAAGGTGTAAGGAAGGGATCCAGTTTCAGCTTTCTACATATGGCTAGCCAGTTTTCCCAGCACCATTTATTAAATAGGAAATCCTTTCCCCATTGCTTGTTTTTGTCAGGTTTGTCAAAGATCAGATAGTTGTAGATATGCGGCATTATTTCTGAGGGCTCTGTTCTGTTCCATTGGTCTATATCTCTGTTTTGGTACCAGTACCACACTGTTTTGGTTACTGTAGCCTTGTAGTATAGTTTGAAGTCAGGTAGCGTGATGCCTCCAGCTTTGTTTTTTTGGCTTAGGATTGACTTGGCAATGCGGGCTCTTTTTTGGTTCCATATGAACTTTAAAGTAGTTTTTTCCAATTCTGTGAAGACAGTCATTGGTAGCTTGATGGGGATGGCACTGAATGTATAAATTACCTTGGGCAGTATGGCCATTTTCACGATATTGATTCTTCCTACCCATGAGCATGGAAAGTTCTTCCATTTGTTTGTATCCTCTTTTATTTCATTGAGCAGTGGTTTGTAGTTCTCCTTGAAGTGGTCCTTCACATCCCTTGTAATTTGGATTCCTAAGTATTTTACTGTCTTTGAAGCAATTGTGAATGGGAGGTCACTCATGATTTGGCTCTCTGTTTGTCTGTTATTGGTGTATAAGAATGCCTGTGATTTTTGCACATTGATTTTGTATCCTGAGACTTTGCCAAAGTTGCTTATCAGCTTAAGGAGAGTTTGGGCTGAGACAATGGGGTTTTCTAGATATACAATCATGTCATCTGCAAACAAGGACAATTTGACTTCCTCTTTTCCTAATTGAATACCCTTTATTTCCTTCTCCTGCCTGATTGCCCTGGCCAGAACTTCCAACACTATGTTGAATAGGAGTGGTGAGAGAGGGCATCCCTGTCTCATGCCCATTTTCAAACGGAATGCTTCCAGTTTTTGCCCATTCAGTATGATATTGGCTGTGGGTGTCTCATAGATAGCTCTTATTATTTTGAGATATGTCCCATCAATACCTAATTTATTGAGAGTTTTTAGCATGAAGGGTTGTTGAATTTTGTCAAAGGCCTTTTCTGCATCTGTTGAGATAATCATGTGGTTTTTGTCTTTGGTTCTGTTATATACTGGATTACATTTATTGATTTGCATATGTTGAACCAGCCTTGCATCCCAGGGATGAAGCCCACTTGATCATGGTGGATAAGCTTTTTGATGTGCTGCTGGATTCGGTTTGCCAGTATTTTATTGAGGATTTTTGCATCAATGTTCATCAAGGATATTGGTCTAAAATTCTTTTTTGGTTGCGTCTCTGCCAGGCTTTGGTATCAGGATGATGCTGGCCTCATAAAATGTGTTAGGGAGGATTCCCTCTTTTTCTGTTGATTGGAATAGTTTCAGAAGGAATGGTACCAGCTCCTCTTTGTACCTCTGGTAGAATCCGGCTGTGAATCCATCTGGTCCTAGACTTTTTTTGTTGGTAAGCTATTGATTATTGCCTCAATTTCAGAGCCTGTTACTGGTCTATTCAGAGATTGAACTTCTTCCTGGTTTAGTCTTGGGAGAGTGTATGTGTCGAGGAATTTATCCATTTCTTCTAGATTTTCTAGTTTATTTGTGTAGAGGTGTTTATAGTATTCTCTGATGGTAGTTTGTATTTCTGTGGGATTGGTGGTGATATCCCCTTTATGATTTTTTATTGCATCTATTTGATTGTTCTCTCTTTTCTTCTTTATTAGTCTTGCTAGCGGTCTATCAATTTTGTTGATCATTTCAAAAAACCAACTCCTGGATTCATTAATTTTTTGAAGGGTTTTTTGTGTCTCTATTTCCTTCAGTTCTGCTCTGATCTTAATTATTTCTTGCCTTCTGCTAGCTTTTGAATGTGTTTGCTCTTGCTTTTCTAGTTCTTTTAATTGTGATGTTAGGGTGTCAATTTTGGATCTTTCCTGCTTTCTCTTGTGGGCATTTAGTGCTATAAATTTCCCTCTACACACTGCTTTGAATGTGTCCCAGAGATTCTGGCATGTTGTGTCTTTGTTATCTTTGGTTTCAAAGAACATCTTTATTTCTGCCTTCATTTCATTATGTACCCAGTAATCATTCAGGAGCAGGTTGTTCAGTTTCCATGTAGTTGAGTGCTTCTGAGTGAGTTTCTTAATCCTGAGTTCTAGTTTGATTGCACTGTGGTCTGAGAGACAGTTTGTTATAATTTCTGTTCTTTTACATTTGCTGAGGAGTGCTTTACTTCCAACCATGTGGTCAATTTTGGAATGGGTGTGGTGTGGTGCTGAAAAAAATGTATATTCTGTTGATTTCGGGTGGAGAGTAATGTAGATGTCTATTAGGTCCGCTTGGTGCAGAGCTGAATTCAATTCCTGGATATCCTTGTTAACTTTCTGTCTCGGTGATCTGTCTAATCTTGACAGTGGGGTGTTAAAGTCTCCCATTATTATTGTGTGGGAGTCTAAGTCTCTTTGTAGGTCACCCAGGACTTGCTTTATGAATCTGGGTGCTCCTGTGTTGGGTGTATATATATTTAGGATAGTTAGCTCTTCTTGTTGAATTGATCCCTTTACCATTATGTAATGGCGTTGTTTGTCTCTTTTGATCTTTGTTGGTTTAAAGTCTGTTTTATCAGAGACTAGCATTGCAACCCCTGCCTTTTTTGTTTTCCATTTGCTTGGTAGATCTTCCTGCATCCCTTTATTTTGAGCCTATGTGTGTCTCTGCATGTGAGATGGGTTTCCTGAATACAGCACACTGATGGGTCTTGACTCTTTATCCAATTTGCCCGTCTGTGTCTTTTAATTGGAGTATTTAGCCCATTTACATTCAAAGTTAATATCGTTATGTGTGAATTTGATCCTGTCATTATGATGTCAGCTGGCTATTTTGCTTGTTAGTTGATGCAGTTTCTTCCTAGCCTCGATGGTCTTTACAATTTGGCATGTTTTTGCAGCGGCTGATACCGGTTGTTCCTTTCCATGTTTAGTGCTTCCTTCAGGAGCTCTTTTAGGGCAGGCCTGGTGGTGACAAAATCTCTCAGCATTTGCTTGTCTGTAAAGGATTTTATTTCTCCTTCACTTATGAAGCTTAGGTTGGCTGGAAATGAAATTCTGGGTTGAAAATTCTTCTCTTTATGTATGTTGAATATTGGCCCCCACTCTCTTCTGGCTTATAGAGTTTCTGCTGAGAGATCCGCTGTTAGTCTGATGGGCTTCCCTCTGTGGGTAACCTGACCTTTCTCTCTGGCTGCTCTTAACATTTTTTCCTTCATTTCAACTTTGGTGAATCTGACAATTATGTGTCTTGGAGTTGGTCTTCTCGAGGACTATCTTTGTGGTGTTCTCCTTATTTCCTAAATTTGAATGTTGGCATGCCTTGCTAGATTGGGGAAGTTCTCCTGGATAATATCCTGCAGAGTGTTTTCCAACTTTGTTCCATTCTCCCTGTCACTTTCAGGTACACCAATCAGACGTAGATTTGGTCTTTTCACATAGTCCCAAATTTCTTGGAGGCTTTGTTCATTTCTTTTTATTCTTTTTTCTCTAAATTTCTCTTCTCGCTTCATTTCATTCATTTCATCTTCTATCACTGATACCCTTTCTTCCAGTTGATCACATCGGCTACTGAAGCTTCTGCATTTGTCACGTAGCTCTCGTGCCTTGGTTTTCAGCTCCATCAGGTCCTTTAAGGACTTCTCTGCATTGGTTATTCTAGTTACCCATTCGTCTAATTTTTTTTCAAAGCTTTTAACTTCTTTGCCATTGGTTCACATTTCCTCCTGTAGCTCGGAGTAGTTTGATCGTCTGAAGCCTTCTTCTCTCAACTTGTCAAAGTCATTCTCCATCCAGCTTTGTTCCATTGCTGGTGAGGAGCTGCATTCCTTTGGAGGAGGAGAGGTGCTCTGATTTTTAGAGTTTCTGGTTCTTCTGCTCTGTTTTTTTCCCATCTTTGTGGTTTTATTTACCTTTGGTCTTTGATGATGGTGACGTACAGATGGGTTTTTGGTGTGGATGTCCTTTCTGTTTGTTAGTTTTCCTTCTAACAGACAGGACCCTCAGCTGCAGGTCCGTTGGAGTTTGCTAGAGGTCCACTCCAGACCCTGTTTGCCTGGGTATCAGCAGCGGTGGCTGCAGAACAGTACACAAATGCTGCTGCCTGATTGTTCCTCTGGAAGTTTGGTCTCAGAGGAGTACCTGGCTGTTTGAGGTGTCAGTCCGCCCCTACTGGGGGTTGCCTCCCATTTAGGCTACTTGGGGGTCTGGGACCCACTTGAGGAGGCAGTCTGCCCGTTCTCAGCTCTCAAGCTGCGTGCTGGGAGAACCACTACTCTCTTCAAAGCTGTCAGACAAGGACATTTAAGTCTGCAGAGGTTACTGCTGTCTTTTTGTTTGTCTGTGCCCTGCCCCTAGAAGTGGAGCCTACAGAGGCAGGTAGGCCTCCTTGAGCTGTGGTGGGCTCCACCCAGTTTGAGCTTCCTGGCCGCTTTGTTTACCTAATCAAACAGCTAAGTAGGCAGTGGCAGGCACCCTCCCCCAGCCTCGCTGTCGCCTTGCAATTTGATCTCAGACTGCTGTGCTAGAAATGAGTGAGACTCTGTGGGCATAGGACCCTCTGAGCGAGGTGCAGGATATAATCTCCTGGTGTGCCATTTTTTAAGCCTGTTGGAAAAGCATAGTATTAGGGTGGGAATGACCCGATTTTCCAGGTGCCGTCTGTCACCCCTTTCTTTGACTATGAAAGGGAATTCCCTGACCCCTTGTGCTTCCTGGGTGAGGCGTTGCCTTGCCCTGCTTCAGCTCACGCACGGTGCGCTGCACCCACTGTTCTGCACCTACTCTCTGGCACTCCGCAGTGAGATGAACCCGGTACCTCAGTTGGAAATGCAGAAATCACGCGTCTTCTGCGTTGCTCATGCTGGGAGCTGTAGACTGGAGCTGTTCCTATTTGTCCATCTTGGCTCCTCCTATTGTGGAGTTTTTAACAGCTTTATTAAGGTACGTATTTAAAATGTACAACCTGATGAGTTGTGACGAACGTATACACTTGTAAAACCATCAATATAATCAAGGTAACAAACATAGGCATCGCCCCTAAAAGTTTCCTCCTGCTGTTTTGTAATTGCTGCATCCTCTTCTTCTTTTTCTCCCCTTGCCCCAGGGTAACCACTGATATCTTTGTTGTTATGTATATAATTTTCTTTATTTTTATTTTAGCCTCCCTCTAGCTACTTTTAAGAGTTTTCAATTTGTCACTGATTTTAAGTTATTTGATGATGTGTCTTGGTGATTTCTTCATATTTCTTGTGTTGGGGTTTGTTGTACTTCCTGGACCTGTAGGTTTATTATTAATCAAATTGGAACACTTTCTGGGCCGTTATTTCTTTAACTATGTATGTTTTTCCTGGCTTCCCTATCTCTCCTTTTCTTCGGGAACTTCAATTACATGTATGTTAAGCTGTTTGAACTTCTGCCACAGCTTATTGATGCTCTTTTTAAAAATTCATACTTTTTTTATTTTGAATAATTTATTGCTATGACTCTGAGCTTACTAATTGTTTCTTCTGCTACATCTAATCTGCCATTAATCCCATCAGGTTTATTTTTCCTACTAGAAATTTTATATTTTATCTCTAGAAGTTTAGAATTTCCATATTGGTCATTTTCATGATATCTTTCATGTTCTTCTTTATCATGTCCATGTTTTCCTCTACCTTTTGAAGTATATAAAATATAGTTGTAATACCAATTTTAATGTTCTAATTTTACTATGAGTAATTTTTCAATCTGTTTTTATTGATTGATTTGTCTCTTAATTTTGGATTTTTTTTCTGCCTCTTTGCACACCGTCATTTTTAATTGAATGATAATGTGAATTTTAACTTTAATTAAACCTTATGTGTTGGATATTTTTGTATTTATATAATTATTCTTGGAATGTGTTTTGGGGCTCAGTTCTTTTTTTTTTTTTTTTTTTTTGAGACGGAGTCTTGCTCTGTTGCCCTGGCTGGAGTGCAGTGGCACGAACTCGGGCTCAGTGCAAGCTCCACCTCCCAGGTTCACAACATTCTCCTGCCTCGCCTCCCGAGTAGCTGGGACTACAGGCACCTGCCACCATGCCTGGCTAATTTTTTGTATTTTTAGTAGAGATGGGGTTTCACTGTGTTAGCTGGGATGGTCTCGATGTCCTGACCTCATGATCCGCCTGCCTCAGCCTCCCAAAGTGCTGGGATTACAGGTGTGAGCCACTGCATCTGGCCAGGCTCAGTTCTTTAGTTGGAAATAAATTTAATTATTTTGAGGGTTTCCTATGAAACTGTGCTAAGCATGACCAAAGCAGCCTGTATTGTAAATGTCTATTCAAGTAATTTGTCCATTTATCATTAGGGCTGTTTATGTTTTTCTTACTTGTTTTTAGGACAGGTAGTCACTTATTGAATATATATATTGTATTATATAAATACACTATGTATATATACACACACAAAAAAATACACACACACACACACATATGAAATATCTTCTCTCACTCTGACATGATTTTTAACACTCCCTGAATAAAAATGTTTTTTCCTGAGGAGGAACATAATAAATATTTGCCTCCCTGAACAGAGCTGTCTGCATTGTAACAGCCAGACAAATAGCTTGTCAAAATGGTGGAGGTCTAATGGGATTTTTCTTATCAGTTCACTACACAGGGAAGTTCACTGGAGCCCTTCCTGGAATCTCCTCAGTCACATTACAATCATGCCATCTACTTTTATCGCTGCTGAGATTGGTCCTATGTGTAGAAAAGTACAAACTTTTCCTATGACACGTGTTTGCCTAGAATGGCCCCTATAGATATTTTAAAAACCTCTGGAGATCTTTTACCAAGAAATATTATAAAATAAATGAACCAGTCTTCCTTCTTATTAAAAACATACTTTTGAAGATGCTTTATTCAAACATACTCTGAATAAGAATGCTTATTCAGAGATGAAAATGTCTATAGAAATGTTTTTCTAGAAATATGAATCATCCAATACTTTAGCTTTTCACTTAAAAAAGAAAATGAATCTTTCTGTGTAAATACATCTGCTATGGCTTGAATGTGTCCCCGCAAAGCTTATGTGTTGGTAACTTAATCTCCAGTGCAACAGTGTTGGGAAACGGCAGCTAATAAGAGGTGTCTAGGTCATGAGAGCTCTGTGCTTATAAATGAATTCGTGGTGTTATTGCAGGAGTGGGTTAACTGTTGTTAAAATGCAGTTGTTATAAAAGCGAGTTAGCCCCACTTGTGCTGGCCTGCTCTTTCACTCTCACGCCCTTCCACCATGGGATGACATAGCAGGAAGGCCCTCACCAGATGCAGGTCCCTCACTCTTGGACTTTCCAGGCTCCAGAACTATAATAAATAAATTTCTTTTCTTTATAAATTACCCAGCTTGTGGTATTCTGTCATAACAACATGAAACAAACAAAGACGGCATCCAAATGGGAACATGTTATATCAGGTATTTGTGTTTCAAAGGGAAAAGGGTTAATTAAAGAGCTTCAAATTAATCACTGTTAAAATAAGTAACTTCCACTTCTTTGTCTAAATTATTTTAAATATTTATTATAGCCAAATTGTAATGACTGGGGAATATATCCCTTATTTTTACCTATCTTACATCCCAGATAATGTTAATCTATTTATCTATTTGGAAATAGTAGCTTACTGTGAGCCAAGCACTAAGGATACAAGACAATATAAACTAGACATCAGTCCTTACCCAAAGGAGTTTTTGTTTAGAGGGATGAGATATAGGTAAACAGGCAATGTTAAGTACTATCACAGAGGTCAGTAAAACCTTTAGATACCAGGTGATAGTTTGTCTTGTTAGAGACTGATGCCTGGAGGAAAATATTTTTGAATGTTATATCTTAAGCATGTAATGAAGTCAATAAATCTCATTAAGCCAGGACTTGATGTCTTTTCCAAGTAAGTAAATATTGCAGATTATTTAAGTACGAGTGTGTCTGAAGTGTTTTTAAGGGAAAGGGGAAAAAGAAGTAAGAGGAAAGAAGAATCTATAGCGAATTAACAAGGTTCTTTTGAAGAAAACTATATAAAACAGAGGAGCACATCACCAGTAATCATATCATCATTATCGTATCAAAACTACTACCATTCATTGAGACTCAATTCTGTCCTGAGTGACCTATGCACATTGAAACTTAGTATAATGGCTTTCTTTAAGGTCTTGCTGCTAGTAACTAGCAGAGCAAGGGCTAGATTAAAAATCTTTCTCTCTTTAAAGGCATGTTTTTTTTCTCTACTTCACTAGGGTTTCTAGGGTTTCTCAGAGACCAGTACGTGTAGTACATTCTAATCCAGTAAGATGAGAGTAAGGAAACCACCTGATAGTAGAACTTCAGCACACAAGTCCATAAGAGATATGCCTAAGGCTCAGAAAAAAAGGATCTTTTCTATTTACAAACTAAAAGAAGTCCTAAAATACTAGATAATTTAAAGAGGACTGGTAAAGCTATCATGTAGAAACCTCAAGTGGTAGGGCCTGGAAAGAACTCTTAGATATTAAAGTGGGGATGGGAGCTGGTCAATGCCTGGAGGGATTGCTTAGTGCCTTGCCTTACATTTATTAAATTAGAGGAGCAATGTGAAACCATAGTTGTTACATATTCTCACCCTCTGTAGTTAGAAGGGGCTCAGAATATGCCATCCTAAAATATGGCACTTTTGCTTAAGAATTATTTTAAGCCACAGGCAATCGAGAAACAAAAGATTCAGGAAAAGTTCTGTGCCCCCCACATTATGTGCATAGCATTTTCCTTCAAGGAAGTTACCTCCCTGTACCAGGAAGAGGATACCAAATTTTATCACAGGGATGGAGAGTCATATGAGCATGAATATGCATTAAAAAACCTTATCAAAATAAGTCATGTCTTCCATTAGTTTCCCCCATATATTTCCTTGTCACTTTCCCACAATTTATCCTAGCCAGAAGCCCAAATCCCCTTTCCTTTGTCTAGTCATTCCTCCACAACTTACCACCCTTTGTTAAAATGGTACGTGAACCCCAAAGTCTAATTGCTTTTTTGAGTTTTCACTTCTTTCTTGTGAAGCTCCTCCCCACCAGACAAAAATATTAACATCAATAAAATTGTACATTTTCTCCTGTCAATCTGTCTTTTGTCAGTTTAATTCACAGGCTTCAGCCACTGCACCTAAAAGAGTAGAGGAGAAGTTGTTTTTATTTCCCCTCCTAGACAGTCTATACCCTAGACTTTTCTCACACAGAAGGTAATATAATGTGGCAGGAAAAATATCTGGCCAGGAGTTAAGATATTTATTAGTCTCATCCTGGACATTAGCTACCTCTGTGATTGAGTTAAAGGATTCTACAACAAGTCTTTGAGCCTAAACTTTCTTATCAGCATAATAAAACGATTAGACTAGAAGAGGATGGCAAATAGGATTCAGTTCATCACCGGAAGGCTTTGTGAAAGAAGGCTGAGAAGCCGTGTGTACCATGATCAATTACTACTGTCTACAATAAGCACTGGAGGGGAGTAACTGCAGTATATGTGTAGAAGATGTGTCAGCTCTGGAATAAAAGATGGATAAAATCTCTTCAACTTCTAGCATTCAATGAATCAGTTTGTACACTTTAATGGGTTGTTGATACAGGCTAGGGAAATTTATCATATTCCAAATTCCATCAGAGGAAAAAGTGGGCAAATATCTGAAACAATGACACAATGTTTGGGGGAGAAATGGCATCTGTTTTGAGTGGGAAGAGCAGCAGTAGCTCAAGATTTACCAAGGGTGCAATATTCCATATTGTCCCATGTTATCCAAAAATTGTGTTTGGGTGCTAAAGATACTTACACAATTAGTAAATAAAGGTAGATATACCACCACCCCTGCCCTCATTCTAATGTTAAGGTTAATTGATGCTTCTGGAAGGAAAATCTTTATGAGGAATCTAGTTAATTTTATCGAAGAGTTGGTTTCCACAAACAGATAATGGACATCCAGTTCTTCCAGTGTGAAACAATTTGAATTTACTTAAAGACAACCACATCATGCTGCATTCAAAGTTTCAGAATCTTCTTTCTACATAATTTAAGTTTACTCCCACCTCTTTCTTCCAGATGCAGATGTAATTTATGTAGAAGCAGACCTTGAAATAAGCCACTCAGTGCTGACTCACTTTCATTTCCATAATGTTCTTTGGAGGGAAAGTATTAAATCAATTTTAACCTGTTTGGGCCTGCGTCCAAATAATGTGCAGGCCTGTTTGAAGAGAATCAGTTTTGAAATTTGTAAAAGAGATCATATGAAATGTATTACTCAATTAAGTAAAGGAACTTATACTTTATTATAGAATACTGTACCATCTGCTGGATGAATATAACTAATTAAATTTGACTTGGTATGTGATTTTAACAAACGGTTGAAAAATAAAAATTCTACAGTGAATTCTTCAGCAGCACCTGAAATGATAGATACCCACTCAGAAAGATTGCATCCCTCCCTGGTCAGGTTGCAAACAGACTTTCCATTGTCTGGCTGCAGTCTGCATAATGTTTGCATTAAAAAGCAGGTCAGTTTCAGTAACTATTCACAAGCAACACAGAAAACTCAAATGCAATGTTGGTCTGCTGTCAAAGAGCTAACAAGCTAACATGTTGGAATCAAAATGATTGCAAAGCTTCCTTGGTCATGGAAAAGAAACTACAAGTTCGCTAAGAAGAGTACTGCCAATGTCCCTGTTTTTTAAAAAGCAACCAAATAACTCTCTATGAAATACTCATTGTCTTTAATCCCGCAATTAAGTTGGAATGCTGCAGTGACAAACCAGGCTACAGCTACACTACTCTTTAGTCTCAGATATGAGGAAATCAAACCTAACTCTTTCTATAGGCTTCAATTGCATCTGTCAAATGGAAATAAGAGAACTTGTTAGGGGAGCTGTTAGGGGAACTCATACAGTTTGGACATTTGTCCCCTCCAAATCTCATGTTGAAATTTGACCTCCAGTGTTGGAAGTGGAGTCTTGTGGGAGGTGTTTGGGTCATGGGGGCACATCCCTCATGTACAGCTTGGTGTCATCCCTGCAGTAATGTGTGAGTTCTCACTCTTAGTTCCCATGATAGCTAATTGTTTAAAAGCCTGGCACATCCCTACCTAACAATCTCTCACCACGTGACCTCTGCACAGGCTGGATCCCATCTGCCTTTCGTCATGAGTGGAAGCAGCCTGAAGCCCTCCCCAGAAGCAGATGCTGGCACCATGCTTCTTGTATAGCATGCAGAACCATGAGACAAATAAACCTCTTTTCTTTATAAATTACCCAGCCTCACATATTTCTTTACAGCAACACAAATGGACTAAGACAGGAATGAAAGGATATAGAAAGTGTTTTATACCAAATGCCATATAAACTTACTTATACAGATGCTTGAATAACAAAATGATTAAAAGAGAAACTTTTTTTCTGAAATATGACAACAGATGGTCCCCAATTTACCATGATTCTATTTATGATTTTTCCATTTTATGTTGGTGCAAAAGTGATACACATTCAGTTGCTCCTTGACTTACAACTGGGCTTTATCCAGATAAGCCCATTGTAAGTTCAAAATATCTTAGGTAAAAAACACACTTTTGACTTATGATATTTTGAACTTACAATGGGTTTATCTGAAGGTAACCCCCATCGTACTTGAGGAGCATTTGTACTCAGTATCAACTACTGAAGCATCATCATATTTGACTTTTTCACTTTTCACCCAGATGTTCTTATTATGTGTTGGCACAGCCTTGGTACTTCATATGAGGCAAACAAATGCATCATTGTAGAAGCACCAACAAGGGTACTAGCTTTATAACTTCTATGGGAACTGTCTTTTGAAGATCACTCATCATTTCTCCAGGAAACATTGGTAAAATTAATACATTTTTATATTTAAATGATTTGTCTTTTTCAAAAATAAAATAACAGTATATCCTTTTTTAAAATAGAGTGTTAAAACATTTCTTCACTTGTTCAAACAATTTAATCTTAATAAAAGGAAGGGTTCCTAACAATTGTCCTTAATAAAAGGAAGTATATGAATAAATGCACTTTGCACTGGAATCCATAAATGTAAAAAAAATAGTGACAAAAACCTGATCTATATAATTTGGTGATAAAAAGTTCTGTCTAGGCCGGGCGCGGTGGCTCACGCCTGTAATCCCAGCACTTTGGGAGGTCGAGGTGGGTGGATCACGAGGCCAGGAGATCTAGACTATCCTGACTAACATGGTGAAACCCCATCTCTACTAAAAATAAAAAAAATTAGCCGGGCGTGGTGGCGGGCGCCTGTAGTCCCAGTTACTTGGGAGGCTGAGGCAGGAGAATGGCGTGAACCTGGGAGGTGGTGCTTGTGGTGAGCTGAGATCATGCCACTGTACTCCATCCTGGGCAACAGAGCGAGACTCCGTCTCAAAAAAAAAAAAAAAAAAAAAGAGTTCTGTCTAGTGTACACTTCTGCTTTGAGCTGATGGTGTTTATGAAGCAAAAGTATTATCACTCTTCAGAAGAGAGTTGGGGTTGAACAAAAAGAAAACAGAAGATTTGTCTGAGAAACAGAAGGAGCTGATACCATTAGGGCCTACAGGACGAGAGAAGTTTCTCACGAGTAATTTGTGCAGGAATTAAGAGTTCATTAGAAATGAGCTTTAAAAAAATAACTAGCTTATTCAAATACTGAGGTTATTTTTCTATAACCATTTTTGCCAGTATGAAAATCATGGTTATCTTGGCGGGCCTATGCAAGACAGCTGAATTCAAAGTAACCTGTTGACATATGGGAATGATAGGAGCAAATGCCAAATTGAAATAAACAGAAGGAACATATGAAATAAATCATTGCAAAGCTGAACACATGTAGATAGAGCTGGCCAAATTAGATTTTGGGAAAACCAAGAAAAAGCAGAATGAGATAAATGCTTGGGGTTGGAATCAGAGAATACAGTAATTCTCCTGAGGTCAGAAGAAGCTGCAACATGCAAACCTGAGCTATAGCATTTAAAGGCAGTTACAACAAAATTTTATCTAGAAAAGCCATCAAGGCTTATTCTTTAATTGTATATTTATTAAAGACATGTTACAGGATATCCCTCTTAAGCTGACCTGCCTGTTTACAATATGTGTCTACTTAAGAATGGATTTATAAACATGCATCATCTGCCAAGGTTGAAAATCTCCAACATCTTTTATAAATACATTATCCAGGCATTATTAAAAAGCTGGAACTATTGTCCCAGTGAGATGATTTCTGGCAGGTCTCTGCAGGATTTCCTGTTCTGATATCGTTTGAGTAGGTGATGACCGCACGTCAGTCATGAGCAATAGGGGCTTGCACCTGTGCTCAGTCAAAATGCATCCTACCAAATCAGGGCACTGGGCTTTCCTTTCAGTAGCCCATTTAAAGTGGTGCTGACCTGAAAATACTCTTGTCTTACTTTTGAAATTTCCTTTTAAAATTGTTTTGAGCCAATCTGTCAACAGGTGTGTGCTTTTTCTGCTAGATAGCAGCAATTAAGATATCAACTGCTATTTCTTTGATTGCAGAGCATGGGGGATGTCCTCACTGAGCACAGTTTAGGTTAGAGGCAGCATCTGGGTTTCTGTAAGAAGCTGATTTTATCCAGTTTGGCAGCTGATTTGATTGAGAAAATGTCATCAAGTGATGTTTTTCAGGTCACAAAAAGGTAGTGTGGAAAAGAACCTTAAAGGACTGTCAGGAAGACCCACTGTCCCCACAGCAACTGGACACAGCCACGCTTCTCTTGCTCTAGGAGGAGGTTTTGAATTTAAATAATAGAGAAACACTTTAGGTTTTTATTGGCTATTTTTAAACTAGTTTCATGGAGACAGATCTTTAGGGTACCTATTAAATTTTAGGGAAATATACTTTTTTGGAATTGATACAATTCTGCTTTTTATATCTTAATTTATGTGACACCACTGCCATTCAAGAAACACTATGAGTTGTTATACCTCCATGACTCCTACTTCTTGGTTCCTTAAAAGCAGGAACTTGGACAATAATATTAATAATTATTATTGTAATGATTACTTTTTATAGTGCTTACTATACATCGGCACTGTTCCAAGTACTTTACCTGTATTATCTCATTTAATCCTCACAAAATGCAGGGAAATAGGTACTATTATTTCCCTTGAGCAGATAAAGAAACTAAAGCTTAAAGAGTTTATTTAATATTAGAGTGTTTATATTTATCTTTCTGACTCCAGATAATTTATTTCCTAGCATAGTGTATCTGTGTGATAGGATTAGGCTGTAGCCTGCCTCTAGTATCTGGCTTTCAATCCCTGCCTTGAGTCCTACCCTATAGGTTTTAACCTCTGTTCTTAGTCACTTTGGGCTACTGTATTAGCCTGTTTCATGCTGCTAATAAAGACATACACAAGACTGAGTAATTTATAAACGAAAAAGGTTTAATTGACTCACAGATCAGCATAGCTGGGGAGGCCTCAGGTGACTTACAATCATGGTGGAAGAGGAAGTAAACATGTCCCTCTTCCAATGGTGGCAGCAAGAAGAAGTGCCAAGCAAGAGGGGAAAAGAACCATATAAAACCATCAGATCTCTTGAGAACTCACTTCACTATCATTCGAACATCATGAGTGTAACTGCCCCCATGATAAAATTACCTCCCACCAGGTCTCTCTCACTACATGTGGGGATTATGGGAACTACAATTCAAGATGAGATTTGGGTGGATACCACAGCCAAACCATATCATTCTGTCCCTGGCCCTTCCCAAATATCATGTCCTCACATTTCAAAATGAATCATGCCTTCCCAACAGTCCCCTGAAGTCTTAACTCATTTCAGCATTAACTCAAAAGTCCACAGTCTAAAATCTCATCTGAGACAAAGCAAGTCCCTTCTGCCTAGGAGCCTGTAAAATCAAAAGCGAGTTAGTTACTTCCTAGATACAATGGGAGTACAGCATTGGGTAAATACACCCATTCCAAATTGGAGAAATTGGCCAAAATGAAGGGACTACAGGCCCCATGCAAGTCCAAAATCCAGTGGGGCAGTCAAATCTTAATGCTCCAAAATGATCTCCTTTGACTCTATGTCTCACATCCAGGTCATGCTGATACAAGAGGTGGGTTTCCATGGTTTTGGGCAGCTCCACCCCTGTGGCTTTGCAGTGTGCAGACCCCCTTCTGGCTGCTTTCATGGGCTGGCATTGAGTGCCTGCAGCTTTTCCAGGTGCACAGTGCAAGCGCTCAGGGGATCTACCATTCCAAGGTCTGGAGGATGGTGGCCCTCTTCTCACAGCTCCACTAGGCAGTGCCCCAGTGGGGACTCTGTATGGGGGCTCCCACCCCACACTTCCCTTTCACACTGCCCTAGCAGAGGTTCTTCAAGAGGGCCTCACCCCTGCAGCAAATTTCTGCCTGGACACGCAGGGATTTCCAAACATCCTTTGAAATCTAGGTAAAGGTTTCCAAACCTCAATTTTGGATTTCTGTGCTCCCGCAGGCTCAACACCACATGAAACCCACCAAGGTTTGTGGCCTGCGCCCTCTGAAACAACAGCCTGGACTGTACATTGGCACCTTTTAGCCACAGCTGGGATGCAGGGCACCAAGTTCTCAGAGTGAACAAAGCAGCAAGGCCCAAAAACCATTTTTTCTTCAAGGCCTCTGGGCCTGTGATGGGAGGGGCTGCCATGAAGATCTCTGACATGCCCTGGAGACATTTTCCTCATTGTCTTAATGATTAACATTTCGCTCCTTTTTACTTATGCAAATTTCTGCAGCTGGCTTGAATTTCTCCTCAGAAAATGGACTTTTCTATTGCATTGTCAGGCTGCAAATTTTATGAACTTTTATCCTCCGCTTCCCTTTTTTTTCCCCAATTCTAAGCCATATATTTGTGAATGAATAAAACAATCCTTTTAAGAGCATCCGACTCACATCTTCAACACTTTGCTGCTTAAATTTTTTTTCCTCCAGATACCCTAAGTCATCTCTCTCAAGTTCAAAGCTCCACAGATCTGTAAGGAAGAGGCAAAATGCTGCCAATCTCTTTGCTAAAGCATAGCAAGAATCACCTTTGCTTCAGTTCCTGATACCTTCCTCATCTCCATCTGAGACTACTTCAGTCTGAACTTTATTGTTCATATCACTATCAGCATTTTGGTCAAAAACCATTCAATAGGTCTCTAGGAAGCTCCAAACTTTTCTACATCTTCCTGACTTCTGAGCCCTCTACACTGCTCCAGCCTCTTCCTGTCACCCAGTTACAAAGTAAGTTCCACATTTTTGGGTATCTTAATAGCAGAACCTCACTTCTGATACCAATTTACTGTATTAGTTTGTTCTCACACTGCTAATAAAGACACACCCAAGACTGGGTAATTTATAAAGTAAAGAGGTTTAATTGACTCATAGTTCAGCGTGCCTGGGGAGGCCTCAGGTAACTTACAATCATGGCGGAAGGCAAAGCAAACATGTCCTTCTTTACATGGTGGCAGCAAGAAGAAGTGCCAAGCAAGAAGGGGAAAAAGAACCTTATAAAACCATCAGATCTTGTGAGAACTCACTCAGTATCATGAGAATAGCATGAGGGTAGCCCCCCCCATGATCAAATTACCGCTCACTGGGTCCCTCCCACAACATATGGGGATTACGGGAGCTACAATTCAAGACGAGATTTGGGTGGGGACACAGCCAAACTATCTCAGCTACTATAACAAAAATACCATACACCTGATGGCTTAAACAATATAAATTTGTTCTTCATAATTTTGGAGACTGAGATGTCTGAGATCAAGTCCCAGGTTGGTCTGGTTCTGGTAAGAACCCTCTTCCTAGTTTGTAGATGGTTGCCTTGTTACTGTATCCTCACATGGTAGAGAGAGAGAAAGCAAGTTCTCTTTTTACAAAAGCACTCACCCCATCATGGGAGCTCCATCCTTATGACCTCATTTAACTCTAATTACCTCCTAAAAGCACACTCCAAATACAATTACCGGATGGAGTTGTCCAGGTTCTTGGCCTGTTGAACAAAGAATTGAACAAAACACACAAAGTAAAAAAAAAAAGAACAAAACAAAAAACAAAGCGACAAAAGACAAAGCAACAGAAGAACTGGGTAATGGAAGCAAAGATTTATTGAAGACAATTTGCAGAGTGGCAGTGGGTGGCTCCAGAGCAAGCAAGTGGCTCAAAAGCTTCTTCAATTAGAGTTGTTATTCAGCTAAAAAGAACCCAGCAACACCGTTTGGTGCCTCCCAGAAGCCTACAATTGGCCACACCCCATGGTGGACTGGCCTGAGACCAATCAGTAGAGACCCGGCACAGAGTCAATCAGAGGCTGAAGTGCCTTGCTATCATGGGAGCAAGGATGTGGCCTATATGCAGCACCTGAGGCTCTCCCGCCTATACAAAATGGCTGCACCTGCTGTTCTCCTACCCATGCCTCAACCCTTGGTCACCCCAATTCCCTATATTCTCCTGCCTCAATAACATCCCATTGAAGATTTAGGCTTCAACACATGAATTTTAGGGGGATGGAAACATTCAGTCCATAGCATGATCTGAATCAGTTAGGAATCGATACTGCCTTTAATCCCTGGCAAAAGTAACTGCTCTTACTCAAATCTAATAAAGATGTATGGAATTCATAATATATCTCTTAACATTCACTCCTAAAGTATATCAAGTATGTCCCATTTTTAAAACCACACTGATTGGCTGATTAGTTCATCCATTCATTCATTTATTCACTGAACAACTATTTATTGAGTGGTGAAAACCAAAATAGTGGAGTCAAGACCTCACTTTAAATCAAGGTTCTGCCATACACCAGTTATGTGATCTGAGGCAGGACTCTCTAGCTAAAGGAGCAGCGTCTTTGGAATCAGGCAGACTTCAGTTTCTAATTAATGGCATGGCCTTGAATAAATTAGTTAACTTATCTGAGCCCCAGTTTCTCAAGCTGGAGAAAACACAGGATTATTATGAGGAGATTCACTACAAGCAGAGTACCTAGCACTTGGCTGAACAGAGCGCACACATTAAATTGCACCTATTGTTAATATATAACTTCTCAGGGAGAAAAGATCTCTTTGTCAAGGTAGATGTGAGGAGATTCTCTGGGAAAGGCAGAAACAAGGTGACCAGAATTCCACGATCCACCCCACACCGTGGTTCACAGCGCACTTCTGCTGCAGAGAGCCATTCCATCTTCAAGGCCCAGAGAGGCATTCCTACATCACCCCATGGTTCAGGCTGCAGTGAACAAACACTGGGAAGCTGAATTATAAGGAAATCCCCCAAAACTTCTGGCCCGCCTGGCTCTTCATCTCTTTTCAACTTTAAAGAAAATATCACATATTTATTCCCTCTAAGCAGGTTCATAGTGTGTTTATGGGTCATGCAGTCCCACACAAGGTGTAAAGTAGGCCCTGCGATCCTCAGAGAACGTTCACATGGATTCAACTGATTATGATGATGATCACTGATATCACAGATGTCAAAATGATTGGTGCTTCTTACTGGAAGAGAGCCAGGTGTCTGAAAAGCCAGCCACAAATAATTATATATAGAAAGATAGAATTGGAAGTTTTAAGTCTTTTTTTCCTGTTACTAGTCTCTGCTTTAGAAAGCATTTAATTGATTAGAAAGAAGGCTTAATTTCTCTTTTGCTTTGGAAATATGTACTGTATCGTTGTGTGTATGTACATTAGACATCAATAGCTTCTTCTTAGTATTCAATATTTTCTGGGTGCTCTATAATGGATGCTTTTCATGCCATTGTTTATTTCTGGACCTCAAGTTTAGAGGGTTTATGACTTTCATCACTAATTAATTGTCCATTGTCTCCTTTTCCAACACCCATTTGCTGCCTTCCACCCACAGGCCCCCATTCTAATATGATGAATATAAATTATTTTATTTAGATGTAGTCTTATAAAACATAGCCATGTATTTTTAATGTAAGTTAGTGGACCTTCCTTCACTTATTTATATTATCTTCTACGATGCATGATAGAGTTAGTTTTGCATGATATAAATTACATGATAGAGCTTTCTGTAGTCCTTATTAGGTTATTTTTAGATAGTTTGTATCCTTACATTTTATATCTAGGAACATAGTTTTTGGTTGCTATTGTGATGAGAATCCCATTTTTAATTATATTTTCAATTTGTTATTACTGGCCATCTTAATTAGCTACTACCATAATAATACTAAGCAGTAAAAAATCTCAAGCTCAGCGTCTCAATATAATAAACATTTTGGTTTTATTTTTGGTTATGCTTCAACTTATGTATCACTGATTTTATTACTTAGCTATTGCCACAGTAATGCAGTATAACAAACCAGTCTAAAACTGAGTGGCTTACAAAACTAAGCATGTCTATTTTTTCTCAAGGGTCTACAGGAGGGTTAGGGCTCTGCAGGACTTGGCTGGAATCACCCGGGCTTGGCTCTAAGCTACAATTATATGCAGGTTTGCTCTATACATCTCTTCATTCTCCTTGGAACAGTGGCTACCCAAGGAATATTCTTTTGATAACTAGCAGGAATGCAAGAGGACAAAACCAAACCATTCAAGTAGGTTTAAAGCTTCTGTTCTCATTCAGTTCACTAGCAGGCCATTGGTCAAAGCAAGTCAGATGGCCAAGGTCAGTATCACTTTGGAAGGAAGTATTACTCTGCCTAAAGTAGAGCCTGGAGGATAGCACTGCCAAGCTATAGAGGGTGTGCATGTATAATCCTGTTTTATAATCTCTACTGAGATAGATAAATTCTATTGATTTGTATAATTTCAGTTGTGTTTTGTTTTTAATTCTTGCTGAACTCTCTTACCACTTCAATAAGTGTTGAAACTTTTGGGGTTTTAAGGCAGATAATTATGTAGTTTGTATATAATGAAAGTTTAATGTCCCCCTTTTTGATGCTTCTATCTATTATTTCTTACTTATTTTCTTTTTTTTATTATTATACTTTAAGTTCTAGGGTACATGTGCACAACGTGCAGGTTTGTTACATATGTATACATGTGCCATGTTTGTGTGTTGCACCCATTAATTCATCATTTACATTAGGTATATCTCCTAATGTTATCCCTCCCCCCTCCCCCGACCCCATGACAGGCCCTGGTGTGTGATGTGCCCCTTCCTGTGTCCATGAGTTCTCATTGTTCAATTCCCACCTATGAGTGAGAACATGTGGTGTTTAGTTTTTTGTCCTTGTGATAGTTTGCTCAAAATGATGGTTTCCAGCTTCATCCATGTCCCTCCAAAGACATGAACTCATCCTTTTCTATGGCTGCATAGTATTCCATGGTGTATATGTGCCACATTTTCTTAATCCAGTCTATCATTAATGGACATTTGGGTTGGTTCCAAGTCTTTGCTATTGTGAATAGTGCCACAATAAACATGTGTCTTTATAGCAGCATGATTTATCATCCTTTGGGTATATACCCAGTAATGGGATGGCTGGGTCAAATGGTATTTCTAGTTCTAGATCCTTAAGGAATCACCACACTGTCTTCCACAATGGTTGAACTATTTCTTACTTATTTTCTTAACAGCATTGCCCAAGACCTACTTTGCTGAAGAATAGTGGTGATAGTGGGAAACTTTGTCTTGTTTCACATCTTGAAGGGAATAAGTATGATGTATAAGTATGATGCTTCATCATTAAGTACAAAGTCTACTGTAGGTTCTTTGTATCTTATCAAATTAAGGAAGTCCTTTTTTATTCTTGGTGTTTGAAAAGTTGTAATGATAATTAAATCATCAATATTTTCAAAGCATTAATTGAGATAATTATGCAATTTTTTCTTAGTTGATAATGTGTTGAGTAATGTTAATAGAATTTATGTTGCTATTTAATTCATACTTGCTTTATTAATTTTTAAATACTGAAAGATTCAGTCAGTATAATTTAAAGGATTTTTTCATCTGTGTTCATTAGTAAAATTAACCTGTATTTTTTTGTTATTTTTATTGTTTTATCTCATTGTATAAGTTTATAATAGTTTGATAAAATGAGCTAGATAGCTTTTACTCTTGCTTTTTTTCTGAAATAATTTTTACAAAATAGAACTATATCTTCCTTACAAGTTTGAAGAAAATTACCTGCAAAATCATCTGGGACAGAATCTTTTTTGGAAGTTGAGATTTTTTATTGCTGTTTCAATGTCTTCACTGTCTTTGCTCTTTTCACATTTACTCTTTGTTTTTTCCTCCTCCCCCTTCTTGCCTTTCTCTTTCTCCTTCATTTGCTATAAACTCACATCAGCTTTACTTAGATTGTAAAGACCAATTATTCTTTTATTCTAAATGGCTAATAAAACTTCCTAGAAAAATATTATGGCTAAGGCATGATTTTGCTGATTTTAATGAGCATATAGTTCTTCATAATACGCTTACCATTTTTAATTTCCATCATGGCTAGTTGTTTCTCCCTTTTCACTCTTTATTTTGTTAATTTATCTTTTTTTAAATCAGTTTTACCAGAGGTCTACCTTATTAAACTTTGCAAAGAACTAGCATTCAGTTGAATTAATCTTCTCTATTTTTATTTTTCTCCTCGTTTTATTTATTTTGGCCCACATTTTTATTATTTTCTTTATGTTTGTACTGCTACTTTATAACTTCTTGTGCTGAATGATTTGCTTATTTATTTTCAACTTTTATTTCCTAATAAATATGCTTAAGTGAAATAATATATTTAAATGTAGATGAAGCTTTAATTTAAAGCCAGCAAACTTAGAAATGGCTAGGGGTATTTTCATTTAATTTTGCACATTTTGTTCTTTTCCTTATATTTTCCTTCCTAAATTCAGGAGTTATTAGTATTGCTAAATAATTTTATATACTATGTGGTTTTATCTATTCTTCATTCATTTCTTTGAGATGTAAGCTTGTTAAGTAGGGAAATGCGGGCATAAGAGCATACAGGGCAGTTAAAGGTGGTAGAAAAATGGATTGTAGTTCCCTGTAGGGTGATGAGTTATTGGAATTTGGAAATTAGATTGAGCTAGAAAGAGTGAAGCCAGTAGTCTGGAAATAGGATACTTGTAATCAAGAATATGGAGTGGTTGCAGTTATCAGTAATAAAAAGATTTACAGAATTCTCAGCAGTCCCTTCTCATTTGAGGAGAAGAGATCATAGTTCTGGAAGGCCAGGTATCATAAACATCATCCACGTGCATATTGAAATCACCTAAGACTTATGACAGGTATTGATATGGTTTGGCTGTGTCCCCACCCAAATCTCATCTTGAATTCCCACGTTATGGGAGGGACCCAGTGGAAGGTAATTGAATTAGGGGGGCCAGTCTTTCCTGTGCTGTTCTTGTGATAGTGAATAAGTTTCATTAGATCTGATGGTTTCACAAGGGGGAGTTGCCCTGCACAAGCTCTGTCTTCTCTTGTCTGCCACCATGTGAGACATGCCTTTCATCTTTCACCACGATTGTGAGGCCTCCACAGCCATGTGGAACTGTAAGTCCACTAAATCTCTTTCTTTTGTAAATTGCCCAGTCTCAGGTTTGTCTTTATCAGCAGCATGAAAACAGACTAATACAGGCATGGTGCTGAAGAGAATGACAGGAGCCAGGAGCTAGATATTCAGGGAATGACAGGGTTAGTAGACAACTGCAGCAAGAAGAAATAAAGGGTTGGCCTGAGAATCAAAACTGGAAGTATCTGGGGAAGAGGACAGAGATGGAACAAGAAGCAACAAAGAAATGCTAGGGGCCAGGCGTGGTGGCTCACGCTTGTAATCCCAGCACTTTGGAAGGCCGAGGCGGGCGGATCACAAGGTCAGGAGATTGAGACCACGGTGAAACCCCGTCTCTACTAAAAATACAAAAAAAAATTAGCCAGGCGTGGTGGCGGGCGCCTGTAGTCCCAGCTACTCGGAGAGGCTGAGGCAGGAGCATGGCGTGAACCCGGGAGGCGGAGCTTGCAGTGAGCCGAGATCGCGCCACCGCACTCCAGCCTGGGTGACAGAGCGAGACTCCGTCTCAAAAAAAAAAAAAAAAAAAAGAAATGCTAGGAAGGCATCTGCCATATCTCCAAATTCAGAAGTAAGAGGGGCTTGAGAGAGAAAAGAATCACCACTGAAAGAGATTATGGGAAAGTCGTGTCCTCAGGGAATATCCAGGATTTAGTCAGAGGCTGGAGGTAAGGGAAAAGTAGAGCAAAAAGGTCAATGATCAGAGGGATTTGCCGATGACTGATAGGGACATCTGGAGGGCCCAATGGAAGGGTTCAGGACTTAGGAATGGGTAGAGATTCGTCAAAGAAGAGGGTATAAGAAATGTAAGGTATGGGAAATAAGAAAGGACCTGAGTCCTAGACTTGTTTTTTTTTTTTTTTTTTTTTTGAGACGTTCTTTTGCCCAGGCTGGAGTGAAGTGGCATGATCTCAGTTCACTGCAACCTCCAACCCCCCAGGTTCAAGCAATTCTCCTGCCTCAGCCTCCCAAGTAGCTGGGATTACAGGCACCCACCACCACGCTGGCTAATTTTTGTACTTTTAGTAGAGATGGGGTTTCACCATGTTGGCCAGGCTGATCTCGAACTCCTGACCTCGCCTTTGCCTCCCAAAGTGCTGGGATTACAGGCGTGAGCCACCAAGCCTGACCTAGACTTCTTTTAGTGACCAATGTAAGCAAGATAAAGAACAGATGAGATTAGTCCCCATGTTCTTAAGGTAGACAGGGGTGATAAGAACAGTAGGGGAAGCGTTGGAAAAGGGAAGGGAGACTTACAAAGGCAGGAAAATCCATAAAAAGATTCAAGGGCTCTCTCAGATGACTAATAATATCTTTTTTTGTGAGTATTTTTTATACTAATTTTCCATTTTGTTCTAGTTGCTTCAATAGTTCTGTTTCAGAGGTCACATGCTGTTTAGCTGTTATTGTCTAAATAACAGTTGTTCCCATCAGAGAAGGGCTAAAGCTCGTATCTCTCCTGGTGAATTTAGGAAAGGTGCTCCAGGCAATGAGCTCCCAGGCACATCACAATTCCATTTGTGATCTCACTCCAAGCAGGAATTTTTAAAATCCTGGATTCAGCTTTATGCCCTTAAATAGCAGTAGCTAGAGCATTGGGAAGACCCTCTCTTGAGGCTATAATCCACCCGCTCTGGGGAACTAGGGAGGAAGAAGTAGAGGAAGGGCTTCTGGGCTTCGTCTGGCCAAAGGGCCTTTGCTGTTATTATTACCCTTGTCTGGAATGTTCTCTCTTCTTCCCTCCTTCTCCTCTCTCTTAACTCCAGCCCAAGGGTCACTTTATGAGGGAAACTCTCCCACATTTCCCACTCTCTCCCTCCTTAGTTTATGATTTCCAACAACCTGTTCCTTTCCTTCAGAGCGTTTATCTCAATTTGTAATTACATACTCATTATTATGATTATTTTATTTATGACTGTGTTCCCACAAGCCTGTAAACTTAATGAGAGCAGAAATGGTGTCTTTTTATATTTGTCACGGTATCTCCAGTATTCTATGCAGTGCCTTACTTGTAATACTCATTTAATTATCAAATAAATGAAAGAATTAAAGGAATAGCAGGTGATGCTAAGGACAGTTTCCACTAGAGACAAACATTTTTTATAAAAGTAGGAGAGCAGAGTCAAGAATAGCTTATTAGAATGACCACTGTCTATGTCAGGTGGCATTCTAGGACAAAGTGTCTCATACATTTTTTTTCAATTGCTATTTATAATTTTTACTTCTCTGAAATTTCTAACCTGATACTTGAGGGGTGGGAAAGGGCAAACCAATAAAAGCTTAAAAGCTGTCCTATATATATTTCTTTTTCTTTTTTCAAACTTTCACGTAGAAAAATTACAGGTTTTGACTCACCAAAGATATTTTGGAAACTGCTAAATTAACTTCATTGCTTTGATTGATTGCAGATGGTGACATAGACAAAAAAGTAAGGCATAGTATTTCAAGGTCAAGTACTACTGCGTTTCAATTAAATGGTGGATGAAGAGAGAGGAACATCCTTTTTGAATTCTCTAAAGTATCAAGTCTCATCTGCTTTGAACAGTTTTCTCTGTGAGACTGCCTTGCTGAGAAAATGGTTGCAAAAACCAAGGTGAATGGTTGATGATGAGATAGTAATAAAAACATGAAATACATTGACTGGTTTGTAGTGTTTAATGACTGATTTTACTAATCTGATTCCTCAACCATGTCAGTGGTATCCTTTGCTTTCTTTGATTTTACCTACGCATCCCTACCCCCATCTCCTTCTGCTCTTCTAGTCTGACATTCTGGAATGTCATCTTTATTAGCTTGTTGATAATGTTGTACTGCTAACTAAATGGCACTTTTACCCATTTCTGTCAGGGTCCAATCAGCATGGTTAGGGTGATATTTAGGGATCATAATGATATGTTAGCAGTGAATAATTTTAACATATTAATTGTTTATTCCTCTGGTTGTCAGGCCCTGAAAAAACAGATGACAGTAGACTTGGTTGATTTTACATTTCTTTTGGCTGAGATCATTAGTATACTGAAGTGTTAAAATGTCACTTCTGACATTTTTCTTTGCAATCAAAGTTGGTTCATCTTACATTTGTAAATTTTATTTGTAAAGAAAGTAATTGGAAAGTAAGCCCTCTTGTTCATTCAGTTTCCCCATTAGGGAACTTTCATATTAATGTTAGAAATATTCTTAATTATTGTAGTAGCACCTGCAGCAAAATCAATTGCCATATCAAGTTGATACGTATCATACAATATACATATTTACATAAATCCTTGAAGCTATTATTCTTTTTTTCATAAGTTATTGGGGTACAGGTGGTATTTGGTTACATGAGTAAGTTCTTTAGTGGAAATTTGTGAGATCCTGGTGCACCCATCACCCAAGCAGTATACACTGCACCATATTTGTAGTCTTTTAATCCTCACCTCCACTTCCACTCTTCCTCCCAAGTCCCCAAAGTCCATTGTATCATTCTTATGCCTTTGTGTCCTCATAGCTTAGCTCCCACATATCAGTGAGAACATAAGATATTTGGTTTTCCATTCCTGAGTTATTTCACTTAGAATAATAGTCTCCAGTCTCATCCAGGTCATTGCAAATGCTGTTAATTCATTCCTTTTTATAGCTGAGTAGTATTCCATCATGTACTTATACTGCAGTTTCTTTATCCATTCATTGATTGATGAGCATTTGGGTTGGTTCTATGATTTTGCAATTGTGAATTGTGCTGCTATAAATACGCATGTGCAAGTATCTTTTTCGAATAATGACTTCTTTTCCTATAGATAAATACCCAGGAGTGGGATTGCTGGATCAAATGGTAGTTCTACATTTAGTTCTTTAAGGAATCTCCACACTGTTTTCCATAGTGGCTGTACTAGTTTACATTCCCACCAGCATTGTAGAAGTGTTCCCTGATCACTGTATCCACATCAACACCTACTGTTTTTTTATTTTTTTATCATGGCCATTCTTGCAGGAGTAAGGTGGTATTGCATTGTGGTTTTGATTGGCATTTCCTTGATCATTAGTGATGTTGAGCATGTTTTCATATGTTTGTTGGCCATTTATATATATTCTTTTGAGAATTGTCTATTCATGTCCTTAGCCCACTTTTTTATGGGATTGTTTTTTTTTCTTACTGATTTGTTTGAGTCCGTTGTAGATTCTGGATATTAGTCCTCTATCAGATGTATAGATTGTGAAGATTTTCTCCCACTCTGTGGGTTGTCTGTTTACTCTGCTGACTGCTCCTTTTGCCATGCAAAAGCTCTTTAGTTTAATTAGGTTCCAGCTATTTATCTTTGTTTTTATTGCATTTGCTTTTGTGGTTTTGGTCATAAAAATCCTTGCCTAAGCCAATGTCTAGAAGGGTTTTTCCAATGTTATCTTCTAGAATTTTTATAGTTTCAGGTCTTAGACTTAAGTCCTTAATCCACCTTGAGTTGATTTTTGTACAAGGTGAGAGATGAGGAGCCAGTTTCATTCTCCTACATGTGGCTAGCCAATCATCCCAGCACCATTTGTTGAAAAGGGTGTCTTTTCCCCACTTTGTGTTTTTGTTTGCTTTGTCAAGGAGCCGTTGGCTGTAAGTATTTGGGTTTATTTCTGGGTTCTCTATTCTATTCCATTGGTCTATGTGCCTATTTTTGTTCCAGTACCATGCTGTTTCGGTGACTGTGGCCTTATAGTAAAGTTTGAGATCAGGTAGTGTGATGCCTCCAGATTTGTTCTTTTTGCTTAGTCTTGCTTTGGCTATGTGGGCTTTTTATTTGGTTCCATATGAATTTTAGAATTGCTTTTTCTAACTCTTTGAAGAATGATGGTGGTATTTTGATGGGAATTGCATTGAATTTGTCTATTGCTTTTGGCAGTATGGTCATTTTCACAATATTGATTGTACCCATCCATGAGCATGGGATGTGTTTCCATTTGTTTGTGTCATCTATGATTTCTTTCAGCAGTGTTTTACAGTTTTCCTTGTAGATGTCTTTCAACTCGTTTGTTAGGTATATTCCTAAGTATTTTTTTTTTTTTTTTTTTTTTTGCAGCTATTGTAAAAGGGATTGAGTTCTTGATTTGATTCCCTGCTTGGTCGCTGTTGGTGTATAGTAGAACTACTGATTTGTGTATATTAATCTTGTATCTGGAAACTTTGCTGAATTGTTTTATCAATTCTAGGAGCTTTCTGGAGGAGTCCTTAGGGTTTTCAATGGTCATATCATCTGTAAACAAGGACAGTTTGACTTCCTCTTTACCGATTTGGATGCCCTTTATTGTTTTTCTTGTCTGATTTCTCTGGCTAGGACTTCCAGTAGTATGTTGAAGAGGAGTGATGACAGTGGGCATCCTTGTCTTGTTCCCATTCTCAGAGGGAATTTTTTCAACTTTTCCCCATTCGGTATTATGTTGGCTCTAGGTTTGTCATAGAAGGCTTTTATTACATTAAGCTATGTCCTTTGTATGCCGATTTTGCTGAGGATTTTAATCATAAAGGGATGCTGGGTTTTGTCAAATATTTTTTTCTGCATCTATTGAGATGATCATGTGAATTTTGTTTTTAATTCTGTTTATGTGGTGTATCACATTTATTGACTTGTGTATTTTAAATGAATGTTCTAGGTAGTTTAGTTTGTAAGACACCAAAATCCTTTCAAATCATCCCATGACCTTTGAAAAGAAGTTAATCCATTTATTGACATTTTTTATGTCAGCAGTATATATATACATACGCATGTTATACATATGCGTATGTGTAAATACACATATATATTAGACCTACAGTATACGTATGATAAAAAAGTTATTAAAGTCTTTGGAGATGGATGATGCAATACAGGCAAAGAATAAAATACAAATTTAAAAGTACAAAGTACAACTGAAAACATACAACAAAAAGCAAATACATGAGGAAAATATTCACTTCAAATATAATAGACAAAGTGTTAATATATAAATATTTTATATTCATGATAAAACTACCAGGAAGCTAATAAAAATATAGTGGGGGAGAGGACAAAGTACTTGAGCAGGCAATTCACAGAAATGAAGTATAAATGATTAATATATACATGAAAGATAATATTTAGCTTCACTAAAAATCAAAGAAATGCAAATTATAGTACCAAGTGAACATTTTCCTAGCAAGAATAAAAACGTGTAATCTTTTCAAAATGTAAGTTCAGATCAAAATGGTCTACTAAGTTTAAACTTGAAGGTACCCCCTTTACTTTGAACACATAGCAATGTCAGATTAAGTCTAAAAAGAGCAAAGCAGAAAGACATATCAGGGTTCAAAAATAAACTCATGAAACTCTAGAAACAATTTAGAATATTTTAAAGTCATAACATATTTCTATAAGCTTTATGCTAATATAACTTCAAAGACATAAACAATTTCTCAATAAACTTAAAAGATTCAAAATCAATATAAGAAGAAATTTTAAAAAACCTGGAAAGATCATCATTAAACACATTTACTGATCAATCAAAAGTTTCTCTCCAATAAAGACTCACATATATATGAAAACTTACATGAGCGAGTGAGGAAATGGTGAACCATTTAATAAATGGTGCTTGCTATTGGTTATCTATGTGGAAAAATGACATCCTTACCTTACTTCATACATATAAATTAGTTCCAGCTGGAATAAACGTCTCAATGACTAAAGAAAAACATTAGATATTTTTATTAAAAATATGGAATATGTCTTCATAAACTTGTGATAGGAGATGACTTTTAAAAATTATGAACCAAAAGCACAAATTATTTAAAAATATATATAAATTTGAATATTAAAATTGAAATGCCCTAGGCCCAGTGCATTGGCTCACACCTGTAATTAATCCCAGCACTTTGAGAGACTGAGGTGGGAGGATCACTTGAACCCAGGAGTTTGAGACCAGCCTGGGCAACAGAGTGAGACCTTGCCTTACAAAAATTTTAAAAAATTAGCCAGGCAGGGTGGCATGCACCTGGGATCCCAGCTATTTGGGAGACGGAGGAGGAAGGATCACTTGAGCCTAGGAGGCTGAGGCTGTAGTGAGCCATTATCATGCTATTGCACTCCAGCTTGGGCAACAGACCAAAATGCTGTCTCAAAAAAAAAAAAAATTAAAATGTCCTCTATCAAAAATGTTATAAACAAACCAAAGGACAAGTCACAGATGCAAGTTAAACAAAATATTTATAATTGACCAATATATTACATCTGAAATATGGAAAGTATTCTTTCATTACAGACTTCTATTACTAGCAATATGTCAAACTAGAAACTCTGAAAACCTCCTGCCAAAAACATATGAGAGTGTTTGATAAAATACATACTTTCGTGTAAAAAATAAACCTGTGAGATAGTAATAAACTGTCCTCCTGCCAGAATCAAAACAATAGCAGAACTTCAGAGAGATAAGTAGGCTCTAAATCTTCTGGATATACTGTTCTCCTAGAGCAAAGTATTCTGGGACAAAGCCTTGGATGCAGCAGTGCCAGAAGCCATATTGAAAACTGTCCTGGAGATAGTTGGTACAAGAGATGCTATATCATCAGGGAAGTGGTAAACTAAAATATAAACTAAGTGAAAATTGTCACTCTCATCTTTGGCTCTAGGTACAGATTAAGAAAAGTTTTCATGCAATTACAGGAACACTGGCTGGTCTCACAAGGGTGTGATGCCTGAACCAATACACTTTGCATAATGTTAAATATACAAATTCTATAAATAGAATTCAAAGCTGATGCAAGTCTGTAGTGAGCTTCAGCATATAGAAAAGCAAATGCATTTTATCCCTGGAGGAAACGTTATTCAACTTATGCCTCAAAATTTCTATAAACAACCAACTTTCAAAACAGATTGTCTTCCAGTATTAGAATTATCATTTATAATATACAAAATAAGTGTATATTATTTTGCGTTTAATAAATTTAACAAAATACAGGATGGAAATAAAAAAATATGAGCAAGGAGAGGTTATAAAAATAAGAACAGTTTGCAAAGAAATCTAGAAAAATCCTAGAAATAAAAAAATCAATTCAAATTAGAAACTTATTTAAAGGGTTAGGCATAACTGAAGAGAAATTTAGTGAACTGTATCATCATATAATTTCATAAAAAATAACTCATAATGTAACACAAAGAAATAAGAGAAGGAAGATATTAAAGAAAAGTAATTATTAACATGGAAGAAGGAGGCATAGGAATTCAAAAAGGAAATAAAAGAGATGAGGGAGAGAAAATATTGGAAAACAAAATGTAGAAATTTTATTCATAATCAGTGATTAGGAAGCCCTTTGAATTTCAAACAGGGTTATAAATAAAAAAAATCAGTAAATATTGTAGTAAAACTACAATACATCAAAAACAAATAATATCACTCAAAAGAAGACAGAGAGAAAAGCAATTCCTTTAAAACAATCACCAATTAGATTGACAGTTGATTTCTCTAGCAAAGATGAAAGCTAATAGGCATTAAAATCTTGAAATCAAATAGAATTGAAAACCCAGAATTCAATGCTTAGAAACTCTATATTTTAATAATGAATGAAATATAAAGATATTTTCAAATATACAAAGAAAATAATTGTCTGTGTCTAAACTATAGACCAAAGTGATTTCTTCTGTCTCAGAAGAAATTTCTGATAACTAAGGGAATAAAAAGTTAAACATGTGGGTAAATCTAAACAAACAAAAATAACATGTAACAAATAATAATAGTGGTTTTTGTTTGTTTGTTTGTTTGTTTTTTGTTTTGAGATGGAGTCTTGCTCTGTCACCCAGGCTGGAGTGCAGTGGCATCATCTCGGCTCACTGCAAGCTCTGCCTCCCGGGTTCACGTCATTCTCCTGCCTCAGCCTCCCAAGTAGCTGGGACTACAAGCACCCGCCACCACACCCGGCTAATTTTTCGTATTTTTAGTAGAGACGGGGTTTCACCGTGTTAGCCAGTATGGTCTTGATCTCCTGACCTTGTGATCCACCCACCTCGGCCTCCCAAAGTGCTGGGATTACAGGCGTGAGCCACTGTGCCCAGCCAATAATAGTGTTTTATTATGGCATTATAATTAAGCAAAAATATTATGTAATAATTATATATAAACCAGGAAGAACCGTTATTGCAGCTAAAGTATTCTAAAGACCTTATATTGTTTAAAATAAGGATAAATAGATTAACTTTAGTCTTTGTGAAGTATGCATGTCAACAGTTCTGTGAGAATAAAAAGAAGAGAATAAAGGGCATGCCTTTTAAGTGAGTGGGAGTTGGTGAAACAAGAAAAAAAACAAGAAGAGAAAAATATCCTCAATCTATTAAAATAAAGAAAATGAGACAGAGAAGAAGAGATAGAAGAAGGAAAAAGAGGTGAAGGTGAAAGAAAGGGAAAGGAAGAGGGTAAGGATAAGGCCAACTCTAATTAAATATCTTCATAGTTAAACATTTACTTATTAACACATTTCTCAGTGGTTTACCCATTTGTTTTTACAAGAAATAGGTGTTATTAATTATCCTAATTTATAGTTTACAATTGAGAATCTAAACTATAATACAAACATCACATATCAACTTGAAAAAATGTTGCTAAAGTATTTGCAGGAAACATAATGGCCTTAAATGAGTGATTTTTTTGTGGTAAAAACACATAACAGGAAATTTACCATCTCAACCTCTTTTAGGTGTACAATTCAGTAGTGTTAAGCATATTCATATTATCGTGAAAGAGACCGCCAGAACTTTTCATCTTTTAAAACTGAAACTGTCTACCTGTTAAACAACTCCCCTTTCACCTCCTCCTCTCAGTCCTGATTATTCTACTTTCTGTTTCTACGACTTTAATTGCTTTAGATGTCACATATAAGTGAAATCATACAGGGTTTGTCTTTTGTGACTGATGTATTTCACTAAGCATAACGCCCTCAAGGTTCATCCATCTTGTGGCACGTAACAGGATTTTCTAATCTTTTTAAGGCTGGATAATATTCCATTTTTTGTACAGACCACATTTTGTTGATCCATTCATCTGTGGGTGGACATTTGAGTTGCTTCCACTTCTTGACTGTTGTGAACATGAGTGTGCAAACATCTCTTTAAGGTCCTGCTTTCAATTCTTTTGGACAGATACCCAGAAATGGGATTTCTGTATCATATGATAGTTCTAATTTTAATTTTTTGAGAAATAGTCATACTGATTTACATAGCAATTGCACTATTTTACAACTCCATCAACAGCGTGCAAAGATTTCGATTTCTCCACGTTCTTGCCAACACTTGTTATTATCTGTATATTTTTAGTAGCCATCCTAATGGGTATAAGATGCTATATCATTGTGGTTTTGATTTGCATTACTCTGATTATTAGTGATGTTGAACATCTTTTAATATGTTAGCATTTGTATATCATTTGTGAAGAAATGCTTATTCAAGTCTTTTGCCTACGTTTTAATCAGGTGGTTTAATTTTTTGTTGTTGAGTTATGAGAGTTCTGTATATGTTTTGGATATTAACCTCTTATCAGATATATGACTTGCAAACATTGCCCCCTATTCCGTAGGTTGCTTTTTGACTCTGTTGATTGTGTCCTTTGATACACAAAAGTGTTTAAGATTGACGTGGTCCTATTTGCCAATTTTTATTTTTATTGCTTGTACTTTTGGTGTCTTATCCAAGAAATAATTGTCAAGTCACATGCTTGTTTTTTTTTTTTCCAAAAGGCAGAGTGTTGAGGATCTAAGACATTAGAGAAAGAAAAACAGAGAAAACCCAGACGAAGTAGTACAAAGAAAATTAAAAAGATAACAAACAATTAATTAAACAGAAAACAAAATATAATGTGGAAGATTAACAAATACAAAAATGTATTATTTGAAAAGACTAATAAAATTTAAAAGCCTCTTAATTACATTCTAGCAAGTGTGATTAAGGAAAAGAGAAAGAAAAAAGAAATGAACGACCCTAATAATTGAAAAGCAACATAACAAACACATTAAAAACCCTAGATCATAATGGTTTAAGGAAAAGAGTGTCTCACATTGTAACTCTATTTGATCTGACGGAGAACCAAATCCCTGAGAAATAGTTAGCTGTTTTTTTTTTTTTTTTTTTTTTTTTTTTTCCGAGACGGAGTCTTTCTCTGTCCCTCAGGCTGGAGTGCAGTGGCGCGATCTCGGCTCACTGCAAGCTCCGCCTCCCGGGTTCACGCCATTCTCCTGCCTCAGCCTCTCCGAGCTGCTGGGACTACAGGCGCCCGCCACCACGCCCAGCTAATTTTTTGTATTTTTAGTAGAGACGGGGTTTCACCGTGTTAGCCAGGATGGTCTCCATCTCCTGACCTCGTGATCCACCCGCCTTGGCCTCCCAAAGTGCTGGGATTACAGGCTTGAGCCACCGCGCCCGGCCAGTTAGCTGTTTTAAAGTAGAGTGGCCAATGGTTAAGAGTAAGTATTTTTAACCTTGTTTTGAATCCCAGCCCTGCCGCTTACTATCTTTGTGTGAATTGCTTAACCTGTCCCTACCTTGTTTACTTATGTCTAAATGGAGATTATAGTAGTACCTTCCTCAAAGGGTTGCTGAGTTATTAAATTAAATTCGTGAATATATTTTACCTCTCTTGCACATAGTATGTGATAAACCAATGTTTGCTGCAAGTATGACTAGAGTAGTAACATGGAATAACTCTAGTGGAGCAATATTCTTTCCACTATTTCTGCTGTTGCACTTTCTGAGCTTTTCATGCTTATCAACATAGCTCTATCTAGTAAGGCAGAATGAAAGGGAGAGCAGATGAAATAAAAATTAAAAGTTACATTTCAGCAATGCTTATTAGAGTTTGGAGAAGGAAGTGGAACTTGGTAACTTGTATTTTAAAAATTTATACCTCTATTTTGCCTATTCATTGACAGTTGGCTATACTCAGGCCAAATTTATATAGCAACAGTAAGCAGTTCTTCAGTTTAAATCAATTAGTTTAAATGAAGTTCCAGTTTAAAAACTCAAATCAAGTCAATAAATCATATTAAGTTCTTTTTGTGTAACCCAACTTATATTTTATTTTAATAACCATTTAATTGTGTCATTTGCCAGCAAGTAAGGACTGTAAGAGTGTTATTGTGTTTTGTCCAATGTTATATTGCTATCTCTAGCATAAAGCATGGCACACACTAGCCTCTAATCATTATTTGATCAATGAATACAATAAGTAGCAACTTATTTCCAGGTAGCATCTTCATGAATCTCCAGGAACTTCTTGATGTACTTATTTTGATTATGTTTCTGCTTTGTTTCTAATTTTTATCTATATCTCACACTTACCATTTTATCTCTGCCCATGGAACTTGGACTGGGAGATAAGATATCACAGAAGTTGCTCACGCCTGTAATCCCAGCACTTTAGGAGGCTGAGGTGGGTGGATCACGAAGTCAGGAGATTGAGACCATCCTAGCTAACACGGTGAAACCCCGTCTCTACTAAAAATACAAAAATTAGCCGGGTGTGGTGGCAGGCGCCTGTAGTCCCCACTATTAGGGAGGCTGAGGCAGGAGAATGATGTGAACCTGGGAGGCGGAGCTTGCAGTGAGCCGAGATCGCGCCACTGCACTCCAGCCTGGGCGACAGAGCGAGACTCCGTCTCTAAAAAATAAAATAAATAAAAAAGCACTGGCTTTGAATTCTGACTTTGCCACTTACCTCCTGCATCATTATTTTGGGTAAATCAGTTACCCCTTTGAAGTTCCTTTTCATCATCTGTAAAATTAGTATGGAACTTTAGAAATGAAGATGAGACTGAGCTAGATTTCAATCCCAGTTCCAATACTTCCTCACTTGGGAAAAGTCAATCATGTAATCTTGAATTAATATCAATTTCAAGTATATACTAGAGCTGTCTTTATGTAAAACTTATACAATCCTATGAGACAGCTATTATTATTATTTCCATTTTACAGATGAAGAAGCTAAAGCCAAGAGATCTTCAGGCTGCTGCCCAAAGATCTATTCTGTCCCATCAGACCTTCTTAAATGTTAGAATCTGAACTTTGCCCCTTAAACCATCGGCTTGATTTCAGGGATACATCTTGCTACAGCAAAGTGGACAAGAAGACAATGATATTCTAGTTCTTGTACCTAGAAAATAGATGGTGGAGCGAGGAGAATTCTGATCCTTGTGAGCTGACCCATCTTCATGGACATGATATTTGCCTTGTCTTTGGGGCTAAGTTCTTTGTTAAGTCCTTACATTAACTTCTGAAATTTCCCAATTTTCCCATGTAGTTATGAGCATTCATAAAATCCGTATGATATCCTTATGTGGGATAATTTGAAATGGTGGCTTATTGAGGGATAGTTTACCTATCATAGTAGCTAAAACCATATACAATCCCACATAAACAACTTGGAAATATCCCCAGGCAGTTGCTTCAAGATTCCAACTGTACTTCAAGTCATACCTCATAGACCAGCTTAAACTCAGGCTGCTAACTTTCAATTTCAACTGAGATGTAGAAAGTCACAAAAGACTGTTATTCCCACCCTAACAAAAACAAGTCAGATAAGTAATATTACCCTAATTTTGTGAAACTTATCAGAGAGCTGAGAAAGGAACGGGTTCTTTGTAGAAGAGAAGAGACATCTCAATGGTATGGTAGTGGAAGGAGCAAACCTGGCACAAATTGAGAGAAAAAGAAATCAGGAAAATTTTAAACAAAGTTTTCATGGTCATATATGTATTGACATGATGGATTGGTATCCAAAGGTGCAAGAATCACAGAGTGAATCCACACTCATCTTTCAGGCTTTTCCTGTGGTGCCTTCACATAGTGCATGACGGCAGCATATCAAAGGCTGGGGGCAGGGGAAAAGGGCTGAGAAAATACCTCCAAGGTGCGTGAACCCTTCATCAAGTGACAGACAGTAGTCTGAAAAGGGCTGGGATCAGGGCAGCAGAGCTTATAGGACTACTCTCCCAAAACACTCAGAGCTTTTACAGGTTGTTTGCCAGCAGCCCATCAAAGGATGAGGGTAGAGCAGGAAAGCCAAGACAGATCTCTCAGGGGTGCAAAAGCCCACTACATGGTAGTGGCCCAATGAAGACAAGGTCAGGGCAGGAAAACTGAGATAGATCCCATCTTCATGCCCAAAGTGCACCAGGCCTTCACCAGATGGAACACAGCAAAGAGCAGATAGATACAGGGAGATCTTTTGAAGTGTAGAAAGTAAGTGGAGGATGGGAGGGCAGAGGTACAAAGAAAGCTTCCTAGAAACTGCAAAGCTATCTGCTGGATTATAAAGCAGAAAGAGATATCTTGCAGGTAAGAATGATGATAGCTAGAGCTGGGCACAGTGGCTCACGCCTGCAATCCCAGCACTTTGGGAGGCTGAGGCAGGTGGATTGCTTGAGCTCGGAAATTTGAGACTAGCCTGGGCAACATGGTGAAACCCTGTCTCTACCCCAAAAGACACAAAAACTAGCCAGGCATGGTGGCACATGCCTGTAGTCCCAGATACCTGGGAGGCTGAAGTCGGAGAATCACTTGAGCCTGGGAGGTGGAAGTTGCAGTGAGCCAACATGGAGCCACTGCACTCCAGCCTGGGCAACAAAGTGAGACCCTATCTCAAAAAATAAAAATAAAAATAAATTTAAAAATAAAAAGAATGATGATAGCTAGGCTGTAAAGTATAGCGAGGTCTTTAGAGTCTTGCTGATGCATAGATCTCAAGACCTGCACATCTCATCTTCAAGACTTTTAAACCCGGAGATAAGCTGAATCTAATTAAAACCATAACAAAACCCAGACCAACTGAATTAATGATTAAATTGTCTCAAACTCTCACCATCACAGCCTGATAATGGAAGCAATACTATTTTCTAGCAATAAATATTATGCACTTCAGTGTCCAGAGTACATTTTCATATGAAGTCTGGGATACAGTGAGAAATTATGAGACATAAAGCAGGACAATGTTACCTAATGGAAAAAACATTCAACAGACACAAACCACAGTTGACCCAGATGTTGCAATGGATAGGAGCTTTAACATAACTACAATGAATATGTGAAAAGGTCTACTAGAAAAGATAGGCAACATGTGGAAATACACTGAGAATTTCACCAGAAAAATGGAATCTATAAAAAGATAGCCAAATGGAAATTCTAGCACTGAAAAAGTACAATACTAGAATTGAAGAATTCACTGAATGTGCTTAGCAGAGACTGGATACAGCAAAAAAAAAAAAAAAAAAAAAGCAAACTTAAAATGGGTCAGTGGAAATATTTTAAATTAAAACTAAAAGAGAAAAAAATAGGGAAAACAACTTGAAAATTTCATCCAAGTTTTCTGGGGCCATTTCAAGCTGTCTAACCTTGTATAATTGGAGACCAAGAAGGAAAGAAGAGAATGGATGGTTTAGAATATTTGAAGAGAAAAGGCTTAAGAGTTTCCAAAATTGAAACAAATCAACCTGGAGATTCATAAAACTCAGCCAAATTCAAAACAGTAAAAATACAAGCAGTGTCACATTTAGACACTTGTCATACTTCTGATAATGATAGATAAGGAGAAAAGTCTTAAAAGCATTTGGAGAAGAAAAATACATAAAATTTAGGGGAATAAGAATAAGAATTGTGGCTAGTTTTTTGTTAAATATAACGAAGGCCAGACAACAATGGAATAAAATTTTTAAATTGCTTAACAAAAATCTGTTAACTTAGAATTCTATACCCAATGAAAAGTAAGCTGAGTCTGTCTCTAGCAGTCCTACACTAAAATAAAGGCTTTAGGCAGTAGGTGAATGATAGCAGATGGACAAGTGGATCTGCAGGAAGGAATGAAGAGCATTGTAAAGTGTAAATATGTGGCTAAATATAAAAGACCATTTTTATTATCTACATTATGTGTGTGTGTGTGTATGTGCAGTTAATTGCTTTAAAAAACTATTAACTATTTTAAGAAAAAAATATATTTTTAGGTTGATAACTAGATCTATAGATGTAGAATAAATAACCAAATAGAACAAAGGCCCAGAGGTGGAGGTAAATGAAATTATACCATTAAAAAGTTCTTACATTGTTCAAAAAATAGGACATTCTTCGAAGGTAAACTGTGACATGTATGTATATTTAATACCTAAATTCCTGGTAAAAAATACAAAGAGGTATAGCTAGAAAGTCAATAGAGAAGATAAAATGGAATAAAACATATTTAATTGATCAAAAATAAAGCAGAAAAATAGAGAAGAGACAAATAGAAAACAAATAACAAATTGGTAGACTTAAACTCAATCATAGCAATAATTACATTGCATAAAACAACCCCAATCATCCATTTAAAAGACAGAAATTATTAGACTGCATATGAAAAGCCCAACTCAACCATATACTGTCTAAAAGTATACTTTAATTATAATAAAGTGCACTTTAATTATATAGACTTAGACATGATGAAAATAAAACAATGGGAAGTAACATACTATGCAAACAAAAACATAAGATATATATAGCTATATCATATATATACATATTATGTATATGTATAGCTATATTAATATCTGACAAAATGAAATTATCAAGATGTATTATCAGATATTATCTTTTATTACTTCTTAAATGGAAACACTTCATGATTATAGAAAGTTAATTCCTTTAAGAATGTTTTCTAGAATTGTTTTCTAACAATTTTAAATATGAGTGCACCTAAGAAGAAATCAAATATTTGATTTAAAAATGACAAAAATAAAGGAAGATACATGCAAATCCATAATCATAGTAGAGGGCTTTGACACTCAGTTTCAATAATTGATAGAACAGGTAGACAATAAATATGGATATAGCATATTGGAACAACACTATTAACTAACATGACTAATTGACTTTTATAGGGTACTACATGCAGTAACCACAGAATACACTTCTTTTCAAGAGCGCGCAGAACATTCACCAAGATAGACCACATGCTAGGCCATTCAACAAGTCACAATACATACCAAAATGTATTAGGAAAGTAGGAAAAGAGAAAACTACCATTCCATCCAGCAATCCCACTACTGGGTATATAACCAAAGAAAAATAAATCATTATATCGAAAAGATACCTGCACTAGTATGTTTATAGCAGTACTATTCACAATAGCAAAGATATGAAATCAACCTAACTGTCCATCAATAGATGAGTGGATAAAGAATTGTGGCATTTATAATAGTATTCTATAGCGTGTGTGTATGTGTGTGTATAACCCCTTTATATATACATACACCATGAAATACTATTTAGCCATAAGAAAGAATGAAATCATGTCTTTTGCAACAACATGGATGGAACTGGAGGCCATTATCTTAAGTGAAACAAGTCAGACACAGAAAAGGAAATACCACATGTTCTCACTTGTAAGTGAGAGCTAAGTAGAGTGTAAACATGGAAAATGATTTTTAAAAACAAATAACTAGAAAATTTTAGAAATAAAATAAAAATGCCACTTGCCACAACATGGATGAATATCAAAACCATTAAGATACTAGACAAAAAACAATACAAACTATGATTTCATTTACACTATGCCCAAGAACAGGCAAAATTAATCTTTGCTGATAAAATCAGAAAGTGGTAGTGGCAGTTGTGGGATGAAGTGACTGCAAAGGAACATGCTGAAATTTTCTTGGGTGATATAAAATAGCCTGTATTTTTATTTACTGGTAGTTTTGTGGGGCTATAGGGCTATATAGTTACCAAAACTGATCAACCTGTAAATTTAAGGTTTGTGCATTTTGTATATTACTTATGCTTCAACAGTAAATGAATAAACAAATAGATAACAAAACATTCCGGCTATTGACTTATCTTGGAACAAGTTCACCTTTAGGGTGTAATTCCTAAGCAGTATTTCTCCCAGTGAGTAATACAGACCACCTACACAGAAATAACCCAAGGGCTGTGTTATATATCAGATTCCAGTGCCTTACTCACATCATATCAATCAAAATAAAATGCACTCATGTTAAATATATAAAAATGTGTAAACATACACAGATATATTTATGTATATCTATATGTAGAGAGATGTAAATATTGGAGGAATTTAAAACATTTTCATGGTTAAATTATAATAAAATTATATTTGATTTATATTAAATGTTAATCATTAAATTTTAATAATTAAAATGGAAGAAAAACAAGCTTATCTGGCTTGTATATCCAACCTATCATTTACTAACCAAGCTTTTGAAAGAAAGCCTACTGGGTGCAGAAAGGTAAGAAATAGGGGAAGAAAGAATATAACGTACCTGGCCATATTCTTATATGCGTGTTTGTAACTTAGCTTTCATTTAAATATCATGGATATAATTTAAATAGCAAATGGTTCTCGAAGGCACTACTGTTTCTCTCTCCCTGGTTTATCACTTGATTATTATTTAACAGGGTTTCCCCAGGGACTAAAACAACTAGATTCAATCTGCCATGCTAAACTAGAAATCATGGCATATTTTCTAGCTCAGATAAAATGGTCAACATTCTTATGCTGTGTTATGTTACCTGAGCCTGGTTTCTTTCTTCCATTATACCGTGTAGTTCTAGCATTCACTTCCTCTCTGAATGCTGTATGATTGTTGTTTTGTGTGTGTCTCTTGTAAGAATAGAGGCGTTCTCTAGGCCCTAGTATATGGTGGAAAGAGCACCTTCCATATTGAAATCAGTACTCCGTTGGTTGGAAATGGCCAATATATGCTATCATTAAGTACCTGGTTGGAGTCACCCTTTCAATGCAAGCCATCAGGGCATTGGGGGAATGCTGGTTCTGCTCTGTAATACAAATTACTTCTTCCAGTTTTACTTTATTGCATTCAATAGTTCAATTTAAATCATTGCCTAAACTATATTGAACAGGCTTCTCATTAGACTGCAAAATCCTTGAGGGCAAGGATTCTTTCTTCAAAACCATTTTAATTGCAGGTCTAGTACGTGTTAGGTGCTTGATTGTTGTAGAATCAACAATCAAATCATTGCTGATTCAATGTACAAATTTATAGAGCTAAAATCTATCCTGTTTCATATTTCATATTTCCCTCTCCATCTTTGGACAGAGGTTTCCTACCAGTTACTAATCCATTGTATTTTTCTCACTTGTCGCCATATATCTTCCCATTTTGATTTCAGAATATTATGAAAGAAGTAAGCTCTTTCTTGTCCCCTAAACCTGTCATACCCTGTGGGAGCTGTGCAATCCAGGAACACTAAATTGCTTGTAGTTCGCATGCATACAATAAAATGTGTCCTGCCTCCTTGCGTTTTGCTCACGCTCTCTCCTCTGGCTGGAATACCCTCTCCCCATCAACATTCATCCTCTGACAAACTTATACTCTCTTTAGGCATCCTCTCTACCAGAAAATCTTCTCTGATCTCTTGGCCCCAGAAGTGTAAGCTGTTCCTCTCCTGGGAACCTGCAATATCACCTGCCCATTCTTAACTGTTCTTATTACGTTATATTCATCTGTGCCATATTACACATTATGTAGCTGCCTCTCTCATTAGACTATGAGCCTATTAAGCATGAAGAATGTACAGTATTTATATCTCGATATCCTCCAAACACACAGTAGATGTTTAAGTCATGTGGTTTGAGAGAATGAGTCCTGCCAAATGCTGAGTTCACACATGGTACCCACAGCATCTCACACACTGCCAGCCCTATAATGTTAGGAAGTAAATGATATCATATCTCCTTTTAGGTGGTGACTGACTAATTTTTTAATAATAAATGCTAAAACTGTGGGGCGGAGTTGCAAATAATGTCACCAAACTATTGTTTCTGAACCTTTCTACTTATCTGGAGGACACTTGCCTATCTCTAGTCCTCTGGAGTCTCTCCCGTTCTCTATACAAAGGAACAAGAGCTAGGACTAAGATTGGCGATTATGAGAATAGAAAGGAAGGAATGGCTTCGAACAATTCTCAAATGAGCAATGAGCAACAGCACTGCTTATGCATGAGGATGGAGAAGAGTCAAGAAGGAGTCATGCATGGTTGCAAAGCATTGAGCCTGAAAACTTCCTGGGGAGAAAATTTTCGAGGAGACTGACCGACAGTAACCTGCCAATGGAATTGGCCCACGGAGACAAAGAGATGTTATTTCAAGCAGAGGCCAGAGGAGCAGCATGAACATCAGAGAATGACTTAGCTCTGAAAGAATTGCCCAGAAAACAGCCGAAGTTGGTCCCCTTCCCTCTCTTTCATGTGCTGTCTGTCTTTCTCTCTTCTCCATCTCCAAAGCTTTCATCCAGCTGACCAGTACTCACTCTTTGAGGGTCAAACAAATATTTGTATTGAACTTTAAAGTTCACAAAGCCATTTTACACACATTGTCTAATCAACCCTGTGAGATAGATATGCATGCTTATTTTAAAGGAATGGTCAAAGAACCTGAATAGTAGCAAGGGGCAGAATCAGGGGTTGAGCATGAGGTATTCTGATTTTGTATTTATTCAATTTCTACTATTCAACATTATATCACATTCTCTAAGAGAAAGAAGTATAAGCAATGGCCTTTTGACCTCAGAGACCTATCATCTTATTGGGGAAACAAACATAAAATGTATCAGTTGATGAGAGAAAAAATGTGTGCATTCAAAGATTATATATTAATAAGCATATAGCAATATGTTAATATATAAAATTATGTAACAACTGCCACATTAAATCCAATAGTCCATCTGGGAGAAGAATCCTTTAAATATTTATTCAGGCTCAGTGGCCAAAGGCACAGAACACTGTAGAATTGGAGCATTTGTAGAGATTTTATAGGACCACTAGACTTTATTTATTTGACTATATAGAAACTGTGTCTTGAGAAACTGAATTTCTTTACTTATAAAAATGTAGGCCGGGTGCGGTGGCTCACGCCTGTAATCCCAGCACTTTGGGAGGCTGAGGCGGGTGGATCACAAGGTCAGAAGTTCGAGACCATCCTGCCTAACACGGTGAAACCCCATCTCTACTAAAATACAAAAAAAAAAATTAGCCGGGTGTGGTGGTGGGCGCCTATAGTCCCAGCTACTTGGGAGGCTGAGGCAGGAGAATGGCGCGAACCCGGGAGGCGGAGCTTGCAGTGAGCCGAGATCACGCCACTGCACTCCAGCCTGGGTGACAGAGCAAGACTCCATCTCCAAAAAAAAAAAAAAAAAAAAGTAAGTAATATTTTCTCATCTGATGCCAAATAGAATAAAGCATACACATAAAAAAAGAAAAGCTCCATAAAGTCAGCATGATTGTTAAAAAAGAAAAGGAAAACCATGTACATTTTCTAAATAATATATATGTTTTATGCATTTTAAACTGAAATGGGAAGATGGAGCTCCTGGTGCACATAGTAGAAATATAACTTTAATATATAAGCTTTACATTTATTGACTTTTTTATATTAAAAATTCACTCTAATAATGGCAGAAGAAAATAAAAATTGATTTCAAAAAGTAGTAATTTAGTTCTCCAGGAGGAAATCACTTTGACCTTAATTTAAAATAATTTATAGAACATAAGTCCTCTCTAAGGATCATGTTACACTTTTGAAGTTTAGTCTTTTTCAAGCGGGAGGCAATTAGAATTTTTAGAGGCTGGTGTTTGTGGCAAAATTTTAAAAAGGCAGTTTTGGGATTCTTTTCAAATCAGCACTCCATCCCCACTCCAGTACCTCAGTTCTCAGTGAAGCTGCATAAAAATAGATTTCAGTCTTCATGTTAAAGATGTTTTACCAAATTCCATGGTTTTCACAAACAAAATCATTTTGTTCTTATTCTGCCCTCAATAAAAATGAAAAACAGCTTTGAATTACTCTTCCTAGGTTATTCATGCAAAATCTTCCTTCAGCTTTTTGCCACCCAAGAGATGAGTTCTTTATTTCATTTAATGGAAGATTTTTAATTAGAAGAGCTCTACTACAAACAAGAACAAAGAAGGTAGGGAAGGTTCTGTTGGAAAAAAAAAAAGGCTTGATTTAGAGAGGGAGCAGACAATTCATGTGATTTTATTTGTTAAATTAAGCTATTCTTTTGTTCTTCCAGAGTGGCTGTAACACAGAGACTGGGAAATGCACAAATGTCTGGAGACCTATCTCTAAGAGGAGAAGAGTGAGTCATTAAAGACACCCAGTTATGTGTGGGAGTCATCACTGAGGGTCAAATTATCAGGCCAAAAACAACTGGGCATAGCTCAGTTTCTGGAGCTGTTTCATGTCAGGGTTAACTCCCACTTCAAAGAAACCCGACAGACGGGAAATGAAAGTTCAGAAGTTCTTCTTTTGAATCTGTTTTCAAAATGGCTCACGCAGTTTGCTGTCTGCTGTCTTTGAAAGGCAAACTTCAAGGCTTATCATTACTATTTGCCTTTTATCGAGAGCCAATAATATGCCCTGAAGATATGCATGTACATATAAATTATTATTGCTCACTTTTGGGGTTGGTGGTGATAACATGGCTCTCCTTTGAGGAGAACATGGCTGGAAAACTTGATGAGGGATTCCCACACATCTGCAATAAGAAAACCATGTCCAAATCAAGTAGTTGCAAAAGTGACTCATAAGATGAGACGACTTTCCAAGAAAGATACTCCACCAGGATTTGGAAGCAAGTTTCACAGAAGGGAGCAAATGAAGAGCTTTTGAAAGAAAAAGAGGAAAACAAGACCCTGTCACATACACACACTCCTTGTTTGGTCAAATAGGAATAAGCAGATTGCCCCAACTGAATCATCTCTGCCTTCCTGGTAAAGAGATCTTCATTGTACAAAGAAAATTAAAATCTCTTTGAGAAGCTTCAGACTTTGCTTCTGAACTTTTTCAGATCCCGAGACCTATTAAGGTCTGCGATTAATTTGTTCTGTCCTCTGTGCTTCCACAGATCATGTTAGTAACTGGTGATCCAGATTTAACCAGGTCTTGAGCATGAAAATAAATACAGGGGTCACCATCATTGTAAATGAATCGGTTTCATCTAGTTCCATCCTAAACTAACTGGTTTAGAAGTTACTAGGAGGTATCACAGAGCTTAGTAAAACAAAACGAACACATAAAACAGCTCTGCTTTCTATTTTGTGGAGACTCTTACTTTTTAAATAGAGGCCTCGATCCTGGGACACTTCTTTCTCAACCTAGGATGGCCTCGCTTCGTTCACATCCTCCTTCTCCATTCTGGGCTCTAACAGCCACTCCACGAAGATGGGGAAAACACGGTCAAGAAGATTCTAGCACTAACAAAGTCCCAGGCAAGCTCCTTTAGGAAACCACTTTGACTCATCCAAGGAGTCTTGCTCTTATTATTATTTACAACTGAATTAAAACTTTCTTTCCTTAACACAGTCTCTCCTTTGCATTGCATATTGTATAATAGCAATGAATTTTTCATCTTCTTTTTGAATAGTTAATACATGCACGTGGTTCAATCATAAACACATACTATAAAGTCTATCACAAAACTTCTCAGTCTGCCCAAGACTCACAATTCTGCCTAGTTCCTATCCCTATATGAAGGGAGGTAAAACAAATATGGTGTAATATAAGAATATTTCCCTATAAGGATTTCCTGAGGTTTGTAAAAGTTTGTTTATTGGGCACTTTTGTTTTACCTCTCTTCATTAGAAATACAGATGACTGAAAACCTTGCAAATTTAATTTTTGAATATCTTTTTAAAAGACAAAGAAATCATTGAAAATATAGGAGGGAAAGACAATTAAGGTTTCCAGCTGTTCATAGTCTTATTATTTATGAATATTTATAAACCAAAATTAACTTTAAGTATTTCCTTTTTAAATATGTAATACTGTTTTCAAATATGTCTCATGCTTTTGTGTCTTCAGGCATCTGTTTCCAGCTGTTCATATTTCTATTATTAATTGAATATATTTACAGCAAAGCTAGTTTTGTGCCCTTTTGTAATCACTGCCAGTATTGTGTGTGCTCATGCTAACGGATTCACCTAGAAAAATACCCTCTTTTCTCACCATTCTCTTAACTTACCATCACCATCACCACTCCCATGGCCCACTACAACATAAATTGTGTGACATATTTTAAAGCGACGTCAACATTATAGCTGATGCCTAGGAGGAGGTGAAATGTGTCTTACGTCTACAGTGTATGTGATTGATCTTGGCATATGTTTTTTTGGAGGAAACTTAAAGTTTTGCATAATGTAAACCTCAGCAGTGAAGAAAAGTAAAAGCCTCCAAAATGACTTAGCAAATACAGAAAAAGACAGAGAGAATTATCTTCAAAGAAAAAGCTGCTAAACACCAGAATCAAAACAGTCACTAAAGGACAAATGTGCTCCCAGGAGAAACAAAGATCTCTTCAACATAAATCATATAATGAAAAAATAATAATTCCAAAGAAAGGGAAAGTAGAATCCATACAAAATCAGAATTTAAAATATATGTGACTAAGGAAGTCAGAAGAGAAGAAATAGTGAGTTAAGGTTATACGATTTTGAATTCCGACTCTCATTTGTAATAGTTTAGTGCATTTATAAAGAGAGGCCTATTTCTCTTGGCTATTATATCAGCTCTGTCACATTCCTTTCTTTAGATCTCCCATGGTTTTCTTTATCTTATAGAATTTAAACTGAAGGAGAGCCCAAGAACATTTTCTCTTTTCTCCAATAGTTTAAAATCGTTTTTAAAGAACAATTTTCTAGAGTCACAAATGCTTGGAAGAAGCCTCTAAAAAGAAGCTCAAGCAACTCAAGTACTTTAGCATAAAAAACAATGTCAAATATATAAGAGTATACGCTAATCTACCAGGGAGGAGAATGTGACATACAGGATAAAGAATACAACCAGACAAAAGCAAAAACACTAAAGTGAAGTCAAATTAGAAGTTAATATTTCCCTTTTCTTTATTTGTCAGATCAAGTCAATTCTCTGTCTGATTCCAGAAATTTAATAAAATTCAGAACAACCAAGAATAATTTCCTTTGGGAGAGAAAACCGTCTAGCAATAACATAGCTAGCAAAGGACCTATTGTTTCAAGGTGTGGCACTTACAATATACACACAATATACACAGTTCTAATCATATAATGCTAATGATAAGGAAGGAGCTCAATCCCTCTATTTCCTAACAGTGGCAATATCAGTTATTTATTGATTCCTGGTGAAATAACCTACAATATTTTCCTTTCACACCATTGGAAAGAATTGTAATTACATAGGAATCTGTGATAATGTATTAAGAATCTCATGTCGCTACTCTACAGAGCACTTAGAATGGAGTAACATTACTCCATACTCCATACATGGCAATTAGAGTGCAACTAATTAGTGTCACTTACTGTGAGAAGCAACTGATTAATTATGTTTAGACATTGCTGCTGAGAGAAAACTCAGAGTCTCCAGCTTCTAAATTGCATGCTCTGCCATTCAGCTAATAGAACATCTCTGCTAGCTTGGTAGTTACTGGATATTTAATGCAGCCTCATTCTCTGGCTTATACAGACACCCCTGAAGTTCTGCATTAATGCTATATTCATGAAACTACTGTATATCAAAATTACAGTGTACTTTTCCCTCTGTCACATTAGGAGCATAATTAGTGAGGCAGCTGTGCAGCTACAAACTTCTAGGCTCAACGCAGTGGGCAGTCATGTATTTCATTGTCATAGAAACAATACCCTGGCACCTCCAGCACTTGGGCAACTTTCTTCAATTGGGAAAATGATAATTGCTCAAGGATTCACAGGAAAAGAGAGTGGTACCTTTGTCACCCTCTGCAAGCTACTGTGTCCAGAAGGCATTTTTAAAAGGGCCCAACACGACATACCACATTTAGCCAAATTCTTATTTATCCTCAATTCTCCAGTCCTTCTTTCCCGAGATGAATCTGATGATTGCCCCCCGCCCCCCATCATCATCTCCATGTTTATGCCACATCAGGGTGGGAAGTGAGGCCAGATGGTTATTTGAAAGTGTGTCAGCCTGCTTTGCAGCTGTTCTGAAATTTGTTCCTAAGGCTGCTAGGGAGAGAACCCATACTCCATGTCTGCTCCATTCAGGGTCGGCAGAGGGAGAATCCAAGGCAAGAATTTATTCCTTCTTACAAATCCACAAAATACTGCTCAGGAAGCATGGAAGCATCCCAGAGGTGTTATGAAAAACAACCTATAATGATGAACAGAGCCTGGCCCACTGGGCTTATGGAGAGGTGGGGCCTCGTTGGCCTGAATTTCTGGGTTGATAACTAGTCAACTAGTATAACCTCTCTCTTTTCATTCTTCCTTTTTCTCCCTCTGCCACTGCCCAGTTCCAGGCTTTTATTAGCTTCCATCTGTACTACCCATTTTTTAGGTCAGTCATCTCATACTTTAATATGTTAATGAATAAGCTGTGCATTTTGTTAAAAGGCAGATTCCAATTCCGTAGGTTTTGTGTTTGGCTCAAGATTCTTTATTTCTACTGAGCATCCATCCAGGTCCCTTCGATGCTGCTGTTGACCAACCACATTTTGAGTAGCAGGTATCAAAGTGATCGCCTTGTGTTCAGTTTCTCCCCTTCTAAAACACCCTTTCATATTGCATTTAGATTAATTTCTCTAAAGTGATATGTCATGAGGTGTGCCTCTGGGACTTTCTGTAACAGAATCATCTGGATCTCCTATCAAACCTGATTCATCATTACTTCTCACAGTAAAGTCCCCATATCTGAATTTTTAACAATCACCCCTATGGTTCTTATGAGAATTACTACTGTAAAGCTAAGTCGAAATCAGGCTGATTTTTCTACCTCAAGCATTTTTAATATTCTCTTACTGACTTTTAAATAAAATTCCAAATTGGTTACCCTGGGATTTAACTTCCTGCATTATCTTTTCCCCATGCCTTCATCTATGGTTTCAAACATCTAGGAGAGAAAACAGACATAATCAATATGAAAATGACAAGCGCTGTCATTACTGAAGCCCTATTTATATCTCACTTAACCTGTTGAAATCTCACCATTCATGTGTAATAAACATAATTTATTTAATTTTATATTTTAACCCTTTGAAGTAAGTAATATTTTTTCATTTTATAGATGGCAAATATGAACATCAGAGATGGAGCTGGGTTTGTAAGTGCGATGAACTCAAAAGCTCATGTTATTTTTAGTCTTCCATGTTGCCAAGCCTTGAATGTCACTCCAATTTGCTTTATAAATGTTCCATTTTCAAATAATTGTTTACACAGCAATTGATTGTCATGGGTCCTCTCCATTTTTTTTCTGTTACCAAAAATATATGATTATTTCTAGTGCATGAACTGAACATTGAAATTATGTGCTAGACAAAAGTCCCAAAGTTTTTGCTGTGCTGATGAAACGAAATGTTTCCACTTCACTCTTTTACTTTTTAAAGTTCTATTAAATTTTAGTTACACTATTCTGTATCTCCGAATAGCTCTCCAAGACTAGTTGCAATAAATCATTCTACAAAAATATGCAGTCCATATATTCATCATAAAAATTTAAAGCCATCTGTACATTGTTTGTCTAACACAGAACGTATTTATTTGTACATTTCATGTACATTCTGTTGTCTTAGAATATCAACTAATCATAAAGAGCTGTTGATGAACTTGAAGTAGTATTTAGTGTTGTTTACAAAAGACATTATTGGAAAAATGTAAAAACTATTAAACTGAGACATGAGACTGAATTTGGCCATTTTTTACATTAACACCTTGTAAATGGAGTGTATAAATCAATCATCAAATAGCATGTATTAAGAATCCACAAGCATATGGTGCTATCTGAGGCACTGCATAAATAAAACAGACACATCTCCGTGATCGCCATTCCTAAAATGGAAATTGTGATATGGCAGAGACTGCACAAGAATAGTTGTGTATCTCTTAATATGATTGTTCCATTTATCATGTGAAAGATTAAGAAAACCATTAATTTCTGTGTGATGGGGGGTTGGGGGATTCGAACACATTATTTTCTACTTCTGAAGTACTCTTGGAAAATACGAATGACCTAATATTAATTGAATATCATCAGCATCAAGCTAAGGATTTTGAATAATCAGTTAGTGTTCTGTTCTGATTTTCAGCATAGATTAAGCAAAGCAAATCAATCAATAAGAACATCTTAATTTACTTCTTTAACATCACATGAGTAAAACCAAAGCATTTTTTTTTAAATCAAGAGGACATTGTTCTCTCAGGTATTTTAATGACAAGTATGATCAAATAAGACAGAGCCCATATGTGAATGTCTGTACAGCAAAAATTATAAGTAATATATAACATCATATACCACATGGGAAACAGATGTAAATTAAAAGTAACAACATCGAGAAGAAGAAGAATGACAATAACCAGAAGGGCAATTACTGTACTACTGTTATGATTTCTGGTTTAAATGATTTTCCATCCTCTTATTAGCCATGTGATATAGCACACTAAGTGCTGAGTGGCAATATGCTCATTTCCTAAAATATTATGTTGCTCCTCACAGCTTTAATACTCCATATTTTTCCATAGGATCCTCCAATCAATCACCATAGTAAAAAAGAAAAAGAGTGTGTTTAAGCTACTTTAAATTTTCCAGGTAAAAATTTTTTTAGACACTAGACCAATGCCTTAGACTCAAAGTTTTCTTATTCAGAAACATGTAGAACGGTCTTGTGTGGCTATTTGCTCTATAATAGAGTGTATTTTCCCTAGAAATTGAAAAATTGATTAGCTTCAAAATTTTCAATTATTTTACTCAAATTTCAGATATCTTAGTTGAAATGGCATTAAATATTATAGATTCAAGCCCATCAAGATTCTCTGTTATCCAAGAATAAGCTATGGGAACAGGTTACCTGGGCATGCACAGTTACCTTCTTTGGAGAATACCTATCCCCTCTCCTTCGGTTCCAGATCTAGCTATTTTTGTAAGTCATTCCTGATCATTAGGAATGTGTCTGTCATGTCACTGACAGAGGTGACCCAGCCCCGTCATTTCTTCTTATTCAAAGTGGTGGATTTCCTCTGGACAAAGCTATTACATTTCATAAACCAATGAAAAATACTGATGTCTTCAAAACAATATTACCAATTTCTTTTATTCTAACCGTATGTGCTCTATTGAAGCCAGGTACTCCCTCTGCCCCCTAAACACCCAATTTATAGAAGGACATTTATCAATTCATCTCTAAATCTTCAATTTTTCTCTTCCTTCCCTTCCTCACTTCCTTCCTTCCTTGCTTGCTTCTTTCCTTTCTCCTTTGTATCAATTCATATTTCCTTTAGGTTCTAAATACCTTATGACATCTTTCCGTGAAAACTGTCCACCACTAATAATTTAATAGCTAATTGTAATCGTACCCTTATTGTGCATGGACCCACTAGAAATCCCATATTAAAGAGCAGATTCCTAACAAACTGACTTTTCATCCTGAAGGCTATGGGTAGTCAAAACTTATTTTAGGTCTGAGGCATCATTCTTAAGAGAGAGATCATTCAGAGATTTGCCATTTAAGAAAAAAAAATAGAATTGGGACGTCATGTTAACATGTGAAAGGAAGCCACACAACTGTCTCCTTTGTCATTCTTTCCACTTGCCAAAAATGTATGTGTATATATCCATGAATATCATAAGTCGAATGGTCTACATGACACTAGACATGAAATGAACAGTAAATCTAAGATATCGTAACCACTGTGGCCATGTAACAGTGTCTAAAAGGAAGTATAATGCTATCCACACATTTACCCAGTCATTGGTCAATGTCAGCACAATTGGAAGTTATTCTTTCCATACAAAATGAATTGAATATTGTTGTAGCAGCTTGCAAAGCACACAACTATGGCTGACCGAGAGACAGAGACAATGAAGGTCGCAGGACACAGAAGTTAGCAAGAAAGGCCGTTCCTGTTGCACGAGTAACTTGCAGCAGTCATTTTGCAGTATGAACAGCCTTAGGAGTGGCATTGATAAAGCCTGAAAAATCTTGCAATAATAAGATATAAGGGCCTTAATACAAAGCAGTGACTCTCCTGTTATACAACAGGTTTGGAAACAAATAAATAGATACGTGATTGGGAAAATAGAAGACAAAAAAGTTGCACTGGACCAGCAAAGAGACTACAACTTTATATCACAAAGCTACTGTATAAGTATTTATAGGTTTTTTTTTTTCATTTATTCTTCTAATGAGAGCATGGACTCTAGCATAGAATGGCTTTGATTTAAATCATCCCTTCACCACTTCTAGATCTATGACCTTGTGCAAGTTACCTAACTTCTCTGAGCCTCAGTTTCCTCATCTTTAAAATGGAGATAATACACCATAGCCATAAAATCCAGAAGCAGATGCTACTATGCTATCATAGTTTATTTTTTTACATTTTGAACCCCTGATTTACTTCTCCTGGGGTTTCCTAAAAGCACATATTTAGTGGAAAAGCAGAAATATAAATCATCTGAGGCAACACATCACAGAAGCATGTGCAGAGATTGATAGGAATGCTGAATTAATGCAGCGTGTTCATTGCAATTTTGCACAGCACATTGGACATATCATACACTGTAATGCAAGATCTAGAAACCATTTATAATATAGTGTCCATTGTCTGTGTGTCCCAACTTTAAGGCCACCCTTTCTATATCATAGTCTCAGGTCTCAAAAGTGCTTAGACACCTATGCCATTGTAAGCACCATGTAAATGCAAGATATTATTATTGTTATTTACATAGCAAGGTGGACATAGATTTACCTTTTATTATGGTTTTAATAACTGTTATGTAATTTTTTCATTTCTACATAAAGTCTTATATTAAAAGACTCCTGCAAAACTTCTTACATGGGGATGCTTGGATTGTTGTAGCTACCTGGAATTTGCAGTCATCATTCTAGGACCCAGAAGGGGAAGGTCTTATGAGCTGTCTAGCTTATAGAATGAAACCCTGATCAAGCATATTTTTCTCTGTATATACAACATGTGGCCATTATATGAAACACTATTTTCCATTAAGATTATAACAAATTCAAAGCTCTGTTCCTTTCAGCAATACTCTTTCCAAGAAGCCTTTAGTTGTTTATTCAAGGGAAGCACCTCTTAAACCCCAAACCAGAGGATCAGAGCTATTACCCATCATTCGTGGACTCTGTATATTAATGGTACATAGTGTTATTAAAGAACCTGGTTATGTGCAGCTTAATACATGAGTCTAGGATTGCTCTAAGTCACATTTTCAGCAGGTTCCTGAAGCAATAAAATGGGTAAAGAATGACCAGACCTCTAACAAGTGTCCTTTATAACTGCAAAAGCGATTCTCCCAGAATCACTGAAGGTAAAGAGGGCCGACTGGAAGGCAGCATGGACAAAAGTGTGGTTGAATGGCAGGGCAATCTGGCATATGTAAAGCTCCACTTTAACTAAATGATCTGTAATCATCAGGGTGGGTAGTTTGCGGTGGGTTTTATAATGACGGGAGAATAATTTTTTGCTTACTTTACTTTGTGTCTCCAGAGACCTGTCAGAAAATAGAGAGGAAAATATTAAGGCTAGATAAATCTAAAGACGCTTTCCTTCCAAAGCTTGTTCTGTGGATTATCTCCTTAGCCCTTCTAAGGAAATATCTGTCTATGTTCAAAATGATTTGAAAACCCTGCATTCTAAACATCCTTCCTGAAGATTTACATAGCATATTGATTTAGCAAACGGTCTGGGAAAATGTGTTGTGAGGATTTTGTTTTGTTGTGCATAAATTTTGTTTCATGCAGCAGTTTCCAAACATATTTGACAATGGAACCTTTTTGTTTATTTAACAGAGAGTTTTATTCACTTGTCAATGTGTCATGGAACAGGTTTAGGAAATGCTGCTCTGGAAAGGAGCTTCCAGAATTCTCTTTAATCATTTATGGAGCACCAATGTTCACAGTGGGAGGAATTAATTGAACACAGTCTGCTTATCTGCCTACTCTTCAGTTCAGCCGTGATTCCAGACTTCTTGACCACCTCAAATCTTCTGTCCTTCCAACTACTGCCCATGGTGCCTGGCTCTCCTGGCATTGTGCCTAGGCCCCAATACTTTTTGCTCAATGCTTTTGGGATAAGGAACTTGGCTTCAGACTACTTTTTAAAATATATTCTGACTGACGAGAAATCTGCTATCAGTCCAGTTGTCAACCCTTTAGAGGCCACCTGTCTTTTCTCTCTGGTAGCTTTCAAAATACTCTTTTGTGTTTGATTTCTGCAACTTCAAAGTGATATATCTGAGTCTAGATCTTATTCATTCTCTTCTGCTCTCAAGATACTATTTCAGTCTGATAACTTGTGTGTGTATGTGTGTTTCCCAATTCTGGAAATTCTTAACCATGATCTCTTGGACGGTTTCTTCTTCACAATTTCCTTTATTCTCCACTTCTGAAACTTTTATTAGAACTATGCTAGAGGCTTTCCATCTAAACACCATTTCTCCAACTTTCTGAGTTTTCATCTTGTTACCTGTCTGTGCTTTATTTTGGTTGAATTTTAGGTATTACCTAATTTTTTGTGATTAGGTCCAGAATTATTCTATTTATTGAGCTCTTCAATGCAATGGCTATATTTGTTATTTGACAGATTACTAACTGGTGTTTCTCATTTTCATTTGACCTAAATTTATAGCTATCTGCTTGTATTTTATAATTTCTTATGGATATTTTCCTTTCTTTTCCTGCTTAAGGGTTAGTGACAGACTTTCAAGTCATTTTAAGATGCTATGTTATTTGCATTTTGTCCAGTGAATGTAACTTTGTTTTATTGATTTTATTGCTTCTCTTTAATGTTAAGGTTTCTGTATGTACATGGAAGATTCACTTTCAGTATTCTCCTGGGTGGAAATTACTTGCCAACCCTTTCCTCCAAAATCTGCCCCTGTGCCCACTGGTGGGCTTTCTGTCCCTGGCGACCCTGGGGAAATTGCAGAGGCAGCTGCGGGATCAGCAGGTGCTGCTTGTTTGGCAGCTTCTGACCTCCCCAGCAGCTTTCAAAAGCCACAGCCACAGCCAGCAGTCACAGCTTTCTCCTATCTCTTTTCAAGGGTGGAAAACTCCTAGACCAGCCCCAGGTTTCCTGCCATGAACTTGGATCCAGAACCCCGACCTGCATATGGTGATTTTTGCCCTTGTCGCCCTGTAGGAATTCAACTTCCTGGGGTCCAGCAGCCCATGGCTTTAGCCTCTATCCAGGTTGTTTCTGTTCTGTTTCTGGTTCACAGTGAGTTTAAAGTACAGCTATATCTTTTTGGTTTGGCATTTAATATTTTATCATTTTTATATATTCGGATTGGGATAGTGAGATTTTAAAGCATAAGTTTATGGCACCACCACAACCAGAAATCTTTGAAGAATTCTTTAAGCTCAATTTAAGTCAATGAGAACCTATTGTTAAAAATAGTGTTGACAATCCATGTGTTGTAAATAATTTGTATGAACCTGTGGTCATTGCTGCCGTTAGGTTTCCAATGAATGTTAGAAGGTATCTAAGAATAAAAAGTTTTCCTTTGGAACAATCCAGGAAAAATCAAAGCCGGGCGGCGGTGGGGGTCAATATTTCTTTATTCAGGGTCTGGGTGTGGCATAGACTGCACACATCTACATTACTCTTAATATTAGAATCTATTCTAGGTTACCAGATTTAATTTTTAATCAATGTTTTAATGCAAAGTGTTTCTAATATGCTGTCTGAATATTTCCCAGATAATATAAAAATTACCTTCTATAATAACAGTGTAACTCCTCATGAAATAGAATCAATTATGAACAGAAAAATCAAATTGAAATATTGTAATGTGCTTGAATTCCTTAGGTAGCTGTTCTAGTGGTCATTTAATCAGCATGAAATGATGTGAAGAGGTGATCTTCTACCATATGATGGCAGAAGGGATAACATGATCAGAAGCCAAGAGCCAAAAGCAGAAGCTTTTGAAATTACTTAGTCTTTAAGCTTGGAGATGAGTGGCAGAAGAGTTCATCTATGGCTACATAATTAAGGGAGTATGGTTAGCCTTAGAGATGAATCCCCAGAGAATACTCAAAGGGTTCTGTAATTCATTAATTGAAAAAGCCTGACAAAGATGGCTAAAGGAGTTTTTGGCTCCTTGGTAATTGCTGGAGCTTTGTCAGCTTATGTGTAACGTATATGTCATTGTTCTCGCATAGTGAGCAATTGGTTTCTTGAGGACATCTGGCATTTTTTGGCTAAACACAGATGCAACACCATAAGGTGAAATACCAGTTTGAAGATAATAATAATTTATATTTATCATAATGTACTAGCCAAGAACCAGAAGCCAGTAACTACCTAAAAATATGTCTTAATGTTGTTTTTATTGTGCTTGTGTTGTATTTTCTTTTTGATAGCAGTAGGCAATGAAATAGTTCAGCAACAATTGGATTTTTTTTTTTTTTTTTTTTTTTTGAGACAGAGTCTTGCTCTGTCACCCAGGCTGGAGTGCAGTGGCGCAATCTCGGCTCACTGCAAGCTCCGCCTCCCGGGTTCACGCCATTCTCCTGCCTCAGCCTCTCCGAGTAGCTGGGACTACAGGCGCCCGCCACCACGCCCGGCTAATTTTTTTGTATTTTTAGTAGAGACAGGGTTTCACCGTGGTCTTGATCTCCTGACCTCGTGATCCACCCGCCTCGGCCTCCCAAAGTGCTGGGATTATAAGCGTGAGCCACCGCGCCCGGCCAACAATTGGATTTTGAGGGGGGAAAAGATGATAGAATTTTAGTGAGCCCTTGCTTTTGAATTGGCACACTGTTTTGAATAGGGTTAATGCATGGACGCAGTACTCTAAAAAACATGTTTGGAAATTTTTAGTTTGCTTTTCGATTAGATCACCAAGAACAGATTATTGGCATCAGATGTGCAATGATGAGCAACATGTACGTAAAAACCATCATGTGTGGTATTCAGTCAAACACACTGAAGCCTTTCTGGGAGGTGAACTCTTAGTCGATAGCATGATCAAGCCATTCAAAAAAATATGGCATCATTATTGTAAGCTTAGAGAAAGACTCATTTTCATTTTCCAGAGTCAATTGAAATTCTTTACTTATGGAATTTAGATTATTCCTTTCTTGGGGAAGATAATGAATATATGAAATCATATATTGAAAATCAATTTTAAATATATGTGGCCATATGACATTTATTTTTCCCTTGAAGTAATGACAATATATTGATCATTGGTAGACAGTACAGGAGATGAAGCAGCCTGGGTGTCTGATTCACTGGGAAGTTGTGTGTTCATAGTGACACCTTTCCAGGGGGCTGTTGTGTTGACAGCAGTGGCACAGCCCTCCAGTCGTGTGGAAATGCTTAGACACATATTTTAAAATTAAAAGCTGAAGTTTCTCACAAAGGTTTTATTATAGCAAAAGGTAAATTTATAATTTTGAAGTGATTGGAGCTAGATGAAACAACAGTTGTAATCTTTAGTTCCCAAAAGAATAACTTAAAATTTTTATTTCAAAAACTCCTTATATATATTCATACTCTATATAAATATATTTTTCAATTTTTAAATTGATACATAATAACTGTATGTGTTTATGGGATACATGTAATATTTTTAAACCAGCATACAATGTAAGTAGAATACAAATCAGGGTAAGCAGAATATCCATCACCTCAAACATTTATCATTTCTTGGTGTTGGGAATAGTCCAAATTTTGTTTTCTATTTTGAAATACACAATAAATTATTTTTAACTATGGTCACTCTACTGTGCTATCAAAACCTAGAACGTATTCTTTGCATCTAACTGTATTTTTGTACTTGTTAACCAATCTTTCTTCACCACTTCCCCTCCCAGCCTCTGGTAACCATCATTCTACTCTCTACCTTATTGAGATCAACTGTTTGAGCTCCCACAAATGAGTGGGAACATGTGGTATTTGTCTTTCCATGCCTAACTTATTTCACTTAACATAATGTCCTCCAGTTCTATCCATGTTGTTGCGAATGACAAGATTTTATTCTGTTTTCTGGCTGAATAGTATTCTATTGTGTATAGATACCGCATTTTCTCTATCTGTTCATCTGTTAATAAACTTAGTTTGATTCCAATCTTAGCTATGTGAATAGTTCTGTAATAAACATGGAAGCGCAGGTATGTCCTCAATAATTATCTTGAAGATAACTTATGCAGGTATAAATAAACTCATTTTTCAATATTCCTCTAAAAGACCATGGGACACACCTGATTATTCAAATTTCCTCCCTTTCTTCAGGTCATCAAGTTCTTTGGTATTAGGTTCACAGTCTTCTTGTGTGACACCTAAGTTCCATCAATATTCGAGGAGATTTTAGCAACTATGTAGTGACCACATCTTCTCTCCAACTTCACCATCCCCTGACTTCTTTATTTCTAGACCAGCTTTGTCCAATGTGGTAGCCAGTAGTCACATATGATATAGAGCATTAGATACAGAGCTGTCTCTAATTGAGATGTGCTGTGTGTGAAACACAGCCTAATTGCAAAGACAGTATGAAACATGAATGCAAAATGCCTCGTTATTGTTAGATATTATTACTTATTGACTGTATGTTAAAATTATAATAATTTGGATACATTGGGTTAAATAAAATATATTATTAAATTTTATCTGTTTCTTCTTCCTTTGTAAATGTGACTACTAGAAAATTTAATATTAGATATGTGGCTCACATTATATTTCTGATGGTGTTGCTATTCTAGAGAGTTTCACTTCCATTGTTCTCTATAGGTCACCCTCTGGATCTTGTCATACAGTTTAGGGTAATGGTTTCTCTAGAGAAATGTCAAACTCCTGTGATTTATGTTGTGGCTAAGAATTACTATATGATTAAGAATGTGTGTGTGTGAGTGTGTGTGTGTCTGTGTGTGTATAATATCACCTAATTATGCAAATTGAAACTTCTACAAATTCAAAGCACCAACATGGGCTGGACGCTCATTGCTTTCTGACAATCCTGTAACTGATGTTTGATCAGCAAACTTTTTCATTCCTCTCAATAACAACAAACTCTCTTTATTCAAAATTCCTACTCTCTCTGCCCCAGCTCTCAGCAAATAGGCTTGCCTTGTATTTATTGCAAGATTGAGTTCATAAGGTATAAACTGTCTCAGCACCTTTACACCTCACCAGTAAAATTTTCTGTGTCCTCACTCAAATCTTTCTCCCTATTTCCAGTCTCAGAGTGAAAAATTTTCCTTCTGTTGAATGTCTTCCTTTCCACCTGAACCCTTGATCCTATCTGCTTTCAATTTTCTCTGCACCCCTACTCAGTAATTATCATACTTGTACTTCAGTGCCTTATACAAGCTCTTTTCTGCAAGCCTGTAAAAATGGTCAGGTCTTCTTTATCCTAGGCACGATAATGAATCGACACACACACACCAAAAGCCTTCTAGCTTTTGACTGTTCTTTCTCTTCCTAGTCTCAAAAAAAAAGTTAATGCTTGCTTTCTCCTAATTATCATTTTTTAATTTACTCCTCAATCCATTTAAATATGATTTCTGTACCTACCCACAAAAACTATTCATACTAAAATTAGCAATGTTCTCCTAATTGACAAATTAGTGGTCAATTTTCAGATCTATGCTCCTTCCTACCAAAACTAACTGACAGAGTTGATCACTCTCTCCAGCAACAATACATTTATTTATTTATTTATTTTTCTATCACTCTCGGGAATTTATTTTCCATTCTATCTCATGGGTATCTTTGCCTCTGCTACTGCCATAAATATTGGTGCTCTGCCGATTTTTCTTCTCAGTCTGTATATTTCCTTTTTCCATGTACTCTTATTTTGTGGTCTCATAACAACAAAAATGGCTCAAGAATAAAGGCAGAGTTTCACAGCACTGAATACATAATTAAGTCACTTTGGATAATTAAAAATATTTTAATGCCCGGTCCCCAGCACAATAACAATTAAATTAGAATTGCTATATTTTTTAAAGCTTCCCAGATGAATCTATTAAGTAACTGAGTTTAGAACCATTGACTTTTGTTGTAATCTGTATGCTGATGTCAAACAATAGCACAAGGAATTTAATTATTTTGCAAATCATTTAGTTACATGTAAGATATTTGGCAGACCAGGTCAGGAAACAGAGATGGATACGGGATCTATAAGGTTAAAAAGCACAACTGAAGTATTTAAAATATTTACTGTATTATTTTGATAAGACATAAGAAGGGAGATTGTTTTTACAAGACCTATATTTATAAGACCTAATTTCTTATAAGACCTAAGAAATGTTTTTAATGTCTCACAAGTTCTCTACAAATATACATATATTTATATAAAGATATACATATATTTATATTTATACACACACACACTCTCTCTTCTCTCACCCTGGTCTCTTTTGCCTAGACACAGCTCCTCCCCCAATATACTATCCCAGACTCTCTGGCTTTGTAAATTTTTCCATCTCTTTATTATTGTCATTTGTATAACAAAGGCCTAAGAGTTAATCAAAGCAAATAAAGAGCATTCTTCTCACATAATGGGAAAGGGAAGGATTGAGACCTTCACTTTTAACTGTAATGTATGCTTATATCTTTCTCTCCCACAAAAGTCATTTCAGTGAAACTTTGGGTTCCTTGAGGGAGGTGATTATTTAAACTGGGGTTTTTTCCTTCCACGTGGTGTAGTATGCTTGTCCATAGGAGTGACTTAAATTACACGTGAATAAATAAATAAGTCACATTGTACTTTCCCTACTCAACTGTAGTTACACTCATTTCATTTATTTTTTCATTTATTGATTCATCACTTCCTGCTATTTCTCACCAAGCATTTATTGAACATCCTTTGCATACTAACAGCCAGAGATGAAGAGATTAAGAAACGTATCTTTTGTTTCAATGAATACACAATCTCATACAGAATTTGTAAGCATTTGGATTAGTGTTAGGCACATAGTAGGAATAATAAAAGTATTTATTAAGTTAAAATAAAGTAGTGCATACGATGTAAGCATTACTGTAATTCAGAAGAAGGAGGGACTTGAGAATTAGAGGAATAATGAAGCCAGTTTGGGTCTGATTGGAGTGTGTAAGGATTGTGAAGTTTCCAGGTTGGAGGGGGCTGTTTCTAGACAGTTAGAAAAATTGTTCTGGAGCTCAGAGCTCAGGATACAGGATTGGATTTAAGATGAAAATCCAGGAATCTTTAGGGTTTAAGTCATGGTTAAATCTTTGATAAAATCCAAAAGTGAAAAGAAGAGGATCAAGGGAAAAGTCCTGGGGATAATAACAAGTCAGTGCAAAGAGACGTCTTCCAAAGGAGAGAGAAAAAGACTAGCCAAAAAGGTGAAGAAGAGCTTTTCAGGACTGGCTCCTTCTCATTGCTGAAGGCTTAGTTCAAATGTCCCCTCTTCAATGAGGTCTTGCCTTATCACATCATGAAAAATAATACACACACCTCCCAAATCATGTTGTACTCCATTCCCTACTTTTAATATGAAGGGAGGGAAGGAGGGGAAGAGAGAGGAAAGAAGGGAGAAAAGGAAATCAAATGAAGCAGCCAGTACTTGACAGCAGCTTTTTTTGACAGGTTGTATTCTTAGTCCTCATGTGGCCAAATCTTTCAATTTGCCAAAAGAAGCCAGAAACTCAGATATTTACCATATTTTATTATTTCAAAAAGATATTATTTTTCATGTTTTAACAACTCTGAAATCAGAGTGTGTCTTATAAATGGTGACATCTTAGATTAAATGAAATTAGGAATGCAAAATTTTCTGTTTTAAAATCACAAAACATCGGTTGGTTCAAACAATACACCCTTGTTGTCTTGATTAAAAATTTCCCAACTGAGAACTTTAACCTGGACATTTTCTCACAACACCTTCCTTATATAAGCTCCATCCTACACTGTTTTTCTATTATATTCTACTCAACAATTATAATGCTAAAAGATGAATACTGTGCAGAATGGCCCAGTCATTATCACTGTAGTTTACTTAAGAAAAGTATTAAGTAGAAGACAAAACAACATCTCATTATTCTTAACTTTTGGACAGCATACAGTGTGTGCCAAAAGCTATATATTGCACATATACAGATGCCTAGTCTTTGGCTTTAGTTGTAACTATAAGAAGCAAAAAAAGACAAAAAGAAATTAAAAGAAAACAAGAAGGAAGAGAAAATATCATCAAGGTGCCTTTGTCTGGCATTCACATCTTTGGCTGGTGGATACAGTCCTAGTTTATTCTCAGTCTATTTTCCTTTGAGGATTATGTAAACTGTCTCTTTATAGCCTTTACCAGATGTTAAGAAATTACATAAATGAAACTATATATAAATAAATTCCTCCATGCTAGGAAAGTGAGTAATTGGGAGAAGTTAAAGTGTATTTTAGCTATTCCAAGATTTAAGGGGAAGAATCGAAAACCTACATAATGTTCATTCTACGTAGGACAAAGAAGCCCAAGAAATGCAATTTTCTATAAGGGGAAATAACTGTTGCTTCTTCTTTGCCTCTCTCTCCTTTTCATATTGAGGTCTATTTTTAGCAGGAAATACTAGTTGAGTTCTAGCCGATGTGTTGTGCTTAGAAAGGAAATGCAAATACCTGTTATTGCCTTCTTAAATACAGGCAACAGCTTCATAGTTCTACTTAATATGAAAGAATAAGCTGTTCTAACTGCCATTTTAATCTCGTGATGTGTTTAATAAAAAACACATAGCAGTAAATGGTTGTGTTTGGTTTGTGTGTTGACATAAATCAATTTATAAACTCTAGGTTACATTTAATGTGTATTTTATATTTTGCAAATAGCACACCGAGAACGCTTCAAACATTACAGTTTTTATTTCACACATTAATGTCAACAATGAGCTTTGATGTTTTATGATGTTAAATCACCTCTAAGGCCTTAATTTATCAGAGAAACATCTAGAAACCCATTTATCATAGAGGTTGGGGAAATATATGTGAGAATGATTTATTGACTAGCAACTTCTACTTTCTAAATTAAAAATGCAGAAGAATATAAAAAGTAAAGATTAAAATGTTCTCTTTAGTATACACATTTTAAACATAAATATATTTCTTTAGAAATCAGAATTGTAAGGAATATTTTAAGTTTTAAGAAAGCACAACTGTTAAAATGGTTACATTTTAAGCAATATTTTTAATGTAAATATGAAGGATGACACAGGATTAAGTATTTTAGTTCATGAATTTAAGTATACTCTTTAAACATGGTGTCTATGGACCATGAAAGAAGAATTTCAGGGATAATGGAAACTATATTGTTGTACAGCAAAGAGAAAATTAGATGAGACTAGGACTTTAGATAACAGAATTGAAATATAGAGCCTATGTTTAATATAGCATGGAATTTAAATTATAGAATTTGGAGTCCGTGATATGTCTAAATTCAAAGCTTACCTTTGCTATTCACTTGATATGTAAACTTCAAGATTCCTTACCTGTCTCAGACTCGTTTTTCTCATCTAGAAAAGGAAGGTAATACTATTTAATTCACAGAGTTATTGTGAAATTAAATAAAATAACAGCTATGATCTGTTAGTACCTGGTTAGCACATAGTAACTCATCAACAGTTGTGGTTCAGTTATTAATTCAACAAATAAGTATGTAGCATTTGCTTTGTGCAAGATAAACAGAAGAC